>NC_137150.1:73640303-73991211 GCF_951394435.1 Stenella coeruleoalba | reverse complement strand
CCCTAAGAGATTCCTGAAGGTAAGGATTTAAAATCAATGTCCTTCTCGAATGAACAGGGCAATAACTCCGCTAAATATAAACTTTCCATTTCTCTCCATTCACAAAACAGACAAAGGCATCATTGTTCTCTAGTTTTATTATTTTTTAATCTTCCCAACACATGAACTATAACTCATTTTGAGATTTTTTCAGTGCATTTCACAGCAAAAATGAACAGGGGAATCATTAAAATGGTTGTACATTAACCAATTATCTTCTTATAATTTACAATTTGTTGAAAAAAATTATTATTTTGCTGTTTTCATCCTATTAGCCCCCTTCAATAAAACACAGTTTATCAGAGCACAAAGCTTAAGCTTCTTATGATGATGCAACAGATACAGCCACTTACAATGGCTGATGAATAACAGGTATATGTTACACACACCGATTGGAAGACCACATCAGAAGAAACAGAGTAAGGCACCACTCTTGGAAAATTAAGGTAGCTTGAAGTAACAAGTGTTGAGCACCATAAGTAGGTGCTAAATAAATACTTGAATGAATGACGAAAGCCATAATTAGCACTATTCTTTTAATTGCCAGCAATTCTTCAACCTCAATAAAATACTTATTTAAAAAAAAGACTGTACCTGAATATAACTTCCTGATATCTTTTTTCCTGACACCTTTTTATTTCATACTGTTTCTTCAGCATTTGCGTTTCCTTGAAAAAACAAAACATACCATACATGCACTTAGTCACATATATAACTTCTGAATTACTGACAAATATGAATAGTTGTTTTAAATTTTGAGTGAACAGAGGTAAGATAAAGCATACTTATCCAGAGGGATAGCACGTAATATTGAATATTAACCTACAAGTGAAAAAAAGGTAAGGAAAACAGTAAGTCTTATTTTTTAATATTTGCTTGTTCTTTAATGCCTCAGTTCTTGAGAAGGGCCAAAATCTCATCATACTGACATGACCACATTTTAAAAAACTGTCTCTCAAGTATAATATTTAATAAAACTAGGTATTGAAAAATGCTCTGAAATTTTTCAAGTCAATGTTGTTTTCAAGTATATTAAAATGCTCAGAAGAAAAAATTCTCCATGGTTATAATTCTAATCAATTTATAAATATACTTTTTAAAAGAGAGTTCTAACAGAGGTGGATAATGGATAAGTTCCTCAGACACAGGCACACAGTCTCTTTGAAGGAACAGAATGCCTTGTTATGACAACCTGGTTGACTTTTTTTTTAACACTGATTTCAGGCACAATGGCTGAAGCCACTTCTGGGTCATCTTCTTCCTCCTCTTGATTTGTTGTAAGAGTAGTGAATACTTCAGTTACTGACAGAAAGCAAAGCACAAACTCTGAAAGAGACTTCAATTTTCACTACAAAGAAATCAAAATCACTGAGTTCTCACTGTTGTGTTTATCTGCTGCCCCCATGCAAAAAGAGGGGATTCAAACTTAGCTTTTGGAGAAGGAACTGGATAAAAGATTAATCATCTAATAATTCAGGTGAAAGGGCTTCAGATGATATTGCTCACATCACATGAACGGCTTGGTGAGAGGTCCATCGTGCTTCTTCAACACTTTGGTCTTGCTGCAGTTCTATGGTGCCCTAATTGGTACATTCGTGTGTAGTTAGTTTCAGTCTGTGCAATCAGGAAGCAGGTCACTCAGTGCAATGACTCCATTCTGAGAGAGTTTAGGGTAAATAGAGAAGTTCATTTGGTCGAGTCTTAGATAGTGTGTGTCACTCTGCGGGTTGTACTGTTGGAATTATTTTCCAAAGCGGTTTGTGATAAACCCAGGCATCTCCCTGAAACAAGTAGAAAAATAAATTAAAGAACCATTCCTTTATTATTTTCAGAATCAGTAACCAAAACTAGATGCAATGCCTTCATTGAAATGGAATTCTGTTCTCACATTTAAAAACAAGAGTTTGTGAAGAAAAAGCCTCGGTGCTTAAGACACCAAAAAATATGTGTGGTTTAGCTAGGATTAGGTGAGAAGTTCTGGTCTGGGAAGACCTAGTTTGTGCTCCACGAATATTTTACTTTGCAGAAGTCATTTGTAGCAATTCTGCCAATTTTGCCAAGATGCTGCAGATTGAGCCCCACTGATGGAGTGACAGGCAGCAGGTGGAGCATAGGAAATGGTCACCAAGGTACGAACTATTCTCTGCATCTCAGCTGGCATCTCTAGGATCTGAGTATTGTTTCCTAGTTCTTTTCTGACTCTACCCTATTAGTTTTCCCTGGTTCCTGTGAATAGAAGGATACCAAAAGGAGATAAAGTCAGTCAAAGAGTGAAAGAAAGACAGGAGAAGACCAAGTGAGGAAAAAAGTGCTGCAGCAAATGCATGAAGCAGCATACTGGGGTGAGATCTTGGCAGAGCTGAGGTCACAGTAGCTAAGACTGTAGTTCGGTGTTTATGTGACTAGGTGAAGGAAGTCAGATTTGAACCTCTGTCCGTAACCCCTATATCGCCCTCAATTTATTTGCATTAAAAAAATTTTTTTAGGGACTTCCCTGGTGGTCCAGTGGTTAAGACTTCACCTTCCAATGTAGGGGGTGTGGGTTCAATCCCTGGTCAGGGAGCTAAGATCCCACATGCTTCATGGCCAAAAAACCAAAACATAAAACAGAAGCAATATTGTAACAAATTCAATAAAGACTTTAAAAATGGTCCACATCAAAAAAAAAAAATCTTCAAATAAATATTTAAAAATATATATTTACCCTACCTTACTCCAAAAATGGCTTACACCCAGCAATTATGTGGGTCATAGTGACGAGGACTCTCTCCTTGACCAAACTTTAAAAGTTAGACTCCTCTGTCTCTCTTCTTGACTAAGCCTCATCCTAGGCCTGCTAAACTCAGTTTTAGCAAAAAAAAATCCTGATGAACTAGTTTATCAAGAATTCTCTCATCTTTGATATCCAATGAAACTCTTCTCCTCACACTTTTGATCTAATCATGTGCCTCCCCCGACCCACCATCCTTGACATCTGACCAAGTTCCTCTTAGTAATCTTCCATCTACTCCCTCATCCTGCCCATTGGCTATAAATTCCCACTTATCAACACATTCAGAGTTGAATTCAATCTTTTTCCTCTACTGCAATATTCTTGAACAAAGTCTTCCTTTTCATTTTTAATAAGTGTCAGAATAATTTCTCTTTAACAAAAGAAACCATTATGTTGTTTAAATTAAATCACCTGGTTGATAATTATCACAAAACACAAAAGATGTCTCCTAACCACATTACAGAATGCTAGGTTTAGAAGTTAAGACGTGCCACCTGACCATCTCACTTCACAGATGAAGAAACTGAGGCTCCGAGAAGTGAAATGAGTTGTCCAACTTCACCCAGGAAGGGGCAGAGTTCTTTTCAGTGCACCTTCTATATAATTACCTACATTTTACAGCTGAGGAAACCGAAGTTAGAAGTGGTAAATAAACTATCCAAGGTATGACTGAGGTTCAAGCTTAGCACATCTGACTCCAATGTGGTCCACTATTCTGCAAAAGCCTTCCTGCTAGCATTTATATACATCTTAAGCAATTTTAAACATCCACTCAAGAGGATATGACCAATAGATCCTGATGGATGTGTATAATCGCAAAAGGGAGGAAATGGAAGATCTAATAAATTAAACGTCAATGAGAAATGGTTAGGAAAAGAAGGTAGGTATTATCAAATGATACTAGAAACACTTTAAGTTCATTTATACTTTCTCAGGTTACTCTACCTCCTCTTTTTATATCAAGTGACTCTACTCCTCCATCTAACTAAAGCCAACTCCAAACTGGTCTGTTGGTTTGACAGCAATAATGAAAGTACCAAACAAGTGGAAAAGCTCTTGTCACTCATAACAGTATGTATGAAATATCTACTAAGTGCCCAGCACTGTGTTTAGGACCACAGGGGAGACAAAATTGACTTTTCAATAACATATGATTCTTCTTAGCAAAGAGCCATACCTGATGGCAATAGTGCCAAAGTTGTTATGAACTTCGTGGTACCAGTGTCAGCTAACTACCATCCTCGTCAGCCTCACCTCTACTCTGTAGTGCTTCTTACAGCACAGTCCATGGTCCTGTCACATACAGGATGTGACGCGACAGCCCCATGGGCTTAGACGATCAGCATGTGACACAAACCCATCTATTGTTGTACCACTGTGTCATGGCACACCATTTAGAAAGCCATCTTACATCTTACCAACTAAAGAGGCCCAAACCTGAGCCAGCATCTCCAATCTACTGTTTCATCAGGCAGTTAGTGAAGACTATCTAGGCAGAAAGGAATTCACTACTTTATTAGACAACTGCTCTATCTTGCTATCACTTTCTACATCTGTCTATCCAACATCACAAAGTATAATAAAGGGATTAAGTGGTATGTTCTTAATAATATCTGTCAAATACATGAGAAGTAGCATGTTTACATGTCATGTTAGTTGCAAGAACCAGGAGGCCTATCTTTTAAAATCGGTTGCATCTTTTACCCATTACAGCTTCTTGCTCTCAGCCCCTAGAGTTCATTTTTAATGATTTATAGAAGGCTTCCCTTAGAAAAATTCTCCTCGTTAGAATCTGCTTCTGGTATACTATCTTAGTGAGCTTGAAATGAAAAAAACCTAAGGTTACAAGACTATAATTTTGCATAGTAGTTACAAAGGTTTATCTTTTCATATAAAAATGAAGAGATGTAAAGTATTTTTCCTTGAATTCCTATCCATTTAAACATTTGGGGGACTTCCCTGGTGGTGCAGTGGTTAAGAATCCACCTGCCAATGCAGGCGACACGTGTTTAAGCCGTGGTCCGGGAAGATCCCACATGCCGCGGAGCAACTAAGCCCGTGCACCACAACTACTGAGCCTGTGCTCCAGAGCCCGTGAGCCACAACTACTGAAGCCCGTGCACCTAGAGCCCATGCTCCACAACAAGAGAAGCCATCGCAATGAGAAGCCCATGCACCACAACAAAGAGTAGCCCCCACTCACTACAACTAGAGAAAGCCCGCATGCAGCAATGAAGACCCAATGCAGCCAAAAAGAAAGAAAGAAAGAAAGAAAGAAAGGAGGGAGGGAGGGAGGGAGGGAAGGAAGGAAGAAAGAAAACAGTTGGCATTTATATTTCATACCCAAAGATGAGAAAAATTAAAGCAATGAAACTACTACAATAAACTGTGGGCTTTTAAGAGTAATAACTATGCAAAATTCACAAACTGTTTTTCTAGATTCTTCCTGACAGACCAATATTAAAATTCAATGAGTTTCCTTAGACTTGGCTATGGACAAGAAAACTTTTCTTGGCATCAGCTCTGGTCCATTATTCACCTTACTCTGAATTCTACCAGAAATTAATAAACAAAATAAAACAAAACCTTTAAATTTAGAAAAGACTTTAGGAATCATTTTGTCTTACCTGCAAAACTAGTGAATTAAATGCTTCTACATAAGCCATGGTCTCTTACATGAGTCTAGCGATGGGGAACACATTACTATAAATGTACACTTGTCATTATTGGATTTTTTATTTATTTATGTATTTATTTACGGTACGCAGGCCTCTCACTGTTGTGGCCTCTTCCGTTGCAGAGCACAGGCTCTGGACGCGCAGGCTCAGCGGCCATGGCTCACGGGCCTAGCCGCTCCGTGGCATGTGGGATCTTCCCGGACCGGGGCACGAACCCGTGTCCCCTGCATCGGCCGGCGGACTCTCAACCACTGCGCCACCAGGGAAGCCCGATTATTGGATATTTTTTATTGTTATACATTCCTTCTTATGTTAAGCTCAAAATGCTTCCTGGTAGTCTGGGCCTAGCTCAAGTCTGCTATTGGAGCTGATAAGAAACTTCTATGTGATAAGCCTAACCTATATTTGAAGAAAGTTATAATGAATGGCTCCAATTATCTGTTTTCCAGCCTAAGTACCCCCCACATCACTCTTTTTTCCTTAAACAATGCAAAGATTCTAGTCACTTCTCACTATCCTCTGTGTAGCCATTTAAGTTTTTCATGCATCCTTAAAATGTGGTCTCTGGAAGTGAACAAAGAGTTTCACTGTGGTACAAAAACAACAAATTGTCAATTGCATATTCTGTTATTGAGATTAAAGATTAATGTCGGTATTTTGTGGCCAATCTAAATCCCCAAATCTATTTCATCTGAACTGCTGGTAAACTATTCTACTTTGACAAACTGTGAAAAGCTCATGAAAAAGCTCATGGTTAAGCTGGACTATTTTTAGAAATAAAGCTATATAAGTGATGATTCAAGAAAGCCTACTAAGCTAAAGTTCTCACTAAGTAGATAATGAGTTTTAGTCTGAAGACACGTAGGACATGTACCTCTTTAATAAAATATTTGGTTTTCCAAGGTGTGCCTGTTTCAGTACGATGCCTTTCTTCAGTCCTCTGGCGTTCTTCCAGGGTACGTTTATGCTCTGTGGCCTTATCAATATCAGATTCCCTCAGAGAGTCTGTCACATTTCTCCACAATCGCCTGAAATCCGAAAACCACACATTTTACATTCTTCAAAAAAGATAATTAAATAGAACTGATACCCTCAAAATTAACAGTAATCTTAATAAATTACATTTCCTGAATCAGATCTAGAATTTCATGCCTATGAGTTACAAGAATGCTGACACTATGTTGCTGATGTTAATGTCCAAGATGCTGCTGCTTCTACTTCTTTTTAAATTAAAAATAATTTATATTTTCCCAAGTTATATAACCAAGATTTTTATTTTTAAGAAACTTAGGAAACAATACGCAAAAGGAGAAATAAATTTTTTAAAAATAAATTTATTTATTTATTTTTGGCTGTGCTGGGTCTTCGTTTCTGTGCGAGGGCTTTCTCCAGTTGTGGCGAGCGGGGGCCACTCTTCATCGCAGTGAGCGGGGCTCTCACTGTCGTGGCCTCTCCCGTTGCGGAGCACAGGCTCCAGACGCACAGGCTCAGTAGTTGTGGCTCATGGGCTTAGTGGTTCCGCGGCATGTGGGATCTTCCCAGACCAGGGCTCAAACCCGTGTCCCCTGCATTGGCAGGCAGATTCCCAACCACTGCACCACCAGGGAAGCCCGAGAAATAAATTTTTAAAAAGCTGAAATAGAAGAGACCACTTGTGCTTCTGGACGTGATTAAATAATGGGCACCAGATTTACCCTCCTGCTTTTAATCAACTATAGAACCAGACAAAATATAATGAAACAATGGTTTTCAGATGTCAAACAAAAGGCAGCACAGGACAGTGACTCCTGAGAGCAGGCAAACAAATGAGGGGGTACTATGAGTGCTCCAACTGATGAGTTAGAGAGCTTGCAGGCACAGCACGGGGGCAGGGCGGGGGGAGCTCAACAAACTCCAAGCCAAAGAAATCTGCCAAGACAATTCTTTGGGGGAAGTATAGTCTGTTCAACAAATGGTGCTTGGACAGCTGGATATCCACGTGCAAAAAGGTGACTTTAGGCTCTCACCTCACAATAAAACTTAGAAGATAAAAAAACACTGATAATCTCACCTCATCAAATAAAAACTGATCACTGAAATAAACACCATTAAGAAAATGAAAAGATGAGCAAGAGACCAGGAGACAATATTTACGAAACACATACCCAATAAAGGATCTGTGTCCAGAATTTACAAAGAACTCCTATAACACAATAAGACAACAAACAATTCAATTTAAAAAATGGGTGAAATTTATAAGCAAACATTTTAACAAAGAAGATATACAAATGGCTAATTAGAACATAAAAACATGCTCAACATCACTAGCCATTAGGGAAATGCAAATTAAAATCACAATGAGATACTATTTCACACCAGCTAGAATGGGCATACTAAATAAGACAGGCAATAACAAATGTTGATGAAGATGAAGAGAACTGGAACCTTCATAGGTTTCTGGCAGGAATGTAAAATGGTGCAGCCAGTTTTGAAAATAGTTTGGCAGTTTCTTGAAAAGTTAGACATAAAACTACCACACAAACCAGGAATTCCACTCGTAGGTATTTACCCAAGGGAAGTGAAAACATGTCCACACAAAGATCTGCACAAGAATGTTCACTGCAGTATTAATCATCATAGTCCAATACTGCAAATGTCCATCAGTTGGTGAAGGGATAGACAAAATGTAGTATCACATAATGGAGTACTATTCAGTAATAAAAAGGAATGAAATATTGATACATGTTGTACCACGAATGAACCTCAAAAACGTGCTAAGTGAAAAAAGCTAGGCATAAGAGATCACATACTGTATGATTCCATTTATCTGAAATGTCCAGACAAAGTAAAATTATAGAGACAGAAAGTAGGTTCCCTGGGACTGGGGGCAGGAACAGGGATTAACTATCAATGGGCATGAAGGATCTTATGGGAAGATCAAAGGATTCTAAAACTAATTAATGGTAAAAACTGTACCACTAAGGAAAGCTACCAAAATCACTGAATTGTGATTTTAAAACAGGTGAATTTTATGATATGTAAAATATATCTCAATAATATTTTTAAGTGGCAATTTTAATATTAAAGTAGAATTCAAAGCAAGAACTATGACCACGGATGGAGGATCATCTCATAATGGCCAAGGGCTGGGGGCAATGCAGCAAGAGGATGTGCAATCTTTTCAGGGTCAGCATTCTGGAGAAACAGAGTGTGGTTCCTATTTGCCAGGAAGCTTGAGGATGTTTCCAACAACTGTGTTACCATTCCTGAGAAAAGGACATATAATCTTAAATGTGTATGGCCCAAACAACAGAGGTCCAAATAACATGGCACAAAAACTTATCGAACTATAAAGAGAAATATTCCATTAAAATTGGTAATTTCAGTAACTGATCTCAATACCTCTTCTCAACTGATAGAGTGCACAGAAAATCAGTAAAGATACAGAGGACTAGAAAAATACTATTAATCCACTTGATCTAATTGACATTTACAGAATACTCTCACCTAACATCAACAGAATACACATTCCTGTCAAGTGCACACAAAACATTTACCAAGATAGAATGCATTCAGTGCTATAAAACAAATCTCAATAAATTTAAAGGATTAAAACCACACAAAGCACATTCTTTTACCAAAATGAAATTAAATTAGAAATGAATACTGAGAAGATATCTGGAAAAGCTCCAAATATTTGGAAATTAAACAACACATTACTAAATAAGTTCAAGTCCAAAAAAAAAAAAAAAAAAAAGAGAGAAAGAAAAACCCACAAGGGAAATCAGAAAACACATATCAAAAAGTTCAAAAGGTAGAGGCCAGATCAAGATGGCAGAATAGAAGGACATGGAGGTCACCTCCCCCGACAAAGACATCAAAAATACACCTATATGTGGAAAATTTCTCACAAAATACCTGCTGAATGCTGGCAGAGATCTCATACAACCAAAGCTGCAAAAAAGATCACTAAGTAGTTGGGATTGACATGTATACACTGATGTGTATAAAACTGATGACTAATAAGAACCTGCTGTATAAAAAAATAAAATTAAATTAAAAAATTAAAAAAAAAAAGATCACTAAGTAACTGGGCAGGATGAAAGGAAAAAAAAAAAAAAGGAATCAGGACAAGACCTGTGCCCCTGGGAGGGAGTTGTGAAAGAGGAAATGTTCCCTCACCCTGGGAAACTTCTTCACTGGCAGGGAGATCAGCTGGGATGGAAAGAGTGTTTCAGAGGCTTGAAGGAGAGTGCAGTAGCCAGCTTGTGGCATGCAGAACAGAGAGAGACCTGCACAGAAGGTCCTGGCCAACTCCATGGACTCCCTAGCCCAAGACGCATGGCTGCTGGTGTGTGCAGGGGCTGGGTGCTGAAACTCAGGCTTCAGAGGACAGACCGGGGGAGCGGATTGCGGATGGCTACACGGAGACAGCGTGAAGGGGCAGGAGTGAGGCCCAAGCCACAACCAGGGGTGTGCAGAGGAAAGAGCCTGGGTCTACCACTGAAGCCCCATTGTTAACATATGCGTGCAAAGGAAGGGGTGGGGCCTGTCATAGCAGCCTCATACTCAGTGTGCTCACAGCAGGATGGATCTGCCTCTATGAGTTCTGGGAGCACATAACCACACAAGGAGGTGGGGCTGAAATCCGAGCCAATCCCCAGGGACTGCATGACTTTAGAAGCAGGGCTGAGATCTGAGCGCCCCAGCAGCTGTGCGATCTGCAGATTTACGTGCTATGGGTGGCTTTGTAAACTCAGTGCCTGTGGGACATCTGAGAAGATTACTGGTGCACCCATGGCCAGGGTAGGTCTGGTGATAGCAGTTGCAGGCTCTGCAGGTACACACCAGGGGTGGGGCCAGGGATCTGGGCTGACTCAGTAGCTCCCACGGTGGGTCTAGGTGTGCGACTATGGCAGTGCTGGTGCCTGACTTCAGCAGTTCTGCACCAATGGGTCTGTGCTAGTGGCTTTGTGAGCACAGAGCCTGAGGGACCGACTGGCCTGGATGGCCGACTGCCTGAATTCCCATGGTTGAGGCAGGGCTTGAGGGCAGTGCCAGAAACAGTGTACTCTGTGAGCCTGCACAATGGGCGACAGGCAACACCACAGAGCTCACTTCCTAGGGGACAGCTCCAACGGAGGAATACTCAGTGGCTCCTCTCCCAGAGGAAGCGCTCTAGTCCTTCCTACCTCATACCACAGATCAGAAACAGATCTGGGGGTGTCTACTCCAACAACTGGGGAGCAGGCTCTGCCCCCAACAGGGCTGTGACAAAGAGGAGACCCTGCTCAACATCCATTGCAGGCTCTGATCACCACAACAATCACACACCCTATCAATGGGAAACAGCCAACACACACTGAGGAAAGACGTGGCAGTCATACATATTAAAGACAGCCCTTATCCCCAAAATATTAGACTCACAGAGGCTACACCAGGACACTCCCACATAAAAACAGCCCTTCAAGACCACAGTTGATTAAGTGTTTCTCCTAAACTCACAGTCAGAGAAATACAAGTAAAATGAAGAAGCAGAGGAACCGCTCTCAATTAAAAGATCAAGGGAATTCCCCTAAAGATGACCGACATCTCCAGTATACCCGATTCTGAATTCAAAAAGGAGATAATGAAAATACTGAAGGAATTAAGAAAGGCTATAGATAGAAGTGCAGATTACTGTAAAAAGCAACTAGAAACTATTAAAGAGGTACCAATTAAAATTAGAAAACTCAAAAAAAAAATTAGAAAACTCATTTGCCAAGACAAAAGTTGAGCTTAAAGGCAATAAATAGCAAACTGGATAACTCAGAAGAACGAATAAGTGATCTGGAGGGTAGAATAATGGAAATCACCCAATCAGGATAGCAGACAGAAAGACAAATTAAAAAAAAAATGAAAGCAATATACGAGACCTATAGGATAATATAAAGCATGCCAATCTACGCATAATAAGGATCCCAGAAGGAGAAGAAAGAGAAAAGGGGATCAAAAATGTACTTGAAGAAATTATGGGACTTCCCTGTTGGCGCAGTGGTTGAGAGTCCGCCTGCCGATGCAGGGGACGTGAGTTCGTGCCCTGATCTGGGAAGATCCCACATGCTGCGGAGCAGCTGGGCCCGTGAGCCATGGCCGCTAAGCCTGCACATCCGGAGCCTGTGCTCCACAACGGGAGAGGCCACAACAGTGAGAGGCCTGCGTACAGCAAAAAAAAAAAAAAGAAATTATGGCTGAAAACTTCCCTAATCTAAAGAAGGAAACAGTTGTCGAGGTACAGGAAGCACAGAGGGTCCCAAACAAGATGAACCCAATCAGACCTACACCAAGACATATTATAATTAAAATGGGAAAATTTAAAGAGAGGATTCTAAAGGCAGCAAGAGAAAAACAAACAGTGAAATTAACAAGGGAACCTCCATAAGGCTATCAGCTGATTTCTTTACAGAAACACTGCGCGCCAGAAGACAGTAGCAAGATATATTCAAAGTCTTGAAAGGGAAAAAGGTGCAACCTAGGATACTCTACCCAGAAAGATTATCATTTAGAATAGAAGGAGAGATAAAGAATTTCTTAGACAATCAAAAACAAAAAGAATACAGTAATATTAAACCTATCCTAAAATAACTATTGAAAGATCGTCTCCAAATAGAAAAGCAGCAAGAATCTACAGTAAAGAGAAAATCACAATTGGAAAGTAAATCACTTAAATAAGCCAGTACACAGATTAAAAAAATTTTTTTTTGGAAAGCGATGACAACTACAATGAACAGCAAAAGGATAAACATGAAGATGTAAAAGAGGACATCAAAATCATAATATATGGGAGAGAAGAGTAAGAAAATGCAGACTTTTTTTTTTTAAAGACTGTGTTTGGGCCTATATGACTACCAGTCTAAAGCAAGCAGATATAGTAATAGGCTAACATACTTCAAAACCAGGGTAACCACAAATCAAAAACATACAATATATTCACAAAAGCCAAAAAGAAGAGAACACAAGCATAATACAAAAGAAAACCACCAAACCACAAAAATAAAAAGGAACAAAGAAGAAATACAACATCAACTGGAACACAAGGTTCAAAATGGCAATAAACACATATCTATCAATAATTATCTTGAATGTTAATGGACTAAATGCTCCAATTAAAAGACACAATGGGGATTTTGCTGTTGATCCAGTGGTTAAGACTCCGCACTCCCACTGCAGAGTGTGCGGGTTCAATCCCTGGTTAGGGAACTAATATCCCACAGGCTGCACAGTGCAGGAAAAAAAAAAAAAAAAAAAAGGACAGAGTGGGAAAAAAAAAAGACAGAGTGGCAGATTGGATAAAAAAATAAGAGCCTATAATATGCTGCCTACAAGAGACCCCCTTTAGGGCAAAGGACACACATAGATTGAAAGTGAGGGGATGGAAAAAATAATTCATGCAAATGGAAATGACAAGAAAGCGGGGAGAGCAATACTCAGACAAAAAAGACTCGGACTTCCCTGGTGGAGCAGTGGTTAAGGATCCGCCTGCCAATGCAGGGAACATGGGTTCAAGCCCTGGTCCAGGAAGATCCCACATGCCGCGGAGCAACTAAGCCCGTGAACAACAACTACTGAGCCTACACTCTACAGCCTGCGAGCCACAACTACTGAGCCCATGGGCCACAACTACTGAAGCCCATTGCCTAGAGCCCGTGCTCCACAGCAAGAGAAGCCACCACAATGAGAAGCCTGCACACCACAACGAAGAGTAGCCCCCGCTCACCACAACTAGATAAAGCCCACACACAGCAACGAAGACCCAATGCAACCAAAAATAAATAAATAAATAAGTAAATTTATTTTTAAAAAAGAAGACTTTAAAACAAAGGCCATAAAAAAACAAAAAGGACACTATATAATGGTAAAATGATCAATACAAGAAGAGGATATTAAACTTGTTAACATATATGCACGTGACATAGGAGCACCTAAATACAAAAAACAAATATTAACAGAAATAAAGGGAGAAACTGACGGGAATAAAATAATAGTAGGAGACTTTAACACCTCATTCACATCAGTGGACAGATCTTCCAGACAGAAAATTAATAACGTAACAGAGATCCTAAATGATACAATAGAACGGTTAGACTTAATTGATATTTTCATCCAAAAAAAACCAGAATACACATTCTTTTCAAGTGCACATGGAACATTCTCTAGGATTGACCACATACTAGGAAACAAAACAAACCTCAACAAATTTCAGTAAAGAAATTATTTGAAGGACTTCGCTTGTGGCACAGTGGTTAAGAATCTGCCTACGAATGCAGAGGACACGGGTTCGAGCCCTGGTCCGGGAAGATCCCACATGCCGCAGAGCAACTAAGCCTGTGTGCCACAACTACTGAGCGTGTGCTCTAGAACCCAAGAGCCACAACTACTGAGCCCACGGGCCAGAACTACTGAAGCCCATGCACCTAGAGCCTGTGCTGTGCAACAAGAGAAGCCTGCACACTGCAACAAAGAGTAGCCCCGGCTTGCCGTAACTAGAGAAAGCCCACGTGCAGCAACGAAGATCCAACGCAGCCAATAAATAAATAAATTTACAAGCAAATAAATAAATAATTTCAAGCATGTTTTCTCACCACAACATCATGAAACTAGAAATCAACCACAGAAAGAGAAATGAGAAAAAACAAGAGGTTACATGGAGATTAAATAACATGCTACTAAGAAACCAGTAAGTCAGGGCAGAGTCAAAGATGGTGGCAGGGGAGGATGCAGAGTTTGCATCTCCCCACAACTAGGGTGCCTGGCAGATGCTGGTGGGGGACCTCGACACCCAAGGACACGGGAGGAACCCGAGTGACCAGGTAGGATGAGGGGAGGAGTAAGGCGGGAGGAAAAGCGGAGGCTAGACAGCACCGGGCACCTGAGGGGTTCCTACTCCTGCAAGGACACTTGGGGGCTCGGAGGATCGGGGCGGGGAGCATGCCTAGCATGCTGCCCAATCAGGACCTGGGAAGCCTGCAGGGCTCCCAGGCAGGGTCCTCAGCCCTCCCAGGCCCCTTCTGGGCCGTGTTGGTCCTAGGGGTGCAGGAGAGAGATGGGGGAGAAGAGGAGAGGTGGGTGGGAGGGGCCCTCCAAGACCGGAGGATCAGGGGAGGCGCAGAGGGTGTTTCCCCCACCCACTCTGGCCCTGGGAAGCCTGCTGGGCTCCCAGGCCTGGTCCTCTGCCCTCCAAGGCCCCTTCTGGCTGCAGGGGTCCTAGGGGCGTAGGAGAGAGGGAGGAGGGGGGAAGAGGAGAGGCAGATGTGGGGGACCATCTGACGCCAGGGGATTAGGGGAGGGGCCATGGGAGTTTCCCTGCCCAATTGGCCCTGGGAAGCCTGTTGGGCTTTCGGGTCTGGTCCCCTGCCTTCCAGGGTCCCCTCTGGCTGTGTGGGTCGCAGGGATATAGGAGGGAGGGAGGGAGGGGGGAGAAGAAGAAGAGATGCCAATGAGAAGGGGGCCACCTGGATTGGAGGATCAGGGGAAACACGCTTAGCATTTCCCCCACCCACTCGGGCCCAGTGAGCCTGCTGGGATCCTAGACCTGGTCCTCTGCCCTCCAAAGCCAGAGGTATGCCTAAGCCCCACCCCCATCCCCTCAGGGTCTTTTCCTAAGCACAGGCCCCACCTACCACCTAAACCCCACCCCTGCCTAAGCCCCACCCCCTGAGCCAAGGCCTTCTTAGGCTTTTTTTTTTCTTCTTTTTCTCCTCTTCTTTTTTTACTATTGTGGTTCTTTTTTACGTTCAGTTCATTGTTTCATCTATATTTTTATTTTTTTATTCTTTCTAACATCTGTTAGTTTTCTAATCTAATTTTATTTTTTACTCTTTGTTATTGTTCTGCTCCATTTTTTCTTTTCTGTTTTTTTTCTTTTTCCTTTTTTTTGGCACCCCACATGGCTTGCAGGATCTTGGTTCATGAGCCGGGGGTTGGGACAGAGCTCCTGTGGTGGGAGCTCCGAGTCCAAACCACTGGAATAACAAAGAACCTCAGACCCCAGGGAATATGCATCGGAGTGAGGTCCCCCAGAGGTCCTCATCTCAACACCAAGACACAGCTGTACCCAACAGCATACAAACTCCAGTGCTGGAAGCCTCAGACCAAACAACCATTAAGACAGGAACACAATCCCACCCATCAAAAACAACAACAAAAAAAGAAAAGAGACAACAAAAAAAATATGTCACAGGTGAAGGAGCAAGGTAAAAACCTACAAGACCAAATAAATGAAGAGGAAATAGGCAACCTACCTGAAAAAGAATTCAGAGTAATGATAGTAAAGATGATCCAGAATCTCGGAAATAGAATGGAGGCACAGACTGAGAAAATACAATAAATGTTTAACAGAGATCTAGAAGAACTAAAGAACAAACAAACAGAAATGAACAACACAATAACTGAAATGAAAAATACACTAGAAGAAGACAATAACAGAATAACTGAGGCAGAAGAATGAATAAGTGAGCTGGAAGACAGAAGGGTGGAAATAACTGCCGAGGAGCAGAAAAAAAGAAAAAAGAATGAAAAGAATTGAAGACACTCTCAGAGACCTCTGGGACAACACTGAACGCACCAACATTCGAAATATAGGGGTCCCAGAAGAAGAAAAGAAAAAGAAAGGGTCTGAGAAAATATTTGAAGAGATTATAGTGGAAAACTTCCCTAACATGGCAAAGGAAATAGTCACCCAAGTTCAGGAAGCACAGAGAGTCCCATACAGGATAAACCCTAGGAGAAACACACCAAATCACATATTAATCAAACTAACAAAAATTAAATTCAAAGAAAAAATATTAAAAGCAGCAAGGGAAAAGCAAAAAATAACATACAAAGGAACCCCATGAGGTTATCAGCTGATTTTTCAGCAGAAACTCTGCAGGCCAGAAGGGAGGGGCAGGATATAATTAAAGTGATGAAAGAGGGGCTTCCCTGGTGGCACAGTGGTTAAGAATCCGCCTGCCAATACAAGGGACACAGGATCGAGCTCTGGTCCAGGAAGATCCTACATGCCGTGGTGCAACTAAGCCCATGTGCCACAACTACTGAGCTTGTGCTCTAGAGCCTGCAAGCCACAACTACTGAAGCCTGCACACTTAGAGACCATGCTCCACAACAAGAGAAGGCACCACAATGAGAAGCCTGTACACCACAATGAAGAGTAGCCCCTACTCACTGCAACTAGAGAAAGCCTGCGCAGAGCAACAAAGACCCAACTCAGCCATAGACAAACAAACAAACAAATAAATAAAACTAAAAACTGATGAAAGAGAAAGCCATAAAAGCAAGATTACTCTACCCAGCAAGGATCTCATTCAGATTCAACAGAGAAATCAAAAGCTTTTCAGACAAGCAAAAGCTAAGAGAATTCAGCACCACCAAACCAGCTTTACAACAAATGTTAAAGGAAATTCTCTAGGCAGGAAACACAAGAGAAGAAAAAGACCCATAAAAGCAAACCCAAAACAATTAGAAAATGACAATAGGAACATACATATCAATTATAACCTTGAATGTAAAAAGATTAAGTGCTCAAACCAAGACACAGACTGGCTAAACGGATATAAAAACAAGACCCATATACATGCTGTCTACAATAGAGACACTTCAGACCTAGGGACACATACAGACTGAAAGCGAAGGAATAGAAAAAGATATTCCATGCAAATGGAAATCAAAATAAAGGGAGAATAGCGATACTCATATCAGATAAAATAGACTTGAAAATAAAGACAGCTACAAGAGATAAGGAAGGACACTACATAATGATCAAGGGATCAATCCAAGAAGAAGATTATATAATTATAATAATAAATATTTATATTATAAATAATATTTATGCACCCAACAAAGGAGCACCTCAATACATAAGGCAAATGCTAACAACCATGAAAGGAGAAATCGACAGTAACACAATAAGAGTAGGTGACTTTAACACCCCACTTACACCAATGGACAGATCATCCAAACAGAAAATAAATAAGGAAACACAAGCTTTAAATGACATAATAGACCAGATAGATTTAATGTATATATATAAGACACTCCACCCAAAAGTGGCAGAATACACTTTCTTCTCAAGTGCACACAGAACATTCTCCAGGCTAGATCACATCATGGGTCATAACTCAAGCCTTGGAAAATTTAAGAAAATTGAAATCATTCCAAGCATCTTTTCTGACCACAATGCTATGAGACTGGAAATGAATTACAGGAAAAAAAACTGTAAAAAAGACAAATACATGGAGGCTAAACAGTGTACTACTACATAACCAAGAGATCACTGAAGAAATCAAAGAAGAAATTAAAAAATACATAGAAACAAATGACAACAAAAACAGGATGACCCAAAACCTATGAAACACAGCAAAAGCAGTTCTAAGAGGGAAGTTTATAGCAATTCAATCCCATCTCAAGAAGCAAGAAAAATCTCAAATAAACAATCTAAACTTACACCTAAAGCAACTGGAGAAAGAAGGACAAAGAAAACCCAAAGTCAGTAGAAGGAATGATATCATAAAGATCAGAGTAGAAATAAATGAAATAGAAATGAAGAAAACAATAGCAAAGATCAATACAACTAAAAGTTGGTTCTTTGAGAAGATAAACAAAATTGATAAACCTTTAGCCAGACTCATCAAGAAAAAAAGAGAGTGGATGCAAATTGATAGAATTAGAAATGAAAAAGGAGAAATCACAACAGACACCACAGAAATACAAAGGATTAAAAGAGACTACTACAAACAACTATATGCCAATAAAATGGACAACCACGAAGAAATGGACAAATTCTTAGAAAGGTACAATTTTCTAAGACTGAACCAGGAAGAATTAGAAATATAAACAGGCCAATCACAGGTAATGAAATTGAAACTGTATTAAAAATCTTCCAACAAACAAAAGTCCAGGACCAAATGGCTTCACAGGCGAATTCTATCAAACATTTAGAGAAGAGCTAACAGCAATCCTTCTCAAACTCTTCCAAAAATTTGAAGGAGGAACACTCCCAAATTCATTCTATGAAGCCACCATCACCCTCATAGCAAAACCAGACAAAGATATTACAAAAAAAGAAAATTACAGACCAATATCACTGAAGAACATAGATGCAAAAATTCTCAACAAAATACTAGCAAACAGAATCCAACAACACATTAAAAGGATCATACACCATGATTAAGTGGGATTTATCCCAGGAATGCAAGGATTTTTCAGTATACACAAATCAATGTGATACACCATATTAACAAACTAAGGAATAAAAACCATATGATCACCTCAATAGATGCAGAAAAAGCTTTTCACACAATTCAACACCAAGTTACGATAAAAACTCTCCAGAAAATGGGCATAGAGGGGACCTACCTCAACATAATAAGGGCCATATATGACAAACCCACAGCAAACATCATACTCAATGGTGAAAAACCAAAACCATTTCCACTAAGATCAGGAACAGGACAAGGATGTTCACTCTCACAACTCTTATTCAACATAGTTTTGGAAGACCTAGCCACGGCACTCAGAGAAGAAAAAGAAATAAAAGGAATACAAATTGGAAAAGAAGAAGTAAAACTGTCACTGTTTGCAGATGACATGATACTATGCATAGAAAATCCTAAAGATGCCACCAGAAAACTACTAGAACTAATCAATGAACTTGGTAAGGTTGCAGGATGCAAAATTAATGCACAGAAATCTCTGGCATTCCTATACACTAACAATGAAAAATCAGAAAGAGAAATTAAGGAAACAATCCCATTTACCACTGCAACAAAAAGAATAAAATACCTAGGAATAAATCTACCTATGGAGGCAAAAGACTTGTACTTAGGAAACTATAAAACACTGATGAAAGAAATCAAAGGTGACATAAACAGATGGAGAAATATACCATGTCCTTGGATTGGAAGAATCAATATTGTGAAAATGACTATACTACCCAAAGCAAACTACAGATTCAGTGCAATCCCTATCAAACTACCAATGGCATTTTTCACAGAACTAGAACAAAAAACTTTACAATTCGTATGGAAACACAAAAGACCCCAAATAGCCAAAGCAATTTTGAGAAAGAAAAACGGAGCTGGAGGAATCAGGCTACCTGACTTCAAACTATATTACAAAGCTACAGTAATCAAGACAATATGATATTGGCACAAAAACAGAAATATAGATCAATGGTACAGGATAGAAAGTCCAGAGATAAACCCATGCACATATGGTCACCTAATTTATGACAAATGAGGCAAGAACATACAATGGAGAAAAGACAGCCTCTTCAATAAGTGATGTTGGGGGACTTCCCTGGTGGCACAGTGGTTAAGAATCTGCCTGCCAATGCAGGGGACATGGGTTCGAGCCTTGGTCCGGGAAGATCCCACATGTCACGGAGCAACTAAGCCCGTGAGCCACAACTACTGAGCCTGCGCTCTAGAGCCCACGAGCCACAAGTACTGGGTCTGTGTGCTGCACCTACTGAAATCCGTGCGCCTAGAGCCCGTGCTCCACAACAAGACAAGCCACCGCAATGAGAAGCCTGTGCACTGCAATGAAGAGTAGGCCCTGCTTGCCACAACTAGATAAAGCCCGTGCACATAAACGAAGCCCCAACGCAGCCAAAAAAAAAAAAAGTGGTGCTGGACAAGCTGGGCAGCTACATGTAAAAGAATGAAATTAGAACACCACCTAACACCACACACAAAAATAAACTCCAAATGGACTAAAGACCTAAATGTAAGACTGGACACTATAAAACTCTTAGAGGAAAACAGGAAAAATACTCGTTGACATAAACCACAGCAAGATCTTTTTTGACCCACCTCTTAATGAAAATAAAACCAAAAATAAACAAATGGGATCTAATTAAACTTAAAAGCTTTTGCAGAGCAAAGGAAACCATAAACAAGATGAAAAGACAGCCCTCAGAGTGGGAGAAAATATTTGCAAATAAAGCAATGGACAAAGGATTAATCTCCAAAATATACAAACAGCTCATGGAGCACAATATCAAAACAACAAACAACCCAATTAAAAAATGGGCAGAAGACCTAAATAGACATTTCACCAAAGAAGAAATACAGATGGCTAAGAAGCACATGAAAAGACGCTCAGCATCACTAATTATTAGAGAACTGTAAATCAAAACTACAACGAGGTATCACCTCACACTGGTCAGAATGCCCATCAAGAAAAAAATCTACAAACAGGACTTCCCTGGTGGAGCAGTGGTTAAAAATCTGCTTGCCAATGCAGGGGACATGGGTTTGATCCCTGGTCCGGGAATATCCCACATGCTGTGGAGCAGTCAAGTCTGTGCACCACAACTACCACGCCTGAGCTCTAGAGCCCACGAGCCAAAACTACTGAGCGCACATGTCACAACTACTGAAGCCCGCGCACCTAGAGCCCATGCTCCGCAACAAGAGAAGCCACTGCAATGAGAAGCCTGCACACTGCAACAAAGAGTAGCCCTTGCTCACTGCAACTAGAGAAAGCCTGCATGCAGCAACGAAGACCAAATGCAGCCAAAAATAAATAAATAAATTTCTTTAAAAAAAATCTACAAACAATAAATGCTGGAGAGGGTGTGGAGGAAAGTGAACCATTCTGCACTGTTGGTGGGAATATAAATTGATACAGCCATTATGGAGAACAGTATGGACGTTCCTTAAAAAACTAAAAATAGAACTACCATATGACCCAGCAATCCCACTACTGGGCATATACCCTAAGAAAACCATAATTCAAAGGGACACATGTACCCCAATGTTCACTGCAGCACTATTTACAATAACCAGGACATGGAAACAACCTAAATGTCCAACAGTAGATGAATGGATAAAGAAGATGTGCTACATATATACAGTAGAGTATTACTCAGCCATAAAGAGGAGTGAAATTGGGTCATTTGTAGAGATGTGGATGGACAAAGAGTCTGTCATAGAGAGTGAAGTAAGCCAGAAAGAAAAACGAATGTTGTATATTAACACATATATGTGGAATCTAGAAAAATGGTACAGATGAACCTATTTTTAGGGCAGGAATAGAGACAGAGATGTAGAGAATGGACATGTGGACACAGTGGGGGAAGGGGAGGGTAGGACAAACTGGGAGATTAGGTTTGACATAAATACACTACCATGTGCAAAATAGATAGCTAGTGGGAACCTGCTGTAAAGCACCGGGAGCTCAGCTCAGTGCTCTGTGATGACCTAGATGTGGAGGAAGACGGGGACGGAGGTCCAAGAGGGAGGGGATATAGGTATACATATAGCTGATTCACTTCATTGTACAGCAGAAACTAACACAACATTGTAAAGCAATTTTACTCCAATAAAAAAGAAAAAGAAAAAAGAAACCACTGGGTCAATGATGAAATCAGAGAGGAAATTAAAAAACACCTTGAGACAAATGACAATAAAAACACAACCATACAAAATCTATGGGACGCAGCAAAAGCAGTTCTTAGAGGGAAGTTCACAGTAATAGAGGACTTCCTCAAAAAACAAGAAAAATCTCAAATAAATAACCTAACCTACTATCTAAAGAATTAGAAAAAGAACAAACAAAACCTAAAATCAGCAGAAGGAAGGAAATAATAAAGGTCAGAGCAGAAATAAACAAAATAGAGATTAAAAAAACAATAGAGAAAAATCAATAAAACCAAGAGCTGGCTCTTTGAAAGGGCAAACAAAATCGACAATCCTCTGGCCAGGCTCACCAAGAAGAAAAGAGAGAGGACCCAAATAAACAAAATAAGAAATGAAAGAGGAGAAATAACAACTGATACCACAGAAATAAAAAAAACCATAAGAGAATACCATAAATAATTATATGCCAACAAATTGGACAACCTAGAAAAAACAGACAAGTTTCTTTTTTTTTTATTCAAACAGAAGTCACAAAAATTATAATCATCCTCATCAGTTCACTCAGTCCCATGTAATTAATTTTTTTTTCATTTTGATGTTTTGTTAGCACTTTTATGAATTCATCAGTTTTCCATTAGAGTTCTGAAAATGCTTATTCATTCAGTTCAGCAGTATCAGACAAGTTTCTAAAAACATTCAGCCCACCAAAACTGAATCGAGAAACAGATAATTTGAACACAGCAATCACTAGAAGTAAAATAGAGTCTGTAATTAAAAAAAAAAAAATCCCAGCAAACGAAAGTCCAGGGCCAGATGGCTTCACTGGGAAATTCCACCACACATACAAAGAAGAACTTATACTGATCCTTCTCAAACTCTTCCAAAAGACGGAAGAGGAGGGAACACTCCCAGTCATTCTATGAAGCCACCATCACCCTGATACCAAAACCAGACAAAAATAACAAAAAAGAAAATTACAAGCCAGGCCAGTATCTTTGATGAAGACCTAAACAGACATTTCTCCAAAGACAAACAGATGGCCAATAGGGACATGAAAAGATGCTCAACATCACTAATTATTAGAGAAATGAAAATCAAAACTACAATGAGGTATCACCTCACACCGGTCAGAATGGCCATCATCAAAAAGTCTACAAATAATAAATGTTGGAGAGGGTGTAGAGAAAAGGGAACCCTCCTATACTGTTGGTCGGAATGTAAACTGGTGCTGCAACTATGGAAAACAATATCAAGGGTTTTTTTTATGTGGACCATTTTTAAAGTCTTTATTGAATTTGTTACAATATTGCTTCTGTTTTATGTTTTGGTTTTTTGGCCCCAAGGCACGTGGGATATTAGCTCCCTGACCAGGGATCGAACCTGTGCCCCCTGCATTGGAATGCGAAGTCTTACCACTAGACCACCAGGGAAGTCCCCTGAGATCTTAAAAAACAAAAAATAGAGTTGTCATATGTTCCAGCAATCTTACTCCTGGGCATATATCCAGAGAAAACTATAATTCAAAAATTGGATGCACTCCAATGTTCATAGCAGCACTATATACAGTAGCCAAGACATGGAAGCAGGGGACTTCCCTGGCGGTCCAGTGGTTAAGACTCCATGCTCCCAGTGCAGGGGGCACGGGTTCAATTCCTGGTCGGGGATCTAAGATCCCGCATGCCGCAGGGCATGGCCAAAAAACAAAAAAACCCACAAGTGTGAATATAAAAAAAAAAAAAGACATGGAAGCAACTTAAATGTACATCTACAGATGAATGGATAAAGAAGATGTGGTATGTATATACAATGGAATACTACTTAGCCATAAAAAGAATGAAATAATGCCATTTGCAACAACATGGATGGGCCTAGAGATTATCATACTAAGTGAAACAAGTCAGAAAGAGAAAGACAAATATCACATGGTATCACTTATACGTGGAATCTAAATAAAAAATGATACAAATGAACTTATTTACAAAACAGAAACAGACTCACAAACTTAGAGAACTACTTATGGTTACCAAAGGGGAAAAGGAATGGAGGAGGGATAAATTAAGAGTTTGGGATTAGCAGATGAAACTAATATATAGGGCTTCCCTGCTGGCACAGTGGTTGGGAGTCCGCCTGCCGATGCAGGGGACGAGGGTTTGTGCCCCGGTCCGGGAGGATCCCACATGACGCGGAGCGAGCCATGGCCGCTGGGCCTGTGCGTCCAGAGCCTGTGCTCCGCAGCGGGGGAGGCCACAGCGGTGAGAGGCCCGCATACTGCAAAAAAAAACCCCAAAAAACCAAAAAAACAGAAAAAACCCTAATATATATAAGATAGATACAAGGTCCTACTGTCTAGCACAGGGAACTATATTTGATATCCTGTAATAATCCATAATGGAGAAAAATATGAAAAACAATATGTATATACTATATGTATAAACTGAATCACTCTGCTGTACACCAGAAACTAACACAACACCGTATATCAACTATACTTCAATAAACAAATAAATAAGTAAATGTTCAAAAGTTGCAGGATATAGATAAAGCAGACCTAGAGGGAAATATATAGCATTAAACATTTATATTATGAATGAAGAAAAATCAGTGATGTAAACCAGGGGTCAAACTATGGTCCGATGCTCATTTTTGTAAATAGGCTTTTATTTTAATATAACAACATCTATCTGTTTCCTGTCTGGCTGTTTTCACATTACAAAGGCTGAATTGAGTAGCTGTGGTAGAGACTATCTGGCCCATTAAGCTTAAGATATTTATTCTCTGGCCTTTTACAAAAAGAAGTTTGCTGACCCTGACCTAACTTCTATTTTAAATTTGTTTATTTTGGGCTGTGTTGAGTCTTTGCTGCTGAGCGTGGGCTTTCTCTAGTTGCGATTAGCAGGGGCTACTCTTCGTTGTGTTGCACAGGCTTCTCATTGTGGTGGCTTCTCTTGTTGCGGAGCACGGGCTCTAGGTATGCAGGCTTCAGTAGTTGTGGCACGCGGGCTCAAGAGCACAGGCTCAGTAGTTGTGGCGCACAGGCTTAGTTGTTCTGCGGCATGTGGGATCTTCCCGGACCAGGAATCGAACCCGTGTCCCTGAATTGGCAGGCGGATTCTTAACCACTGTGCCACCAGGAAAGTCCCTAACTGCTATTTTAAGAAACTAGAGGAAGGAATAGCAAATGATGCAAAAAATAAGCAGAGAAAAGGAATTAAGAACAGAAATCAATGGAAAAGAAAACAGAAATATAGAGAAAAGTCAATGAAACCAAAAACTAGTTCTTTAAGTAAAATTAATAAACCTTTAATCACACTGATGAGGAAAAGAAGTTATCACCAATACAAGGAATGAGTGTGGGGCCACTACAGATCCTACACATATTAAAAGAATAAGGAAATATTATGAAATACACACCAATAAATTTGAAAAATTAAAGGAACCAACTCCTTGAAAGACACAAACTACCAAAACTTGCTCAAGAAGAAACCGATAGGGCTTCCCTGGTGGCACAGTGGTTAAGAATCTGCCTGCCAATGCAGGGGACACGGGTTCGAGCCCTGGTCTGGGAAGATCCCACATGCCGCGGAGCAATTAAGCCCGTGTGCCACAACTACTGAGTCTGTGCTCTAGAGCCTGCGAGCCACAACTACTGAGCCTGTGTGCCAAGAGTCCGCACACTGCAACGAAGAGTAGCCCCCGCTCGCCGCAACTAGAGAAAGCCCGCGTGCAGCAACAAAGACCCAATGCAGCCAAAAATAAATAAATAAAATAAATAAATTTATTTTAAAAAAAAAGAAGAAGAAACCGATAACATCAATAGCCCTAGGTACTACAGATACTAAATTTGTGGCTAAAAACTTTCTTCCAAAGAAAACAAAAGACCAATAACCCCCAGGAATGTAGACAAAAATCTATAATAAAAGTTTAGCAAAGAGAATACAGCAGCATCTCTTAAACATCTGATTCAATAATAGCCAGATTCTTATATCTGCTTCTACATTCAATCTATTGTGATACATATTGTTTTAGTTAAAGTATATAAGGAAAATATGGCTTCACACAGACATATAGCTGGAAAATGGAAGAATATTTTAATAGATATTTCAAATAACTCAGTTCTTTGATACCATATTAAAACTCAGCAAATGGTAGTTTTTAAAAGATTAGCTGCAATGTGGAAACTGAAAAATGTCAATGAATTTTTCATGCTCTGCGACATGGAAATCCATTGGTCTAATTTGCACCTTGAATGGAATTTTTACCCATGCATAATTTTGTAATAACATGCATTGGTCACCTGAAAAATGATCTTCCAGATGTTGACATATTTTATCATATTTTAAAGATCACATTAATTAGTTTCACCACCAATTTCATCAGAAAACTCTTTACTAGGGAAGTTTTCAGTTTATTGTGACAGATACAAGTTTTCCAAAATTTTGATTTCTGTCTTTAAACCTCCACTTTTTTCTCCAGTTTTTTTTTTTTTTTTTGGGCCGCGTCAGGTGGCACTTGAGATCTTAGCTTCCCAACCAGGGATTGAACCCGCACCCCCCTGCATTGGAAGCGCAGAGTCCTAACCTCTGGACCTCTGGACCACCAGCGAAGTCTCTTTTTCTCCAGTTTTACTGAGATATAATCGACATACAGCTCTGTGTAAGTTTCAGGTGTACAGCATAATGACCTGACTTACATATATTGTGAAATGATTACCACAGTAAGTTTAGTTAATCATCATTCATCCTCTCATATAGCTGCAAAATTAAAGAAATAGAAAAAAAACTTCTTTTCCTTGTGATGAGAACTCTTAAGATCTACTCCCTCAACAAATTTCAAACATACCATACAGTAGTGTTAACTACAATCATCATGTTGTACATTACAACCCCAGTACTTATTTATCTTATAACTGGAAGTTCATTCAATTCCTTCACTCCTTACCCCACACTTCTGGTAACCACAGTCCGATCTCCTTTTCTGTGAATTTTTTAAATTAATTTTTTTGTTAAGGTATAGTTGACATGTAACATTATATTAGTTTCAGGTGTACAACATAATGATTTAATATTTGTATTACTGTGAAATGATCATCACAATAAGACTAGTCAACATCCATCACCATACATAATTACCAAAAAAGTTCTTTTTCTTGTGATGAAGAATTTTAAGAACTACTCTCTGAGCAACTTTCAATTATACAATACAGTATTATTAACTATAGCTACCATGCTGTACATTACATCCCCATGACATTTATTTTAAAACTGGAAGTCTGCACCTTTTGACCTACTTCATTCATTTCACCCACTCCCCAGCTGCCCACCTCTGGCATTTCAGAAATACACCAATCTCTGTTCTCTGTATCTATGAGCTGTTTGGTTTTGGTTTTGGTTTTTTTAAGATTCCATATATAAGTGAGGTCATACAGTATTTGTCTTTATCTGTCTGACTTAATTCACTTGGCATAATGCTCTCAAGGTCTATCCATGTTGTCTCAAATGGCAAGATTTCATTCTTTTTATGGCTGAGTAATATTCCATTGTGTGTGTGTATATATATATATATATATATATATATATATATATATATATATGACATTTCCTTTATTCATTAATCCATTTATGGACACTTAGGTTGTTTCCATATCTTGGCTATTATAAATAATGCTGCAGTGAACATAGGAGTACATAGTTTTTTGAGGAACCTCCATACTATTTTCCATAGCAGCTGCACCAATTTATATTCCCATCAACAGTGTAGTGTTTTTTACTTTTCCCTTGGATTCCATATGTAAATGAGATCATACAGTATTTGTTCTTTCTCTGAGACTTGACTTCACATAAAGCATCCATCCATGTTATCACAAATGGCAGGATTTCCATCTTTTTTTTTTTTTTTTTTGTGGCACGCGGGCCTCTCTCTGTTGTGGCCTTTCCCTTTGCGGAGCACAGGCTCCGGACGTGCAGGCCCAGCGGCCATGGCTCACGGGCCTAGCTGCTCCGCAGCATGTGGGATCTTCCTGGACCAGGGCACGAACCCGTGTCCCCTGCATCGGCAGGCGGACTCTCAACCACTGTGCCACCAGGGAAGCCCAGGATTTCCATCTTTTTAAGGACTGGATAATAGTCCATTATACATATATATATATAAAATATATACCTCACAACTTCCTTATCCATTTATCTGTGAATGGGCACTTAGGTTGTTTCCGTTTAAATTTTATTATTAGCAAAAAATACTGCCAGGCTTCCCTGGTGGCGCAGTGGTTGAGAATCTGCCTGCTAATGCAGGGAACACGGGTTCGAGCCCTGGTCTAGGAGGATCCCACATGCCACGGAGCAACTAAGCCCGTGAGCCACAACGACTGAGCCTGCGCGTCTGGAGCCTGTGCTCTGCAACGAGAGAGGCCGCGATGGTGAGAGGCCCGTGCACCGCGATGAAGAGTGGTCCCCGCTTGCCACAACTAGAGAAAGCACTTGCACAGAAACGAAAGATGCAGCACAGCAAAAATTAATTAATTAATTAATAAACTCCTACCCCCAACATCTTAGAAAAAAAAATACTGCCAATTGTTTTCCTTGAAGTGCCATGTGCACATCGTTCATTTATAAGGAAAATGTCTGCCCAATATTAAAATTAGGACAGCCTTACTTTGTCGATCATTTAAGTAAAAATAGTGTTTCAAGAAAGGGTAATTTGCTTGTAACTCAAACAACTGAACAAGTGCTCTTCCTCCAGATAACCACTGTACTTCTTTATTATCTAACACAAGTGCTTTATGTATACTCCAAATCTGTCATGCAGAATATTAAAAAAGACAGTTAATCAATGTTCCAGATTTAATAAAACTAATAATCTGTACTGCTATTCAAGCAGATTTTAAAAAGAAAATGGTATTTAAAAAATTGCAAGGCCGAAAAGAAAAAAATTGCATGGCAGTGAGGAATACCACGACTACTTGTACAGTTTGGTGCCACTGCTTGATTGGTGCTAAGGCCCAGCAGTGCCACCCACCATTGCTTTTGTATCACCAATGCACGTGCAAACAGAGAGAAAAAGACAAATAATATCTTAGCATTATGATGAAAGTTTTTTCAACTTGAAGACCCCCTGTACAGGTCTCAAGGGCCCCAGGGGTCCACATACCAAACCTTGACAAACTCTCCTAAATAAATCCTAAATACACCCATAGAAGAATTTTTTTCAATCATTGCTGTTTTATTTTTTGACCGAACCTGAGTTTTTGGTTAAAAGGTATTAAATCCCTTTACACATCTACTTATAAATTGTTTGGTTTCATTTATGTGTTCTTAAGATGTTTAATGCTTCCTTGTATTTGATACAGTAATACTTCCATGTGACATAAAATTTAAACAGTACAAAAGGGCATTCTGTGACGAGTAAGTCTCTTTGTTTTTTTTTTTTGTGGTACGCAGGCCTCTCACTGTTGTGGCCTCTCCCATCGCGGAGCACAGGCTCCCAGATGCACAGGCTCAGCGGCCATGGCTCACGGGCCCAGCTGCTCTGCGGCATGTGGGATCTTCCCGGACCGGGGCACGAACCCGTGTCCCCTGCATCGGCAGGCGGACTCTTAACCACTGCGCCACCAGGGAAGCCCGTTAAGTCTCTTTCTTATCCCAGACCCCAGTATTTCTCTCTGGAAGCAACCACTGCCAATACATTTTGGAGACTACCTTGTTAACACATATAGATCCACTTCATTTACTTTTAAAGGCCTATGACATATATTGACAAAATACCCTCTAGGAAGGCTGTAGCAATTTACCTCTCTAACCAGCAATGTGAAAATGTCTATTCGCTCATACTTTTTCCAAAAGAGATACCATTTTAAAAAATGAATTTGTCTTATTGTTTAATTTATATTTCTTTAAATTCTAATTACACTAAACAATTTTTCATTTTCTTAGTGGGCATTTCTTTTTTTCTATTTTTGTGAACTACCTCTTTGTGTCTTTGCCTATTTTTCTACTGGGGTACCCATCTTTTTGTTAATAATTTGGAAGAGTTTTTATGATAAGGATAGTAATCCTTTGACTACAAAATGTTAATATTTTTGCCCAGTTAATGTTTTATTTTTACTAAAATGTGACTATGTATCACATAATGTCATAGCTGGTACGGGGTTTAAGAGCATCAGATCAGACCAATAATTTCAATTTATAGATGAGGAAGCTGATGCAAAGCAGTGAAGTGACTTGCCCAGGGCTGGAAGTTAGTGAAAAGGCTTAGATTAAGATCCAGAGTTTCTGACTCTTTCCTGGATGGATGCAAGGATGACATACCTGGATTCAAATGGGTCCTGCTTCTCCAGAGGTCTTACTCTTTTCTTTGTCACTGCCAATTTAGTCAAGTCCACACACTTTGTCTCTCCATTGCTGTAAGTGAACTCAAGAACACTATTCCATTCCCCTTGTACTCTGCATACAACAGTGTTGGTGATGTTGTGCTTTACTTCACCTGTAACCCTAGAAGCAGACAGAAAAAAAAAAGATATGCTCTAGTAAGTAATATTGCTTATTTCTTAGGAATTCTGAAACCCAGAATGTACTTTGTGAATTCTGTTTAAATTAGTTACACATATCACTTCAATTTGTCAGCGCCAAATTCAGTTACAATTACAAGTCAATTTGTCAGTTACAAAGTCTTTGTAAATCCCTGGTAGTTTCCTAGATAATTTTTTCAAATAACATCAATTTAATTTGAGAAAGAATACTAGGAATCAAACTGGAGACTCAGTTACTATATGTGATCACAAAGTGTGGTATTTTAAATGCTTGCTACAAACAACCATTATAATATTAAAACTAGGAATATGAAAAATATTAACATTTCTTTTTTATTACAGAATAAAAATGTTACAACACTACAGTCTATTCAATTTTTTTTCAAACTAGTCCTATTTAAAAGTTTAGAGTCCCTATATTTTAAATTCTGGATATACAGATTCTGTATAAAACCACATAAGCTTAATTTTAAATTAAATATAGAAACCAGACAAATCAGTAAGAGGTAGAAAAAAATAAAAGATACATTAAACATTTGTTAATTCTCTTGGCAAAAAGAGCACTGGTATACAAAAATTATCACTATCTACACAAAACTCAGAGAACTCAAGCACTAACGTTGTTGAAAGTTTAATGAAGAGTTATCTGGCTGGACACAGACAGGATGCAGCTCAAATGAAGGCTGGAATAGAAACAGGTCTAATTATTTTTAATGAAGTACTTTATGTTCACTGTCGGACACAAACAACAACAGGGTCAGATTCGACAGAGGTTCAGAACTCAAAGAATAGTGGGCAAATGTTAGGTTCTGGTCAGTGTGCCAGAGATTACGGTTTATCTGGATTCAAAAGAGAATCCAGGGACTTCCCTGGTAGTCCAGTGGGTAAGACTCCATGCTCTCAATGCAAGGGACCCAGGTTTGATACTTGGTCAGGGAACTAGATCCCACCCACATGCAAGCCGCAACTAAGAAGTCCGCATGCCACAACTAAAACCAGGCTCAGCCAAAATAAAAATGAATGAATGAATATTAAAAAAGCTGGGGGGGGGGAATCCAAAGGACCAAAGCCCAGGTTCAGGTGACAGCTCAGGAACCATAAATAGCATTTGCCAGATATAAGCCAAGGGCCTGGGAACCAGAAGGTTGTAGTTGAATTTAGGGAGTCCGTAGTTTTTAAGCAGGAGAAGTGAATGGTCTACAAATTCAGAGCTCAAGGCAGAGGTGTAGGAGCCAATAAGCAAATGAGCCAGATCTTAGAGATCAAGGTGTACGAGGGTTTGGAATCAAGAGCACACCAAACATCCCAAATTAAACGTTAGGCATAATTGTAGCTCACTGGACACAAAGAACAGCGTGACTACAAGTCTGCTTGATTACAGCAGGAGTGGGAACTCTAGGTTATACCTCAAAGCGTTTGAACTTAAATAACTACACTGCTAAGGGTTTTTGCCTGACTGAATGTTTTTTGTGACATCCATGTTTCCTCTCTGATCCCACTTGCCAACATTGTTTCCTTCCTTGAAAATTTATCTGTAACCAAACATGATATGAAGAGATGACACTGAACACTTACCTCTTCCATCTTCCAACCACATATACCCAGAACTATATTCTGTGAACTGAGGAATAATAATCCGTTTCTCACTTGATCTTTCTTTTACTGCCACAATCTCTCAAGTTATCATTATCTCCTTCACAAGCCTTTCCACTTAAAAAGTAACAAACCCTAGGTCCCTGTCCATGCGTGCTGGGTTACACGGGGTCTTTGCTGCTTAGTGCAGCTACACACAGCAAGAGCATCGTGATGAGAACTGGGGCAGGGAACAAGAATTGCACATGCTAGAGGCAGGCCATGAGAAACTTGCAAAAGGAGCATAAGGAGGAAAAAGGGCCTCGCCTCATTTTGCTTATAACAATTCTTCTTAACAGTCTAATGCAGGGTTAGTGAACGTCTATAAAGGACCAGAAAGTAAATATCTTAGGATTTGTGGGCCAGGCTGTCTCTGTCACAACTTGACTCTTTCACTGTAGCAGGAAAGCAATCACAGACAATATGTAAATGAATATCTAAATATCTAAAGCATATAAATCTAGGTCTTGTATCAAATAATGATATGGAATACGCTGCCTTTAAAATACTTACCAAAGAGTTAAATTTTAAGTTGCCATCCTACTCATCTCTAAAGTGAGGATAACTGATAACCGATAAGGCATTTACTGTCTCACTTTCTAAGAATGACATCAAGTTTTTTTTTTTCCATATTTACTTATTTATTTGGCTACGCGAAGTAAGTCCTAGTTGCAGCACGCAGGATCTTTGTTGCCGCGTGCAGGATCTTCGTTTCGACATGCAGGATCTAGTTCCCTGACTAGGGATCGAACCTGGGCCCCCTGCATAGGGAGCGTGGAGTCTATCCACTGGACCACGAAGGAAGTCCTCAAGTTGACTTTTTAGATTATCTAGACCCTGTCTCTATAGCTATTTAGAATACCAGAAAATCACTGGATATATTAACTTGGCTTCATACAGAAAAATTTTATTTAAAGATTGAAAGTTAAGACTTCAGCTTTGGATTTTACTGATGTATATGTAAGAAATACCACATGAAGGGAATTACATCTTATGCAGAACTAAAGACATTGTTCTATTATGTTACTCAATGCCACTACATAAGAATACTTGATACAAATCCCTTCAAAATTTAATACCAGGAAAGTAGTTTATCTCTCCTGAAAAAAGTGATAGGCGTCCTTTATCAGACAATAAGAAGTACGTTGAGTATCATGTTGCTCTTTTTACTTTAGCAGAAGAGTATTTTCGGGTACAATAATTACCTAATCCCAGGTTCACAGCATTATTGTCCTTTTCCATCACTATGGTTACTATAATAACAGACTTTATTTTTAATTGTCTATTATACATGAGTTTTTCCTAAAAGCCTTATAAATGCTTTCCAAAGACAGGGTCCTGAATTCTAACATTAGACTAAAACCTTAGGCAGAGATCGTCTTTTTACTTTTCTATATCTTCAGTGTGCAGAAAAGTATGCCACTTAGCAGTTAGTTAACATAAATCTTAATGACATTATACTGCTACATATATTTAAAAAATCACCATCCTAAAGTGAGTGTGGAAAATGGGATCAGGAGATGGACAAGGACATGAGGAATAGTTAACTAGGCCTGTTTGGCTCCATCAGAGAGAGTTGTGGAAAATGAGGGAGTAAGGAAAGACAAGTGGAAGATAATATATTTATATCAAATGCAGACAGCAGATAATGTGTCTGGCTTGATTGCAGACAGCAGTGGAAAAACTAGGCTATGTCTGAGGAGGGAGGCATGGTTATTAATAAAGACATGAAAGAGAGTCTTAGTTAAAATATTCTGTAAAATTGAAAAAGAAAAGATATCAAAATAGAGAAGTCTGTTTCAAATATGAATCTTTTAAACGAGAAATTAGGTAAAACCATTGGTCTTAAGGGAAATCAGAGTGGAAAAAATGAGGAAACTTTGGAGTCAACCAAAAGTATACTTCCAAGTAACAAAAAGATCCAATACTTGTGGCCTTATGGATAGGTAAAAAAGTATGAAGGGAGAAAAGAAGCCAATTTAAATAAGAAATTCAAAGAAATAAGATGGCAAATATAATGACTGATCACTAACAAACCAAGGATATCTATCTAAAATTATTAGGAGTCTTAAAAAAGTCAAAGTATGAAAACCAAGAGAAAATTTCTATGCAGGATATTTGCAGCAAGGAACCATCTAAATGTCATGGCAACGGTAAGATTTGGAGGATGAATTTTGATTCTCTAAATTAAGGTAGTCCTGGCAGTATGATAAATTATAGCTTATATTTATTATTATAATTTAAGGCAAGATAAAGCACTGATTCAGGACAAAGGTTTGGATATTTTGCATTTGACAAAAAAATTAACCTGAGCTCAAAACTATAATGAGCTTTTATAAAAGGACATTTGAAACTTAAGACTTAAAAATTAATCAGAATAGCTATCATATAGTTGAGCTGTTACAAAATTTGAAGAAAATTCTGAACATGCAAGTGAGGTAACATTATGTGTACTAGATACGAAATAGGTGTTAACTGAAAACTCAGAAAATTCATATGTAGAAATACAAATGAACGTTATGTGGGAAAGCCTTTAACAGCCTCTTATTTCCTTCTCGGTAGCAAAGATTTAATAATGGAAAGGAACCCACTGAATCATAATAAATATGGGAAAGTTCCCACTCATGGTTCAACATGTGATAACGCATATGGATAGAATAAATATGGGAAATCCTTAAAAGCGATTTTATCTCTTAATCAACCCAAGAAAGTTCACAGAGGAGAGGAACCTTATGATGAATAATAATGATTTCAAAAAAGTCCACAGTCGTGGACTTCCCTGGTGGCCCAGTGGGTAACACTCCACGCTCCCAATGCAGGGGGCCAAGGTTTGATCCCTGGTTGGGGAACCAGATCCTACGTGCATGCTGCAACTAAGAGTTTGCATGCCACAACTAAGAGTCTGCATGACGCAACGAAGATCCCACATGCCACAACTAAGACCCGGAGCAGCCAAATAAATAAATAAATATATATATATATATATATTTTTTTTTTTTTAAAAAGATGTGATATATATCTTTAAAAAATAGAATATTACTCAGCCATAAAAAAGAATGAGATATTTCCATCTGCAACAACATGGATGGACCTAGAGAATATTACGCTTAGTGAAGTAAGTCAGATAAAGACCAATACTATATGATATCACTTATATGTGGAATCTAAGAAATAATATAAATGAATGTATATGCAAAACAGAAACAAGACTCACAGATATAGAAAACAAACTTGTAGTTAAAAGGGAGAAGGAGGGGGGAGGGGCAAATTAGGGGTATGGGATTAACAAACTATTGATACTACATATAAAATAGATAAGCAACAAAGATATATTATATAGCACAGGGAATTATACCCATTATCTTGTAATAACCTATAACGGAATATAATCTGCAAAAATACTGAATTACTATGCTATATAGCTGAAACACAATATTGTAAATCAAATATACTTCATTTAAAAAAAGAAAAGAAATTCATCAATATCATTGTCAATAAAAAGTGCTGGACTTGGCAAATTTTTCACTGTAGTTGTGTCCCCTAAGCATTTGACTCAATTATATACTTTGAAGAATGGTTTCACCAATGCAGGAATGTTACAGGGATATAGATTTCAACTTTAACTTCATATAAATAAGGGGTGTCTGAAAATGGAATAGGCTGCCTCATGCATTATGAGTTCTGTACTAATGATAAGGTACCAACACAATGAACAAATCAGTTATCGGGTATGATGCAAAAGGATTTAGACACCTAGCAAATGTTGGTGTAGTGACTTCTAAAGTCCCTTCTAAATGTAAAGTTTGAATCCTGTGATCACTATGGTGAGAGGAGTAAGTAGAAGCACATATAACAAAGTGTGAACCATATTAAAACCTTCTCTAAGGATAAAAGGCGACTATTCTGACAATCTCCAGTGATTCTGTTTGGGTGATCTGTAATTTTTTTTTTAATTCTCTGCTTCAGTGTTTTTGAAATCTGTGTTTTTTAAGGCCATTCAATGCCTGGGAGCCAATAAATCTTTCTTTCCACTTCTAAGATTGTTGAGTACCAGTTGTCCGGTGAAGAAGTAAAATAGCTATATGCACTGAAAGTCTCATACGTGACTGAAGAGAGTGCATTTTGGTATAACCACGTAAGAAAACTGTTTGGCAGTAATAAAGTTAAAGTTTCATTCCCTACAGCCCAGCAATTCCACTCCTAGGTATCTACCAAACAGAAATTCATACATACATTCACAATGTTCTAGCAGCACTATTTGAAATGGCCCCAAATCAACTTCTATACTTTTGTATGTATGTTATTCTTCAATAAAAGCTCTGTAGAAAAAGAAAACTATCCCTACTTCAGGACAGACAGAATAGACATCAAAAGCTTAAGGAAAGAGTCAGTATCCTTTTGAGGATCCTATTAGAAAACTTATCTTCATGGAGTTGGGTGATCTGGACGAGTGCTGAAAAGACCAACAAGCCACTAAAGGGCCGATTCATAGATGGAATTAGAACAAAGCCACATTCAATACTGGTGCCTAAAGATACTGGCTTCCATCATTGTGCTTCTTGAACTATTTCTTAATGATTAGATGTATTTTCATCCTAACTTGTAGCGACACTACCTCTACTGAGGTCTGGATCCAAGTCTGAGTCCCTTTAAAGGCAGAAATTGGGCCAGAAGCTACATGTCCATTTGTTAGGAGTTCTAGTTTACAAGAGAAGATAGATCTGTCCCTATTTTAAAACCAGATCGTGATTTCCAGAATGCCTTCAAAGATCAAATATATTAAACAAAAAATAAACATGAATAAAAATCCAATCCCATTTCACATAAAACAAAGCAGAAAAAGAATAAAGAGTTATAATACAAGATCAAACTGATAGAATAAGAGCCAGGTATCACTAAAATATTCTTACCGGTGCAGTTTGCCACCATAAAATGGCTTAGTATGAAAAGTGATGCTGGCTGAATACCCAGTTTTTGCACAGTTGACACTGACTTTGCCACCCAGTTCTACCCAAGGAACAGTTAAAATTGACCGGGCATATGCACAAGGTAGAGAAAACGTATACTCTTCTCCATGCTCTAGTAGACTGAGGATTCCTGAATGTGAAAACATAAAAGTGGTTAATATCTTTAAAAAAAAAAAAAAAGACAGCTATGAAAAATCCATATTAAGTTTTTCTCCTGCCTGGTAAATGAACATCATAATTTTGCTTAATTTTCTTTTAGCTTTGGATGAAATTGGCTTCATTTACAATCGTATTTGACAACAATTCCTAGTAATAGTGAATCGAGGGTACTTTCATTATGACTTTATTATCCCTTTGGGGTTCATGGGACCAGAAAATGTTGCAGTGGAAACTGTTTAAGAGTTCTCTCTAATGCTCCTAAAAGTAAAATAAAACCTTAAGTCAGAATTTAAGTCCATGCTATACTGTATCATCATAAGATCTGATCATTAGTTAGTACTAATAATTTAAGCAGTTTTTGGAATAACTAAATATCTAACATTATAGAGTCACAGACCTTAATCTCAGATGGTATGATGGGGGGGCGAGGGCGGGGAGAAAGTGTTCTTCATTCTATTCTATGCATATTAAGAAAGAAAAAAAGTAATTTTATGATATAAACTAAGGTCCTCATAATAATTTTGTTTGCCAAATTCTGAAGTATTTAAGGTGAAGCTACAAGAGTTAGAAGTGGTAGTTTTCAAACAAATATTATTCTGATGGGGCTTGTTCCATATTAAGTGATGCTATAAAGATGGCTTTAAAAAACATATAAAAAAGGGAATTACAAAAAAAAGGGGAATTACATAAATGAATAATCAATCTATCCTAGATAATTAAGAGACATTAAGGAGACTTGAGCTACATTACTAACCTAAGCTCATTACCTAGTTCACCATAAAAACAAATACCAAACTGGATGTGTACTACTAGTCTGAACTATGATGGCATGTCTCTCTTAATGAATGCTCGTTAACTACTGTGTTCTTAATGTTCACAAATAAGGGCAAAAATTATGATAAATATTTTAATATAGTCTATTTTTAGGATAAACAAATAGACAGACTGAGATTCTAAAGTAGTCTACTTTACATAAAGCAACGCCAACTATTAATTTGTATTGCCCTTAACAGTTTTCACAATGGGCAACAATTAATATTGAGCCATTTGAAAAGGAACATGGCTCTGTATGTGATATATTTATATATAATGGGAGCTGTCAGAAGACATACATAACATACTTGGTTATATTTCAAGTATTTAATAATAACTGTTGATTAATTCTAAGTTGGAAAGGATATCACATACTTTTCTAAAAACATTTGGCCTTATAAACTAGATTCATGATCTTTGATTTCTAGGAAGATAGTTAACATAAGTAATATTCACTATGGAATTTAACGTCTAATAAATATATAATCAGTTTCTACTGAATGGGAAAATAAGACTAGTTAGGATAACTGAGATTCAAAGTATTCTAAAATCTCATTTATCTGATAATTAAACAGAATTTTCCCCTACTTTACAATAAAAACATGGCTGCTGACAGAAGCAAAATAAACTCTCAGAAGTTCCATTCTCTGATTTAATTTACTTTCTGTTGAGAGTGTCAATAGCAATTTAATTTAAAAAAGACAAATCCATGAATATATAACTAGCAAATCAAAAAATAACTACCATATACATCCTTCTCAATGCATGGTTAAGATATTAATGCTTTTCCTCATTTCTTGAGGTATTTCCTTTCTTGGAGTGGGAGAGGATACTATCACCAGATATTCTCTATTCCATGAACTGTTAAGAGTAACTGTCCTCAGGGAGAGTGTGTCAAAGAATGAGGGTCTAAATCCGACTATGCCTTAACCTCTATGATCCTGGACACATCCCATCACCTCTAGGCTTCAGGTTTTTCATTTCTAAAGTAAGTAAACTGATTTGTGAAGAGCCTAGGGTTAATGTGATGCAGCTTATAACTGGAGATAACAAACTTTTTTTTTTAACTAATAAAATATCTTCTAATGTTATAAAAGTTTTGATTAGTTTGAAACATTTGGAAATTGGTAAGACAGCACAACAGGAGTTAAAGATGAGGAAAGCTTAAAAAGGGGATAATATATTTTCTTCAAGGCTAAAATAACACAATTTCAAAATGTTAGGGTCATAAGCTTAATTATGCCATGCTTACACTGTAAGTTTATATTTAGAACAAATTTTCCTATGCACGAGAGTGTTCCTTAACATTAAAATGGCAGACCATTATATTTTCATTAACTCTGCAATGATTTCTGTGGAGATATTTTTGTTATTGTTAATTTGTTTTTTCTATTCTTAGCCAAAAAATATTGTATTTCCTTAAATTGTTTTTTCATAATCATTTGCTGGAGTAGATATAAAGTTTGGCAATATATTTTAAAATATTCTATGAATATCTCCTATGAAATACAAAAGATGTAGATTTACCTAGAAAATATTTCTTGAGTGCTGTTTATAATAACAAAAACATGTTTTAAAGCATTATTAATAACTTGGGGAAATGAATATTCAGTGCAAAAAAGGAGGACAAAAAACTACATAGAGAGAATCCTAATTTTATAAAACTAAAAGTATGAACATACACACATAGAAAAAATACAAAATACTAGTTAAATTTATCTATCTCTGGATGAAGGGATTAGAGATACTTGTAGTTTCTCCTTGATACTTCTAAGTTTTCTAAATTTTCTATAATAAAAATAATTTACATTTAAAATCAGAAAAAAAAGTTAAAAAAAAAGAATTCATATTTGTTGACAGATATGCCCCCTCCCCCCGCCACCAGTATTCTGAAACATACTAGGAGTTGGGGAAAAAAGTAGTACACATAGCAGTTCAAATTTATAACTAATATTTCTCTAGCTTCCCCAAATTTAAGGTTATAGTTTGATATTAAAAATTGGAGAATAATTTTTCTACTTACCTTCCCCAACCATTGTCACACCTATCGACATGCCTAAGAATTTGCTCTTAGTCCAGACGTGCACATTTACACACATCTTCTTCTCTGCACATTCTGCATAAAATCCTGAGACTGGAGGATGATGGGAAACCTGCTCAGCAACAAATCTGACTGTGTAACAGTCTGATCCCACCTGGCTCAAAGCCTCCTCTGATGGAGGAGCATGATTTGTGACAGCCTGGGTGGAAGAGCTGCTAATGACACTGGATGCTACATCGCGTTTTGGTATCCTCCAGGAACAGTGAAACGTTTCTCCAATAATAGGATTGTATGGTTTCTTAGCAATGGCTCCCTTACGGCCTTCATGAAATGAGGTAAGGTAGTATTCAACAAAACGAATCATTCTGTCCTCAGCTGTAGCTCCATTAGAGACGGCTATAAACAGGTCTGGATGAGACATAAAGTCTGCATACATTTCCAACAGGGAACGCTTCTCTAGGATAAATGTAGGCAGCACCACCTAAAACAACAACCACAACAACAACAACAAATCAACCAGAGAGAGCAATACAAAAAAACAGTAATTAGTATCTTCAGATAATTGAGGGGCTACTCTTTGTTTCGGTGCACAGGCTTCTCATTGTGGTGGCTTCTCTTGTGGTGGAGCACGGACTCTAGGCACACGGGCTTCAGTAGTTGTGGCACGTGGGCTCAGCAGTTGTGGCTCACAGGCTCTAGAGCGCAGGCTCAGTAGTTGCAGCACACGGGCTTTGTTGCTCCGCAGCATGTGGGATCTTCCCGGACCAGGGATTAAATCTGTGTCCCCTGCATTAACAGGGGAATTCTTAACCACTGCATCACCAGGGAAGTCCCTATAATATTACTTTTAAAAGAACAAAATAATGGGGAAAATGGCTATTACTTATTCACAACATGCAAGCCAGGACCACAATTACCTTCTTGGTTGCTGTAGCCCCAGCACCTAGCACAGTGTCTGGAATATAAGAGGGGCTTAATAAACATCTGTTGTATCAGTGTCATTGTTAGACAGGAGGTATATGTGACTGCAGTTTAGTCACCAGGTTCTTAAATGTTGCTCAGAAAGTACCATTCTTTTAAATGTTATATGGCTGTTCATAATTTGTGATCAGTTAATGCTAATGATTTTATATATAAACACAATACATATGTATTTCTTCAATTAACAATGCACAAATGTGGGGAAACGATATTAAATTCATTATTCATGTCAAGAGAGACTTTACCATCTGGATTATTATCACAGAACGTTCTTTTCAAATGTTCTTATGCCTCATAAACCCCAACACTGTTCTTATGCCTTACAAACCTAAATCTACTAAGGGACAGCAAATACCATAATAACCAAATAAACTCCTTACCTGACTGCTCATTTTAACCTATTTTACAACTAATAGTCTTTTCTGAACCACTAATATAAAAAATATTTCTAGAATAAAAATGATACCTGGGCTTCCCTGGTGGCGTCCGCCTGCCGATGCAGGGGACACAGGTTCGTGTCCCAGTCTGGGAAGATCCCACATGCCACGGAGTGGCTGGGCCCATGAGCCATGGCCGCTGAGCCCGCGCATCCGGAGCCTGTGCTCCGCAACGGGAGAGGCCACAACAGTGAGAAGCCCACGTACCGCCAAAAAAAAAAAAAAAAAAAAAAAAAAAGATACCCAGTTGAATACTAAGTTTAGATGAAATATGAATGTTTAAATGGGTTTCTTTATTCCTAAAACGTCTGCTTCTTAGTAGGCTATTAATTCAATCAATTTACTTAAAAACCCTCCTATAATTACTATAAGTCAAAGTAAAGAAAGAACTGTGTTTTTGATTTTGAAATGCTTCAAAGTGAATGCTAAAGGAAAAATGCTTTCTATATTTAAGTTGCATTTTCAGGTGAGTAACTCACTGGAATCAAACAACCTTTTAATATACACTTCCACTACCTTCAAAAACCTCAATTTGAAATATACCTTGTGAAGTCAATTTTGAAATCCCACACTAATGCAAAGTAGTGTCAATAGTAACTCAAAGTATGTAATTCCACAGTAGTAAATGTTTGACATACATAGGTTTTAAACCTTACTGGCTTTTTAAATCAATGTCATGGATTAATTGTTAAAACAAATTAAGGCACACTAATTTGATAAACTGGGAATGGAGAAGATGGGCCTAAAATTAAAAACTATAGATCACTGCTTCTCAAACTTTAATGTATATATACATATTACTGAAATGAAGATTCTGGTTCTCTAACTTTGAGATTGGGGGCCGAGATTATGCGTTTCTAACAAGTTCTCAGGTGATGGTGATGCTACTGATCTTCAGACCACACTTTTTTCTTCTTTCAGTTTTATTAAGGCATAATTGACAAATAAAACTAAGATATTTAAAGTGTACACTGTAGTGATTTGATATACACATATATAGTGAAAGGGCTCTCACTATCAAATTAATTCAGGCCACACTTTTAAAGTAGCAAGGCTGTAGACCAGGGGTTTGCAAACTATGGCCTTTGGGCCAAATCTGGCATCCTGTTTGTGTAAATAAACTTTTGCTGAAATACATCCATGCCCATCCAACATATTATCTATGGCTGCTTTCACACTACAAAGGCTGAGTTGAGTACTGCTGATCCTTAAACAATATGGGTTTGAACTGCAGGTCCACTTATACATGGATTTTTTCCAATAAATATACAAAAATATACATGTAGAACATCATGTGCAAGACTTGTATTGAAGTGGATAGTCTATTCTTACACAGGATTAAGGTGAGTAGTATGTAATATAAAATGAATAATATGTTAGTTTTCTTACTGTTTTATAACCTCGTTTTCTTACTGTTTTATAACCTCGCTCTCAAAGAATTACATTAAAGTACCGTACCTCTCTCACAATGAGAGAAAAACTGTGTATTATCACAGGTATGTGGGTTTTTTAAAAATATGTAACGTTTCCAATATTGTTTTATGAATATGACTGCAATACTGTATGTCATAAAAATTTTATAACAATTCATTCATTAGTGTATAGGCTAGGCTACCATGAAGCTGATTACACTAGGCTACCATAAAGCAATCATATTGCTGCTTCTTCATTATCAATGCATGAATCATTATATCTGTAAAAAAATTTTTTTCACATTATCTTTTCATTTTTGATATCTAGTATATACTAGTAATACATATACATAGAAACAAAATTTGCATTAATTGAGTGTTTATGTTATTGGTAAGGCTTCCAGTCAACAACAGATTATTAGTAGTTAAGTTTTGGGGGAGTCAAAAGTAATATGCGGATTTTCAACTACATGGGGGGTTGGCTACCCTAACCCCTACATTGTTCAAGAGTCAAGTATAGTTCCAACAGAGATCTATGTCCACATAGCTAAAAATATCTACTATCTGGTCCTTTACAGAAAATGTTTGCTGATCTCTGTTATAGATTAATACCCAAAACACTATCCAAAATGGGAAGTAAGAATAAAGTAGAAGTATCAATGACTTTAATGGTTTTGTGGGATTATATCCTTTTCTTTAGATTTTCCAATTCTGTATCCCAATGGATCCCTTTTATTTTGTACAAAAACAAGACTATAGGTCTTTATTTGCTATGTGACTTAATGTTGCACAAAAAACCTATCACATTTTTTATGAAAATAAATGCTGATCAAGCAACTAAGAAACCAACTCATAAAGATTAAAAAGCCCTGACAACATTAACAATCATAGGTATAGTCCTAATCGAATGATCTCCTTAGACTGTTTATCCCATTACTTACTCTTGTTAAGTCCATGCCCAGCTTGAGCTGTGATAAGAGATGTAGAATAACACTGCGTTGCTCTTCCACAGCTCCCAGGTCATCCTCCTTGTTGTCACAAGTATCCTGCACCTCATCATCTGCATTTATTTCTTCAGGTTCCTTGATGCAAAATAAAGCAAAAGTCTATTGTTACTAGTGCTTATTGAGAGAGTTGCATGGACATATATACACTACCAAATGTAAAACAGATAGCTAGTGGGAAGCAGCCGCATAGCACAGGCAGATCAGCTCGGTGCTTTGTGACCACCTGGAGGGGTGGGATAGGGAGGGTGGGAGGGAGGCGCAAGAGGGAAGAGATATGGGAACATATGTATATGTATAACTGATTCACTTTGTTATAAAGCAGAAACTAACACACCATTGTAAAGCAATTATACTCCAATAATGATGTTAAAAAAAGAATAAAAGTATAAACATCAGATGAAGACATTTATATTGGGCCTAAATGAATCTGAGAACAGACAAAAATCTTTCTGAAAATACAACTTCCATCACTTGGCCATGGAACAGATTTCCTTCAATGAACCCACTATCACTGACATTGAACATATTGTGGTTTTGTCATAAATATCACACATAAAACACACAATATTTTGTGAAAACAGGATTTTTCAGAAAGAGTGAAAATGTCTCACCTGAAACTTAGGCTTTGCAGGCTTTGACTACCTGCCAGGGGACCCTACCACTACCTATATTTAAGATGTTTTGAGAATTAAATATTTGCCCTATTTCTAAGCTAACACTATAAAAGTAAAATTTTAAAGTGACTATACATGTCAAGTCTAACTTCTGTAATCTATATTTAGATATTCACGCATCCTTGGAGTTGTCAGGAAGAAACTTTGGGGATGAAGAGAATTCTAGGTGCAGGTACAGAAAACTTGTAGTTGTTTATGCAGTCTTAATGCCACAAAATGTTCTCTGCATAGTTCTTCAATCAATAAAACAACTCCTTGATAAACCAAAAATGTTTACTCTCATCTCAATAGGGTCTTCGCTCCAAATAACTGGTTAAGAGAAACCTAATTTCTTATTTCTATTTAAGCAACAAATAAAAGTTTCAAATCCCAAGATTCTATAATCTTATCAGATGTCACTTTCTGGGCTTCCCTGGTGGCGCAGTGGTTGAGAGTCCACCTGCCGATGCAGGGGACGCGGGTTTGTGCCCCGGTCCGGGAGGATCCCACATGCCACGGAGCGGCTGGGCCCGTGAGCCATGGCCGCTGAGCCTGCGCGTCCAGAGCCTGCGCGTCCGAGCCTGTGCTCCGCGGCGGGAGAGGCCACAGCAGTGAGAGGCCCGCGTACCGCAAAAAAAAAAAAAAAAAAAAGATGTCACTTTCCATGTTTATGTGGGCATGGTGTCCCATCTCTCTCAGTGGTACCTCTTTTCATTACCTTTGTGCAAGACAGACTTCATGAGTATATTATCTTTGGTATTGTATTAAATTTTAAGTTATGAGGATTTTAAAAAGAAAATGATTCTTCTAATGTCTCTGCCTTTAACTTTCTCTTCCCATAACCAAATCCTGTCAAACAAGAAGCCCATCTGTTCTATATAGCTAGGCAAAGAAAACCAATCCTAATCAGGTATAAAATCAAGAACTTAATGTTCTCAAAATATTAAAAACAAAGTACAAAACTTGGTGACACAGTTAAAGAATAATGGGTTTCTGGTTATTCTTTTGCCTTTGTTTTTCTCCTTTTTCTTCTCTCTCCTTCGAACAAAGAAATCTTTACTAGCTCAAATTCTGATAAATCAATTAATGGTCTAGTTCATTTCTTCAGAGACCAAACACAACAACTGTGTATATCAGAATTATTTCTGTTTTTATGACCTTGAAGAAAGATCCCAAAGGCAAGTTTTTCAATTCCCCTTTTCAATGGCTAGTAAGTCTGTCAGGAACTATTTCCTGTTTTCTACCCTAAGTCAGATACACAATATAGTTTAAGTATACCAGTGAATGTTTACTCATTATGAAACAAGGGAAAACCTGATCATCCCTCTTTATATATATGAATTCCAAATATAACAATTTTTCATTTGAGAAATGTTGAGGGGAAAAAAACTAACAGATCTTAATTAAATAATGTTCTCCAACCTTCTGAAAGGTACCATTACATTTGAGGTCAGAACCTAGGACACAGATTAATAATGCAAATACAGCCTTAAATATTATTATACACAAAGTTATACACAAAGTTTACTTTGTGGTTTCCTCTAATGAAAATAATATTAAACTAATGAGATAAAATATAATCTGGTATGGGGATGTATGTATATGTATAGCTGATTCACTTTGTTAAAAAGCAGAAACTAACACACCATTGTAAAGCAATTATACTCCAATAAAGATGTTAAAAAAAAATCTGGTAGAAAAACTGAAAGAATACAGTTTTTGTTGTTTTTATAAAAATAGTCAAACCACTTACTAAAATAGAAAAAAAAAGGAATTCTATTCACGATTAAATACTGATTCTAAAGCATGATGTGAATGGAAGAATTTGGAAGCTCTCTTTTCTTTTTGAAATGGTCCTCCTTAGAGATTGTCATACCTTTCTTAAAGAAAAGCTTAAGGTTAGGGCTTCCCTGGTGGCGCAGTGGTTGAGAATCTGCCTGCTAATGCAGGGGACATGGGTTCAAGCCCTGGTCTGGGAGGATCTCACATGCCGCGGAGCAACTAGGCCCATGAGCCACAACTACTGAGCCTGCGCGTCTGGAGCCTGTGCTCCGCAACAAGAGAGGCCGCGATAGTGACAGGCCCGTGCCCCACGATGAAGAGTGGCCCCCGCATGCTACAACTAGAGAAAGCCCTCACACAGAAACGAAGACCCAACACAGCAGAAATTAATTAATTAATTAATAAACTCCTACCCCCAACATCTTCTTAAAAAAAAAAAATCTGGCAGAAAAACTGAAAGAATAGTTTTTGTTGTTTTTATAAAAATAGTCAAACCACTTACTAAAATAGAAAAAAAAGGAATTCTATTCACGATTGAATACTGATTCTAAAGCATGATGTGAACGGAAGAATTTGGAAGCTCTCTTTTCTTTTTGAAATGGCCCTTCTTAGAGATTGTCATGCCTTTCTTAAAGAAAAGCTTAATAAGGTAGGGCTTCCCTGGTGACGCAGTGGTTAAGAATCTGCCTGCCAATGCAGGGGACACAGGTTCGAGCCCTGATCTGGGAAGATCCCACATGCCGCAAAGCAACTAAGCCCGTGTGCCACAACTACTGAGCCTGCGCTCTAGAGCCCGTGAGCCACAACTACTGAGCCCACGTGCCACAACTACGGAAGCCCGCTCCTAGAGCCTGTGCTCCGCAACAAAAGAAGATACCGCAATGAGAAGCCTGCGCACCACAACAAAGAGTAGCCCCCGCTCACCACGACTATAGAAAGCCCATGTGCAGCAATGAAGACCCAATGCAGCCAAAAATAAATAAAATATAAAATAAAATAAGGAAAGCTTAAGGTTAAAAAAAAAGCATTACAAAAATTCAAATAAACATGCTCAAACATATAAAATCCCTAAAAACCCAGAATGGTTAGCAAATACAGTGGCAAGGCCTGTTGAATTTCTAGGAATTCATACTATTTGGAGATTGCATGGCAGAGGGAAACCCCAATATTCTGCAAAACTCATACTAATCCCATTTTTTTGTCTTCCTGATTTCTGACTTGGACACTAAGGAACTGTGAGCTTCATTCTAGCCTCACTGAGGTTTACCTCCTCTATCACTTGACAGCAAAATTTCCACTACTGTAATGTACGTTTTGAGCTTGCATTGACACTCATATTCCAAAGAAGGCATATGTGAAATTTTTGAAAAATTCAGGTCTTTTCTGGTATGCTTGAGTGGAGTCTAATGTCTTTTGTAATTTAAAAAATAAAAAAATCTATGCACTTATTTTTTTCTATTTGCACTAGGTCATATACTTGGTCTACTCAACATTTCAAAAGATTTGGAAATTCAACGATCTTCTCCTCCCCACCTCTGTGCCCCATCTCTAACATATGCCTCTATCCTGACCTCCAACATGCTTTGTACTCTCATTTAGAAGTATGAAAATGTTGGAGTGTATGACCTATAGTTTATAACTTTTCACTTGTAAATTACATCTCTAGTCCTGATCTCTCTCCAAAGCTTTGGTTACATCATTTCCAGTTGCTTTTCATATACATTAACAATCATATGTCCTCTTCTCAAATAAAATTCAACATGTTCATAAACCATACTAAACCTTTTCTTGCAAAAAGCTCTTTCTTCCTAATTTTGCTAGCTTTGCGAATGGCACCACAATTTTAATCATTTAGTCTCAAAAACTTGGAGTCATCTTTGATCCAACCCTATATCCAGTCAATCACAAGCTCAATTGATTTTTCGTTTGAAATGCACATTACCTATTCATTTGTCTTCATTTCTACTTCCATAGCTTTCTATCCACACTTTAATTCCAAGTCATATCTATAACAATCTTTTTAAACATATCGCATCCCTCTCCATGCTCATGATCTCATCATGTATCACATTAAGACTAAATTCTTCTGCATGGGTTTTATGTTCCTTGGGGGCACAGTTTACACTGTATTCTATGGAGCAGTGCTCAGGGGATTATCATTCCACATAGCATGCAACATGAATGGTCATTTGGATTTGTAAAATCCAACAACCCTGGGGTCATTTTCCATAAACCCGGTACTCTGCTGAATTTATTTTATCTAAATAACAATCTTATAAGGTATTACTACCCCTGCTTTACAGATGAGGAAGCTAAGCATGGTTAATCAATTGGCCCACATGTTAGTAAATGACAGGACCTGGGTTCAAAATCATCAGGCAAGCCTTTTCTGCAATAAGTACACACGCCTTAGTATCCCTGCTTGTGTTACTCCCCCATCTTGAGATTCCCTTACTACTATTCTTCTCTTCAAACCTTGTCTCCTTTCAAAGCCCAGTTTCAATTCCACTTTCTCTCCAAAGCATTCCTCATCCACTCTACTCATATACCTCTCTTCTTTCCCTGAATGCCCACATCCCAAGAATCTAAGTGATATCTATTAAGATGAAAAAAAATAAAAAATACTGCTTTATGTTATCATCTCATTGTTTCAGTATATATGTGTTGTGACTCTAAATAGATTTTAAGTCTCTTCAGTGAAAGAACTGTCTTCTATTTTTGTGTCTCCTCTAATTCTTAATGTTGGACTTGTCACATATTAGCTAACTTAATGAATACTTACTAACTTCTTGACTCCACAGATGAATTAGTCAAAAAGCTATAGGAAAAAAAGGATTTTTTTTCTTTCTTCTCCCCCACCCACCCTACTGCTACTGCCTGCCTCACTGAGTCAAGACCTTTGCCAGCTTTGGAAGTCCCTGTGTCATATGTTTCTCTTAAGAAGTAATTTGCTGTTATAAAAATAACCATAAACCATGCATTACTCTTGACTCAGTAATTCTAGTTGGGAATATAACCTAAAGAAATAATCCAAATAAAGGGGAGAAAAAAAAATAAAGCAGTAGACAAAATGATAGAGCATTATTTATAAGAACAAAAAATAACAAACAACCTAGACATTCAATAGCCTACTTCAACCTAAAAACTTTTATTATATAGGCCAGAATAACATATAAGAATACCTATGAGAAGTAGCAAGTAAAAAGAGCTTAAAACAAAACTATCTATGTAATTATGATAACCATAAATATAACAGATGTAAACTCAAAAGGCAAAAAACCAGTATGATTTGTTACAGTGGTGGAACTATGAATAGAAGAAAACACTGTTTAGCTTCTGAGAAATGTGGACTTAATATTACTTTATAAAAATATTAAACCCTAAGACTGTGTGCTATTTTAAGTAGACTAACACTTTTAAAAATTGGTTTGGTAAAGTGCTTACTATCAACAAAACCTTAATGTTAAACTTTTAAACTTATGAACTTAATAGTAAACACCTAGTAAATAATGTTAAATTAAGAAATGTAAGAGATAAATATCATGCGAATAATTTTCTATTAGAAAAGCGATTTTCCAGAAAAAGAAAAACATGCAAATTTCATTTTTTAAATACATTTATATGAAGCAAAAGTAAACTAAAACTAAAAAGGCCACATAATTTAACCTGGAAAACTATGTACAAGTTTTACACAATAGACCCCTTCCAAAGCCAGTGCAAAGTAGAACAACGTCTAGAGTATGCTCTCATTATGTTGATTTACATGTCCTGACAATGAAAAGATGCTTTTCAGTGATTTCTAATTTTTACTCCAAAACTCTATGTTCATATTACCTTACCCTTGCTAATAGTCCAGATTCTGCAACGCACTGCTCTTCTGGGACTGCCACTGGTTTACTCTGCTCAGTTGCAAAGGGCTGGTCAGCTCCATTTTTATAGTGGTTTGATAAAGGTATCTTTGGTTCTAACCACTCGATTGTCGTTCCTGATGAAGTAAGAGAAAACTTTCGCTGAAACTTGCTCATAATCTGGAAAGTTCAGCAAATGTGGATTTTATTAAACAATTTTCTTTTGAGCCTACGAGACTAAAAGCAATTCAACCTGTTAAGAGACTCTGCAAGACAGTGACTTGTAGCTCATTAGCATGAGCATCACGATTGGGTATTTCACAACACAGCAACCTGCAACTTGAAATCAGATACCATTTAAATGAATCAACCCTGAATAGGACTAAACTCACTTCTTATGCAAATCTATGAATCATAAAGTGTATTCCTACCCTAACAGTTGATTTGCTGGCCTTTCTGCATGAACCCTGTCCCTCTAGTATGACTATGCAGTTAGGCTAAAGGAAGTCACAATTACAGGAGGAACCTGGGACTGTGAAACAATAAAATCTGCTTCAATTTGGGGTTGAACCTTACTCTCAGTAGCAATTTTCTAACTAATCAAGATCTTGATCTAATTTAAGAATTGCAAATACATGCCCATTATGTTTTTTCCAATCATATAAAAAAGCTCCATATACTTTTAAACTGAAAGGCTCTCCTACTGAATAAATAATAGCTGACCTAGTGAAAGATAGTGGTCACATTTAGAGACCTGTCATCTTCTCAATTAATGACTCAATGTCTCTTATTACCCTCAACTAGTTTAACAAAGTGGATTCTATGCCTAATCAATAATGGAAAATGTTCCATTTGATTTCAGAGGCTGATCTAGGTTTCACAGGAAACTTGGTTATATAGTGCTACGTTAAGGGATGCTCAGACTACCACAGCAGAAATTAAAAGGAGTATGGAATTTACTTAGTCTATAACAAAATCCCAGACTTGAGTAGAGGAATTAATTACAAAGTACCTATCAGGCTACCAGAGCATCTTGCCTTGCCACTCAGTTCAGTTTCACTTGGCACTGGCGGGGGGATTCATAATTAGGGGAATGCCCTCATGGGGTCTCTTTCAAAATTCCAAAGAAATGAAACCACTTTGTTCCTACCTTGAAATGTTTATTTTTAATATCAATATCTAGATTTCCTTACTTCTCGAAATAAAATGCACACAAACACCAGACTTAAGAGATCTGTTTTAAGAGATCACTCAACTGATAAACCATAACAAAACTCTTAATCAAACCAATCATTTGGTCTCAGGACCCTTCTACATCAATAATCACTGCTGTGCTTTTGTATAATATACATTAAGACCTCATGGGACTAAACACTAATTTTTATTCAGATTTCATTGCTTGGATCATTTCAAAATTTGAGTGGGAAGGTAATTCAGTTTTTTTTCTTCACAGTTTTATCTTCATTCTCAACTGACAAGAATAAATTTCTACCTACTTAATTTGGAAAATATGACAATTTATGGTGAGAAATACCAGTATTAGTTAATTCTCTCAAATACCCATAAATCTGTGCTCCAAAAAATAGTGATATGGGAGAATACCTTTTATTTCAAACACTTCTATAAAGTTTACAGTGTGTTTCGCATTTTTAATTAAAAAAATACAAATTTATATTGGGCATGCTTCATTAATCACAAAGCAATCATTTAAAAAATAAGACTATTAATTTAAACTACACAAATGAAATTCTAAGAATTTTAAAAATTACACAGTATTTAATTAATCAAGTATTTATTTATTTTTTTAACTGAAGTATAGTTGATTTACAATATTATATTAGTTTCAGGTGTACAGCATAGTGATTCAGTATTTTTATAGCTTATACTCCATTAAGAGTCATTATAAGATAATGGCTATAATTCCCTGTGCTATACAATATATCCTTGTTGGTTATCTATGTTACAAACACCTATCTTCAAACAACTATGAGGTAAAACAAAAATTAAAAAGAAAGAAAGAAAAGCCTGGTGGGGAATGTACTAATAAATTCACGGGGGCAACTTCTGCTTGGTAAGATAACATATGATTTTTCTTTCAATTGCATGGTAGTTTCTAAATTTTTTATAATGAGTGCTTTATAACAGGAGAAAATTTATATTGGACTACTTATAATTCCTCTAAGACAACAGTCCATGCTCACAATGCACAATTTAGGCTTTTCTATCTCTTTGGAATGCCCTCTCCCCTACCTCCCACTCCTGAACTAATTGGTTTTCTTAGCTTTTCTGTGCCTTTCCCAGACTTTTTTTCTACCAGAAGTGTTAGTCCATTCACATGTTCTCCCACAGTACTTTGTTCCCATTGTAAGTGGCACTTTACATATTATAGTTAACTATTTACATGTTTCTTCCCCAAGTGGACCATGAGTTCCTTAAGTGGAACATACATAACTTATTGGCCTCTGTAATACTGCCCTGACCTATATCTACAATTGCCATTAGCTTGTTATTGTTAGCTTGAAATATTGAATTTAGGCACACGTGAGGATGGGATTCATACCCTATCCATATCAAGATCTGACTTGGTAAACTTTTTCCTGCACAAAGTCTCAACATCTTCCTCAAATATCTTTCTTCCACAAGCAAGGGGAGTTCCTTGGATAAGAAAACAATGAGTATTGGGAAATACTAAGTTACTACTATTAATACAATGTGATGGGAGTGGGGGAGTTGGGGAGATGTTGTTAAAAGGGTACAAACCTGCAACTAGAAGATGAATAAGTCCTGGAGATCTAATGCACAGCACAGAGAATGTAGTCAACAATACTATATTAAATATTTCAAAGCTGCTAAGAGACTAGATCCTAAATGTTCTCACTACAAAAATGACAGGAAATTCCCTGGTGGTCCAGTGGTTAGAACTTGGCACTTTTACTGCCCAGCCCTGGGAAACTAAGGTCCCGCAAGCTTCATGACATGGCCAAGGAAAAAAAGGAAGAAATAAATAACAATTATGCGATGTGACTGAGGCATTAGCTAACACTTTGGTGGTACACAAATATATAAATGTATTAAATCAACATTTTAAACTTACACAATGTTATATGTCAATTATATCTCAATTTTTTAAATGATGAGCTTATTCATCTCACTTAATAGAAAAACTCATTTTTTGTTATCCCATGCAATAACCTTCTTTTCCCCAGTAAATTAATTTCAACAAATAGGTGCTCTCAAATACTAGATGTACATCTTATTTTTCAAACTGAAAGGTGACTGACAGACTTTATTTTTAAAAATTATTTATTTATTTTTGGCTGCGTTGGGTCTTCGTTGCTGTGCGCAGGCTTTTCACTGCGGTGGTTTCTCTTGTTGCAGAGCATGGGCTCTAGGCGTGCGGGCTTCAGTAGTTGTGTCTCACAGGCTCTAGAGCGCAGGCTCAGTAGTTGTGGCACACGGGCTTAGCTGCTCCGCGGCATGTGGGATCTTCCCGGACCAGGGCTTGAATCCGTGTCCCCTGCATTGGCAGGTGGATTCTTAACCACTGTGCCACCAGGGAAGTTCTAGACTTTAATATATATATATCTCAATATGGAAATAATGAATAGTGGACTAAAGCAAAACTCAAGGAATCATTCCAACGTTTCTACTTTGATTGTCAAGAGAGAGTGATGCCACCAACTTTAACAGAAATATAGAAGACGTGAGTTTTGAGTTCAGTTTTTGACATGTTGAGTTTGAGGTTTCTAAAGGGATATGTAATTATATGAGACCTAAAATGGTTTTAGATTTGAAAAAGGACACAGTTAAAAAGACTTTGTATAACATTAGTGATAATTAAAAACCCAAGAGGCTTGCTGGTTTTCTATTCGTTTCGTTTTGATTAAGATTTTCTGGAGTAGAATTACAAAGGATACAGTTGGTCCTTTCCATGTTTTGACCTGCAATGTTAAGTCCTACCTTTAAGCAATAACTTACCTGAAGGCAATGAGCCCTTCTGATGTGATGCATGCTGCAACTGGAGAATATGAAAGCAGTCGTTTAAGCAGTTCATAGTTGCCATGGAAGTAGCCTTGAGCATTAAGAGATCCTGGTCCAAGGAACTAAGATGGCCAGAAGCAGGAAGGCATTCAATTCCTCTAATTAAGTCTCTTTGTTGTCCTTCAGCATGAGACATCATCTAAGGAAAACAACAATTCTGTGTGTCCCACTCAATTTCTGTGTAACATGTATACATACAGTTGCCATTTTAATAACAATATTCTGTATAACATGTAAACATACAGTTGCCATTTTTAGGGCATATTATGCCTAGAAATCTATTTTCAATTTGTTTGGCATTTAATAGTGCTTCTCAAAAGACGGTAACTTTTGTTGGCAGCTACACTTTCTCTTTGGCAGAAACAAAGATCAAAAGACTTCCACCTTTATATAAATTTCTTTAACAGTATACATTTATATAAGTCATCAGAAAGAACATTCCAGATCATTTTTCATAGCAGCATTAGATATTTCACTCCAAAGTAAAAATAATTCCCAGTCTGGGCTCTCAACCACTTTATTCACAGCACATCTGGACAGGCTCAATTTGAACCTACAGTGAAATCATGATAGTTTACATGCTTCTGCTTTCCCAGTCTAACTTTCTGGTCCCATTAGGTTGATTTTAAGCAAATACTGGATATAAGCTTTTCAAGCTAAAAGAGTTCAATACGCTTTTTGATAGGAGGCCTATCTATACAGTTCCTAACAGAGTCAGTGGAATAACAACGACGATGAGCAACCCAATTTTTAAAAATGAAAACTGAATTTAGGGGCTTCCCTGGTGGTCCAGTGGTTATGATTCCATGCTTCCACTGCAGGGGGTTCAGGTTTGATCCCTGGTGGGGGAACTAAGATCCCGCATGCTGCCACATGGTGCGGCAAAACAAACAAACAAACAAACAAAACCCCGGAATTTATTATGCTTAATTATTTTCAATTGTGAGCAGGAGGTTCTCAGATTGTCCACCCTTTGGAAATTATTTTAACTCAAGAAACTCTATAGTGGAGAGACAGACTCCTTTAGATTTCAGAGACTCTGTTCCAGACAATTTTTAATACAGTTCATTGGAGGGCTAGTGAAAGAGAGATGTGAAATGATCCTACCAAGCAAATTAAATGTGTCATATATGAAACAGCCCCTGAAAACACATGCGTAATACTGGATCAAACAGTCACCCTTACCAGAAAAAAGGGTTGTTAAATGAAAAGTGTGGGTATGAAGGTATCTATACAGATCTTCTTCCACTTACAATGGTGTTACACCCCAATAAACCCATTATTAAGTTGAAAATATCGTATGTTGAAAATATCTTAAGTCAAAAATACATTTAATACACTTAACCTACAGAACATCATAGCTTAGCCTAGCCTAGCCTACCTTAAGTATGCTCAGAACTTTTACATTAGTCTACAGTTGGGCAAAATCATCTAACATAAAGCCTATTTTATAATAACGTCTTCAATATCTCATTTAATTTATTGACTATTGTGCTGAAAGTGAAAAACGAATGGCTATATGGGTACAGGAAGGTTACAAGTGTATTAGTTATTTACCCTCATGATCACATGGCTGATGGAGAGCTGTGGCTTGCTGCCTAGGATCAGGAGACAATATCCTACCACACATCACTAGCCCAAGAAAAGATCAAAATTCAAAGACCGGTTTCTACCGAATGTGTATCACTTTCGCACCATTGTAAAGTCAAAAAATCGTACGTTGAACTATGGTAAGTTGGGGACTGTTTGTGTGTGTGTAAATGTTTTTGTATATAAATGCTAGGACTAACTCCCAATAATCCAAAATTATGAATAAGTACAAACACTTTGGAAAATAGTTTGGTAATACCTACTAGAGTTAAATATATAGAGCTAAATAAATATAATCCATGATCCAACATTCTTAGTTACATAACCAACAGATATGTATGTGTATATGTTCATCAACTCAAATGTCTATCAACACTGGAACGAATTAAAAATGTTAAAGTATATCCATATAATAAATACCGTGCAGCAGTGAAAAGAAAGGAACTGCTACACTCAATACGTAAGTAAATCTCCAACATATGCTGACTAAAAAGAAGTCATACCCAAAGGAGCACATACTTTTTTTTTTCCATCTTTTTTTTTCATCTTTTTTTATCTTTATTTTTCATCTTCATCATTTATTGGAGTACAATTGCCTTACAATGGTGTGCTAGTTTCTGCTTTATAACCAAGTGAATCAGCTATACATATACACATGTTCCCATATCTCTTCCCTCTTGCATCTCCTTCCCTCCTACCCTCCCCATCCCACCTCTCCAGGCAGTCACAAAGCACCGAGCTGATCTCCCTGTGCCATGAGGAGCACATACTTTTTGATTCCAGTTTTAGAAATTACAAAAACGGGCAAAATAAATCTATGGTATTAGAAGTCAGGATAGTGAGGAGGATGTAATGATGGAAAGGCATGAGAGGGTCTTCTAAGGTGTTGGTAATATTTAATTTTTTGATCCAGGAGGTAGTTACATGAAAATTACAAGATGCACACCTGTGTGTCAGGTTCTTTTATACCTGGATACATACTTAGAAGGTTAATTAAGAACTGGGATGAAGATCAAGGGAAGGGGGTCAAACAGATCCATTAGGTTTACCTCTGGTCTAATGAAAAGAACTTCTATGGCTAATTAAACGGAGCAGAAAGCCAGATAAGAAACTGTAGACAAAATTCTATAATTAGTTGAGGCATAAGCTCCAAATTTCTAGAGACAGTCTTGGTTTATGCTTAGAGTCCACTGTAATTATATCTAAACCTGTTCCAGTTTGAAGACCAAATTACATACTTACCCTATTTCTTCATTCTAAAAGAACTTCTTGGTATGTAATTAGAAATGGGAAGCTTGTATCATGCCTCTTTTGTATTTCTCACTGGTCTAGGGGTCTTTAATATAATTGCTCTTCCCCTCTGCTTCTAGCAATGTTATAAGCAAATACTAACTTTTACACTTGTCAGATTTCTTAAACAAGTCACGGTAAGAGCTAGTATTGCTGAGGGAAAAAAATACTGCTCAACTATATCTGAAACCAAACTGAATTTATTACTTTCCAGGCAAGGAAGAACTGTTCTTCCAGAACAAATCAAAGAGCTAATCTTATACAGGTTTTTTGGGGAATTACAACATTCAAGGATGGGTTGACTTTAAAAACAAAAGTAACAGAGTGGAGGAAGTATGGCCCTTAGGGATTAACATTCAGAAGTAAGTATACTAAAACAGGGCTGTTAATGACTGAATTGAGCTGGTTAAACAGGCTCCATGTTACTTGCTAAGAGCTTCAATCTAGAGCCAAACAAGAGGCTGTTTTACGCTTTCTTTCTTTTTTTAAAATTATTTATTTATTTTTGGCCGTGTTGGGTCCTCGTTGCTGCGTGTGGGCTTTCTCTAGTTGTGGTGAGTGGGGGCTACTCTTCATTGCAGTGTGTGGGCTTCTCATTGCAGTGGCTTCTCTTGTTGTGGAGCACAGGCTCTAGGCGTGCGGGCATCAGTAGTTGTGGCACGCGGGCTCAGTAGCTGTGGTGCACAGGCTTAGCGGCTCTGCAGCAATGTAGGATCTTCCCAGACTAGGGATTAAACCCGTGTCCCCTGCATTGGTAGGCAGATTCTTTTTTTTTTTTTTTTTTTTTTGCGGTACACGGGCCTCTCACTGTTGTGGCCTCTCCCATTGCGAAGCACAGGCTTCAGACGTGCAGGCTCAGCGGCCATGGCTCACGGGCCTAGCCGCTCCGCAGCATGTGCGATCTTCCGGGACTGGGGCATGAACCTGTGTCCCCAGCATCGGTAGGTGGACTCTCAACCACTGCACCAACAGGGAAGCCCCAGGCAGATTCTTAACCACTGCGCCACCAGGGAAATCCTCTCACTTTCTTTCTTGAACTTAGAGAATATAACTTCTTATTCTCACCATAAGAAAAACATTTGAAAAACTGGACATTTAAATTAAAAACACCTGTTCACTTGACTACACTCTTCAGAGAGCATAAAGGAAAAAAGGAAAGATGTACACTTATTATCTGTATACTTTTCTATATTATGTTATAAGCCAATAAAAGTTTAATAAAGGAAAAATCATAAGCAGGATACTGACAACATAAATAATCAGCTATCACAACATAACACTTAAGAGAAGAAAGTGTTTCCTTGTGCAAATGGCCCAAAAAAGCCACTTGCTAGTGCTGATGTTAGAAGTCAAGATGCCTAAGAAAGTGATGTTCTCAACTAGAAAAAATAAACTAAATTATAATTATAGTGCAAATGTTAAAATTTGGTTATGGTTCTTTCCAAAGCAAACAAATGAGTTGATCATATATTTACAATGAAATAGAACTGATTGTGTGAAGCTGTTTTAGTGATTGTTCCTGACATTATGAAACCAGTTCCTCAAGAAAGAAAAAATGTCAGGAAAGCTGAAAACTTGCTTAATCTGTGTTTTGTAGCTAGATATGGCAAATATGGTGATAGTGTACATCACTTAAGTGGCATCTAGTTTGTCTGAAAACCAGATGAGAATCATGATATTATTGCTTGTATTTTAAATGTCTCCCTTACTAGATTGATCATGTTAGCTCCTCCCAGGGTACAGCATAGTACCAGCATGAAGCATGCACTGATTAATGGAGTGATTGATAAACTGTACTAATAATAAACAGTAAATACTAAAATAGATCACTTTAACACTTTAGTAATAAATCTATGTTCAAGCACAAGATGACTCTATTCTCAATAGTCAGTTGCTTTTGCCAACTGTTACTTTAACTATTGCCGGACTTACCCATGGGCTTTGATTAAAATACTCCTTTCAAACTCACTTTGAATTATATCTTTGCATTACAACCTCCTGGAGCTGGATCACTCTAGAACAGCATCTCAAACAGTGCTCTGCAGATTCTTGTTGGACTCTTGTCGGGCGGTCTATGGAGTCAAAACTATTTTCACAATAATTTTAGGAAATTAATTTGCCTTTTTCACTTGGTGGCATTTGCACTGATGGTGTGAAAGCAATGGTGGGTAAAACTGCTGGTGTCTTAGTTAGAATGAAGGCAGTGTCATCATCATCAACAGTACTAGTCATCATTGTATTCTTCACTTCCATGCACTTAAGGCGGGGGGCGGGGAGCTGGGGGTGAGCCAGTTTTACTTAAGAATGTTCTTGAAAAATTAGTAAAAATGATTAGTTTTACTATATCTTGACTCTTGAGTACACATTTTTTAATAGTCTATATGAAAAATGAGAAGTACACTTCCGTTGCATATCAAAAAAAGTGCACTTCTGCTGCATACCAAAGTACTGTGGTGGCCTAAGGAAATGCACTTATGAGACTGAGCTGCAAGCTGAACTAGCTGTTTTTTCCACAGATCACCATCTGACATGAAAGAATCCCACCTCTTCCTGGCACACAGCTCTTAAAACTGTTGTAATTTCCTAGGTGATCAGAGCATAGGGGCATCTTCTGTCACAATATTTGGTTTCCTGTAATAGCTTCAGAGCATAAAGGTGAAACGTGTCCTTTGTTATTAATAACAAACCGCTTTCAACCACAGTAGAGTTAATGGAGTGATTTTTGCAGAATCCCTCGATGGGGGCTGATTGCCAGGGGACTCTACCCTGTAGATTAGAGGGTTGGAACTTTCAGCCCCACCCCCCAACCTCTAGGGAGGAGAGAGGAGCTGAGGTTGAATTAATCAGCAATGGCCAGTGATGGAGTCAATCATGTCTAAGTAATAAAGCCTCCATAAAAACCCATAAGGAGGAGGTTCAGAGAGCTTCTGGTTGGTGAACACATGGAGGTGCTGGGAGGGTGTGCAACCAGAGAGGGCATGGAAGCTCTGCATCCCCTCCCCAATATCTTGCCCTATGGATCTCCTCCTCTGGCTGTTCCTGAGTTACAGTCCTTTATAATATACTGGTAATATAGTAAGTACACTGTTTTCCCAAGTTCTGTGAGCTGTTTTAGCAAATGACTCAACCTGAAGAAGGGTTAATGGAAACCTCCCATTTATAGGTGGGGTTACAAACACAGGTGACAACCTGGACTTGCGAATAGCATCTGAAGTGGGGTCAGATACTATCTCAGATAAATAGTGTCAGAACTGAATTGAATTGTAGAACACCTAGGTGGAGTCTGCAGAGGGTCAGAGAACTGCTTAGTGTGGAGGAAGCCTCCACACATTTGGTGACCGGAGGACAGAAGTATAGGGTGTTGCAGTAGAAAAGAGGAGGAACACAGGGACGGTCCTCCTTGACATAAATAATGACTGTTAGAAACTATGGCTCTTCAGGCTTGGGGGTATGTGGTAGACATCTCAAATTAAACAAAATGACTTGCCACTTCAAGAAAAACAACTGACAGTATTTGTGGCCAATTATAAAATCTGAGCTTTAAAATGAAATTACAATCTTGGAAAACCTATGTCAGTTACCATGAGCTTGACAGGTTTCCCATACTAAAAGCCTTTTCTGATGAGATTAGCGGGGATCTTAATGAATGTGAATTTTTGACATTGTATACCAACATCTGTAAGACCTGCATAACTCTGAACTAGTATTTTCCAAATGACTAATGTGTAGTGTTACAAAATTGTGCATAGGTTAAAGATCCATTCAAAGTGCAAGACGAACCAATGTATTTTCATGAAACAGAATATGAAAAGTTCACTGATATATATTAGATTCCACACTGCATCTAACACTTAAGAAACTGCCACTGTCAAGTTTTGGTGGCGTATCAGAGAAGAAAAGCCACAATTAAAAAGCTATTAAAATATTCCTCTTTTTTCCAACCACGTATCTGTGTGAGGCCAAATTTTTTTTCATATATTTCAATCAAAACTACATATGGCAATAAATTGAGTGCAATTATTTTGTTTGTTTTGGGAAAAAATAGTTGACATAAAAATACGTTATTTATATTAACATGTATGAATTTATTAATTTTTATTTTAAAATAAAACATTTAAAAGAAAATTTTAAAGCAAGTATTTTTGAAATACCTGTTTTTATGTATAGATAACTAATAAAAAATAATAATAAATAAAATACCTGTTTTAATTTCTAATAAATTTCTAGTAAATATTGGTAAATTTAACCCATGTAAAACAAAAGCTCTTTGAGGTCCTCAATCATTTTTAAGACTGAAAGGGATCCCAAGACCACAAAAAGCTTGAGAACTCTTACCTGGAACCATAGGTCAGCGTGGTATCAAAAGTTTTCTCAATGTCTTTGAAGAGAAAAAGGATCTGCATAGTCTCAAAGTACCTCCCCAAGATATTTATTAACTACAGAGGGAAAGACAGCAACTTTACAGTGGAGAAATCCAGTAGAAGCTACCCTAACCAAGTCATCAAGGCCAACATCACCAGTAATACAACATAATGACATCATGAACTCCTTGATATAGGTACTAAGGATACATATCTTCTAGAGTATTTTTCCCAAAAATGTATAATCTCACTCAAATACTAAGAAAACATCAGATAAATGCAAATTTGGGAACATTAAATAAATATAACTGGATCTTCATAGGTGTCAAGGTCATGAAGGATAAGGAAAGACTGAGAAACAATTACAGACAGGAGACTAAGTAGTAATAACAACAACTAAATGCAACATTTTAGGACAGGATCCCATAACAGAAAAAGAATGTCAGTGGAAAAACTGTTAAAATTTGAATAAGGATTATAGTTACCAGTATTGTATCTATATAATTTCCTGGTTTTGATACTATGTTATGAAAGATGGTAACATTACAAAAAGTTAGGTGGGGGATATATAGAAACCCAGTACTACTTTTGCAACTTCTCTGTAAATTTAAAATTAGTCCAAAGTAAGCATTTAAAACGTGTTCTTGGACTTCCCTGGTGGCCCAGTGATTAAGAATCCACCTGCCAATACAGGGGACATGGGTTCCATCCCTGGTCCGGGAAGATCCCACATGCTGCAGAGCAACTAAGCCCGTGCGCCACAACTACTGAGCCTGCACTCTAGAGCCCGCAAGCCACAAGTACTGAGCCCGAACGCCACAACTACTGAAGCCCACGCACCTAGAGCCGTGCTCCGCAACAAGAGAAGCCACCACAATGAGAAGCCCACGCAACGCAACAAAGAGTAGCCTCCACTCGCTGCAACTAGAGAAAGCCCGTGCATAGCAACAAAGACCCAACGCAGCCAAAAATAAATAAATAAAATAAATAAATTTATTAAAAATTTTGTCTGAAGGACAAAAAATGGTATAAACTCTCCAAATGCACTATTTTCTCACAAATAGAATTATTCCATTGGAATTCAGAATGTTCCTAATAGAGTTATAATTTTATCATTTGACCTGTTGAGTTCTTAAAAGCAAAAACATCAACCTAGTGAAAACACAGACACTCAACTAAAACTTTTTTTTTTTTTTTTTTGGATGTGGCATTGGCACAGAGATTGCCAAACAATGGTCAACCTCAAATCCTAGGATAGTTACTGGTGCCATAATTCAGGAAAGCTGCCATTAAATTAGTCAGTTCTGTAAGTAAATACCTGTCCTTCCTAAAGAGGTAGTTGTGAAACTTTGGGGACACACACTCTCTACATACAAGTGTCAGAGCTACATGCTAAACATTAACATGCTATCACAATGATATGAAAGGTATATTTAAAATCACAGAACATTATAGTGTGGGTACTGTAAGAAATCACCCCTGAGTGTGAGAATAACAAAAGAACCATTAGAGCAAGAAAGAGAAGCGTGGGTGATTAAAGTCATCACAGTAGAAGAGAAGCTGAGATATGACAACAGTCTCAGTACAGCAGATCCTAAAGATCCAAGCACACACAAGCAGAGGTCTCCACAGATAGCTAAAATCTCAAATACAAAAAGGTTCCTTTTCCGTGAAAATGTGCACCAAAATTCATGACAACTTGAACTACATGCGTTTTCCTTGTTTTGAACATTTTACTGAAGTATATATACTGATATACAGTATTACAGATAGAAAAGTACACTTCTCACAAGTATATAGGCTTGATGAATTTTCATAAACCAAACACACCCATGTAACCAACACCCAGATCAAGAAACAGAACATTATCAGCATCTCTGAAGAACCCTCAAGCTCCCATCACTAGCCATGATCAGAGATTTCCAAAAATTTCATGGCAGCCTAACTTTTAAGGGTTAAGGAACATACTATGATACAAGTCTGCCCCTAGATATTTTTCTTTATTCTATCCCTTATCTTAACCACTTTTAATATTTCCTTTTCTTTCACTGTAGATTAATATATCAGTACCTTGATTTCCTTAAGACACAAACACCAATATTTATCAACAGATTGAATATCATCAACATAAATACTAAAAATGTATTGTTTTATGAAAAAAGGTATTTATAATTGTCACTTATTTATAACAGGACTAGAAAGTGAGTCAAAGCTATTGTTTGTTTATCTCAAGGATGTTACTTCATCTCTTTAAATCTCAATTTCTTCATCTATAAATACAAACCAAAATAACTTGATAGAGGGAACATCCTCCCCAGCTTCCTGCCTTAAATCATTTGGGTGTGATTTATAATATTATTTTCACAGTTCACTACACAGATATTTATAAGCTCTACCAAAATTAACTCAGTAAAATACACCCAGATTATTAAGAACCTAACAACTGCATTCTTTATTAACTAGAATTATTTGGTACTCAGTTTGAAAGAGAATGAAGAAAATGGTGAGATAAGGCAACATCAAGGATTTAACTATTCTATTTTTTTGTGTGTGTGGAATTCTCTATTTACATGTACCAGTTAAAGAAAATAGTCAGTTGCTTGACCATATAGTCTTTCCACTAGGCTTAATAACCCTTTGATCATAAATTTTACATTAAAGGAGTCTGTACTCTTACTTGAGAAATGAAAGATGCAGACTTTTGAAAGATGACACTGTACACAGAACCTAGTTGACAGACTTGAGGAAACTTAGGACACCTAAAGAATCAGGGACTCTTTAAGACTTAAACATTGAGGGCCCCAGAAGACACAGGATTTAAAAATTTTTGTGTGTCAAAACCAAGCAGTTAAGATTATTTTATGCATTTTAACTTGATTTCAATTCATACTTACTTCTCTGACTTCCACAAGATGGTCTGGAGGTAAGTTAGTTCTTTTGTTCACTGATTGTAGTTTGGAATGTCCAACATTAAAAAAGGAAATGGCATTTTGACTGGGTCTCCTCTGGGATATAGGAGAATTACCACTAGATGCAAGTGAGAAGCTCCGTGATTTCAGAGGAGGATTATTCTATTAGACAAACAAAGAAAATCATTCCTTTTTTAAACTTCAGGTTAACCCTCAACCTATACTAAACTAGAGTCTTTTACACACAGACAGTTTTAAAAATAAATGAACCTCAAAATTCACTACAAGAATAGCTCTGAAGATGATAAAATTTAAATCCTTCAAAGTTTAAGTATTTCACACATCCCATAGTAAACTGGTAACGTAGTTAGAAAATTAATTCCAGGTCTGTGCTGTCAAGAACTTTTTTTATCCACGTTAGAATGTATTAGAATAACAAGAAATTTCTAATTTCAGATCTTTAAACATCACGATTGAAGCAAAAAATATATTCAGCAATACTCAATATAATGTTCTAATGTAACATTCAAGTATCTTTGAAACAAACTAGCACTTTCTGGTCACTGCCAATGCTTAGAATCTTGTAGCACAAATAAAGCTTTTATGCTGGATTTCAGACTATAGGCCTAAATCACAACTTTAAAAAATTTAGCTATGGGGAAAAACCACTAGGAAGAAAAAGAAAAGTAGGTATGGAATCCTTTAACTATGCTTCCCTATATTATTTTTTAGACATTTCTAACCTCAGATTTCAAATACCGAGACCCTCCTTTTCATCTTAAAAAATAAAACACCCCAAAGGAGATACACAAATGGTCTATAAGCACATGAAAAGATGCTCAACATTATTAGTCATTAGAGAAATGAAATCAAAACCACAATGAAATTCTACTTCACACTCATTAGGATGGCCATAACAATTGTAAAAAAGGACAGTAACAAGTATTGGTAAGGATGTGGAGAAATTGGAACCCTCATGTATTGCTGGTGAGAACATGAAATAGCTTGACCACTTTGAAAACCAGTTTGGCAGTTCCTCAAATAGTTAAACAGAGAACTACCATATAACCCAGTAATTCCACTCCTGGGCATAACCTAGAGAACTGAAATCATGTGTTTACACAAAAACTTGAACACAAACGTTCACAGAAGTATTATTCATAACAGCCACAAAATGTAAGCAATCCAGGGAACTCCCTGGCGGTCCATGGTTAGGACTTGGCGCTTTCACTGCCATGGGCCCGGGTTCAATCCCTGGTTGGGGAACTAAGATCCCGCAAGCCACTCAGCATGGCCAAAAAAAAATAAAACAGGGCTTCCCTGGTGGCGCAGTGGTTGAGAGTCCGCCTGCCGATGCAGGGGACATGGGTTTGTGCCCCAGTCCGGGAAGATCCCACATGACACGGAGCGGCTGGGCCCGTGAGCCATGGCCGCTGAGCCTGCACGTCTGGAGCCTGTGCTCCGCAACAGGAGAGGCCACAACAGTGAGAGGCCCACGTACCGCAAATAAAAATAATAAAATAAAATAAAACAATCCAAATGTCCATCAACTGATGCATAAACAAAATGTGGTACATCCATACAACAGAGTATTATTTGGCCTTAAAAAGGAATAAAGTATGATACATGCAATGACATGGATGAACCTTGAAAACATTGTGCTTATTGTAAGAAGCCAGACCAAAAAAGCACATATTGTATGATTCCACTTACATGAAATGTCCAGAATAAACAAATCCACTGAAACAGAAATTATATTAGTGTTTGTCAGGGGACTGGGAAGAGGGGACTAGGGAGTGACTGTTGATGGATATGGGTTTTCTGGAAGGTGACGAAAACGTTCAGGAATCAGGCAGTTGCAACAGTTGTACAATCTTATGAATATACTAAAAACCATGAAATTGTACACTTTAAAAGGATAAATTTTATGGTATGTGAATACTATCTCAATTTTAAAATGTAAAAAAATAAGTTAAAAATCTTTTCCCATTTTTGTGCATTAATATCATATATGAATCCACATACCTTGCCAATAGCTTCAGTGTGGTGTTGTGTACATATCTGAAGTCTGCTAACCCAATGCTGTCGCTCTTTAGCATCTGTGGCTGATAAAAAGTATCTACAAGTTATTCACTTTTATATTTATTTTTAGAATACAATTAATTGTCTATAGCATGAAGAACAGATCACTGAAAATCAGGGATTGGTCTTACTCTCCCTAGAGCAAGTGTCCCTGACCAGAGGGAGGTAGGAAAGAGGCCAAAGCATCAACCTTGTTAGGTAACACCATAGCTGGATGTGGATACATTAGGAGGATAAATTACATGCAGCTAGGTGGGCATATGACATGTCTTAACTTTCTCATAAAAATATGCTCTTCCTTAAAGAAATAACCTTTATTAAGCATTTAATGTATCCTCAGTATATTCCTTCAGATCTCTAGAAGCATGCTCAATTAGGGTTATCATTATACTTTATATGTATTAATTAAATAAAAACAGAAACTTTATATATACAAATTAAATGTATCTAAACAGAAGTTATACTTTATTTTAATGAATATGAGCATTTTAATAAATCTCAATTATGTACATTAGTCACTAAAAACCACAGAGCATACCAACCAAATCAAGAAAGGGGGTAAAATACAAATCCATGGAAGACATAAAAAAAAATTTAAAGAAGTCTATGTTTTTAGAGTTTTCAGTAATCAGGATTTCCTCTACACAAATTTCTTAGAGGGCCCAATTTTAAACAGACTTGTTCACTGTGCCACTTAAAAAAAGTCATAAATTAAAACAGATTTCATAAATCCTTAAAGCAATTCCAAGGTTTAAAATATTGTATCTATATCATCAATGACAGCAGTTTCTACTTCCAAAACCTAAATGAAAGCAGGGAAGTATACCAACTTCTATTAATTCTCATATTTCAGTCATACCTCTGAGTTTATACTGTTCCCCACTGGCAGCATTTACAGTGAAGGTGTGAGAGTCCTCATCACTGGGTGATATTACAGCTCCTGCAAGCTGCAAAGTACCTCTGGGTTTTTGATTTCTAGACTGTTCATTCACAAAGTACTCCAATAGCCCAGCTTCATTGTTTAAAACAAAAAACCTGTAATGATTTTTAAAAAGGTCACAATTTTAAAATATTTCCCCTAGTCAAACTAAAGCAAACCAAATTTTAATCACACATTTTTGAGTTTTTGCTATAAATAAAATTCAAAAGCATCTCAAGAAGTACTTGGAAACACTAGATTGAATTTCCTAGCAGTAAATGTTATTGAAAAATTGAATGAGTTTAATAAAAGATATAAAACCTTCAGCTGTGAAAGAGGCATTTAATAGGGAAGAGGCATACTAGACAATGCAAAAAGGAAACAGAGATACAGTATCCTTTCAGAGGAAGATTTCTCTCCAGAATTCATTAACAGGGAGGGTAAGTTGCCCAAGACAAATGGTAGTGCAAATTTTTATTTAAAATTCACTGGAAACAAATCAAAGCATGAGCTCTGAAGTTAACAAATGCTAGGTAAGAAATGAATCTGATTTAAGATTTAATCAGTGAAATAAACAATAAGAATAATGCCAAGGTATTAAGATTTTGTGAACATAACATTAAATAGGTCACAACTAAAGATTACTTATCCTCTTTAAAAATGAAAAAGCTGCAACTGGAGATGCAGAAACAAGGAACTTGAAACTAAATGATGAAATACTGATACACTTTGGAAAAGAATTTGATGTTCTGATTTGGTTTTAGATTAACTACTTTAGGAAATATGTTAATTCGGATTCCAATTTAAGTAGTGCAATAGTTCTTTTCTTTAGGGAAAAAAACCTAAAAAGTTTCTGTTTCAAAAAGTTAATGTTTGGGTTTAGAGCAATTTGGCATTCGACATGTTAGTGTGTTCTGTAATAGAACCAGGTAGACAATTTAATCCAGTTCAAGTTCCTAGAAGATATTGTCTTAAGCAACATGGCAACCATATCAACCATACCAAACTGGAAGAGAATGGGATCAGCCTTTTATTCAGGGAAAGAAAAAGAAACAATGAGAAGAAAATACAAGTCGAAAGCGGATGCCTGAAAAGGGAGATGGGAAAGCAAGACTATTTCTCATTCGTCTTTTAGTATGCTTGTGATTTTAAAAATTATGTTCACATATTCTGATGATAAATTAATTGTAATATTTTTGAGAGCTTTAAACCTCCATTTCTTTAATTACTAGAGGAGTTAAACATTTTTCAATGTGTTTATTGACCATCTGTAGTTCTACTTAGTGAACTGCCCCTCACATTTCTGCCTATTTTTAAAAGGGTTGTTTAACATTATTTTCCCTAAGAGTTGAAGAGATTATTTTAATTAACACAAAAATAGCCACTAAAATCATCTTAAATTCCTAAAACATATGAAGTGTCCTTAGTAATCTGCCATGGTCTGAATGTGTCCCTGCCAAAATTCACATGTGGAAATCCTAACTGCTAAGATAATGATATTAAGAGATGGGGCCTTTTGAGAAGAGATCAGGTCATAAGGGCGTAACACCCTCATGAATGGGATCAGTGCCTTTATAAAAGAGACCCAAGGGACTTCCCTGGTGGTCCAGCAGTTAGGACTCGGTGCTTTCACTGCCATGGGCAGGGGTTCAGTCACTGGTTGGGGAATTAAGATCCCCGCAAGCCATGCAGTGAGGCCAGAAAACAAGAAAAAGAGAGAGACCCAAGAGAGCTCCCTTGGCCCTTTACAGCCATGTGAGAATACAATGTGAAGTCTGCGATCCAAAAGAGGATCCTTTCCTGACCATGCTGGCACCATAATCATGGACTTCCAACCTCTGGAACTGTGAGAAATAAATTTCTGTTGTTTATAAGTTATCCAGTCGGTGACATTTTGTTATAGCAGCCTGAACAGACTAAGTCATGAATCTACTACAAAAAATTCAGCAAGCAAATGGAAGGGGTCTGTTAGCAAGAAAGCAGTCTCTTGAATATACTAAAAATCATTGAGTTGTACACTTCAAATGGGCACTACATCTCAATAAAGCTGTGAACAAAGGAACAAATGAACAAACAAACAAACAAGCAATAAGGAAAGGAACAAACGAAGGAAACGAGAAAAGAAAGAAATCTCTTCTGACTGCTCTAAGCAATAAGCACAATTCATTTCAAACAGTCAAAGGAAAAAGACTGGTCTCTTCTCTTACAAGCAGTCACTTCAAAGAAAATTTAGAGAATAACATGTTTGGAAATCTCAAGTTTGCTGTGAACACATATTTCTTATCCCAAAAGCATTACCGTAAACTTACAACATGGGAGGTACTCACCTAGATATACAAAAGGAGGGATTGGTAAAATGATAGAAATGAGCCAATAACTGAATACCTTTCTAACACCAAGATAATGTTATGGACCCACTGGCAATAATAGAGCCCTTTGGGCTGTCTTTCATCATACATGAATTAATTCAAATGTTCTTCCTTCACCACTTCTCTGGAGATATTTTACAAGATGTATAGATTGGGGACAGAGAGACAATCCACATAGTGAGGAAACTTAATAAAGCTATTTTGCCCAGAAGGGTACAAGACTCTTGATTATAGTATTTTTATCAAGTTGGCCTAACCAAAAAGCTAAAGAAATGCAGAAACAAAGACTTAAGATTCAGCATCTATCTTTACATGCAGAAAAGTCACCTACGTTGTTAAAAGGAAAATTAAATAATTGTTTATTTTTTGCAACTTCAAAACTACAGACTGTCAGTTTGAGAAAATGACTAATCTTCAGAATAGCCCACAACTTAAGGTGAAGTATTATCAAACGGAACTTTAATCTAAAAAATATTCTGACTTGGAAGTATGTCTTATGATGGCAAAAATCAACTTTAGTGAAGATTCTGGATGGAAGGGCACCCATGTGCTTTGCTCTGACCATCCTAGACTTCAGCGCTGAGCGTGTATAGAACTCCTAAGCCAACTGGGCAGTGATCTCATCTTCAGGAATTAGAGTTGAAAGTGAAAGGAAGTGGGTTCAAGAGAGGGTCTTGCTCATTCCTAGGGCACTACATTCCAAAGCAAGCAGTTATTTATAGAGTACGCCCATGCTGGATTTTTCCAAGCTGCTCTAAGTTGCCCTTAGTCAAACAGAAATGGATTGCAGGGAAACTGCCTTGAATATCTGGCACAGGTGCAATGCTTCTGTTACTTAAGCTTTATCTGCAGCACAGGTACAAAGTGGCTAGGCCTGCCAAAGGAACTGAGCTCGAAGCCTAAGGCCCTTTAACGTGGTCTTAAACTTTCTGTTCCTCTTTTATCATTCAATCTGCACATTCCAGCCTGAGAACCCAGTATATCTCTGCTGTGCCACAAGCCTCCAGCCAGGTTGGCAGAAAATGGAAGTTTTTTCTAAAGTGGTCTTGCAGCAATCAAGTTGACAAGCTGAGACCTCTCTGATGGGGCAAGTTGGTAAAAGATTCTGTGTTCTCAGTGGCAAACAGGGATGGGTTGTCTTCATCCCCACTTCCTGCTGCTGCTAAAACTAGCCTTTTAGACAGCTGGAGGGATCACATGGGCAGAGGCAGTGCCCCTCCCTAAACTGGAACTTTGGCTTGGATCTCTTAGCTAACTCCTCAGGCAACCAGTGGCCAATGGATCTTTTTGGAAGGCTCCCTCATGCAATGACACAAACACCTGCCCCTTCTCCCCATGGTCTCAAGTTGCCACTGACCTGAAATGCCATCATTAACATATATTAAATCTTATAAGCTTGGGTATATTTTGGAGCTTTCTTACTCTGTTCCACTTCTGAGACTTTCTCAATAATATAATATGAATGAAAGTTGTTAATGTCATGGGGGAGAAAAGTTAACCTATTTCCCTTTTTTAAAAAGAGAACAAAGAATAGTGCTAAAAGCAGAGTGACGTAAATTTTTAAAAATATATATTTTATATGTCATTTAAATGTATAAGCTTTTAAAAAATTACATAAAAACTGAGGTGGGAAAATGCAAAATGAAAAGGCTCCCTTGACTTTGCTCCTCTTTTAAAAAAAAAAAAAACTGAGAACCTTAGAGAACTACCCTTTTCACTTCAACAGGAATGATTCCCTTCTATGTGTTCACATCCAGCTTTGACCTCTCATATGACCTCCAACTTCCTGCATATCACTCCTATTTGAAAGCCCTACTGTTACTTCAAACTAAACATGGCCCAAACTGCCTTCTCTTTTAATAAATCACATGTTCATCACAGCGCTTCAACTATTTTTTGAAAGTCTGAAAACCATTCTTTCATATACTATGTCCCATTTTCTAGTTGTTTAAGGTAAAATGCAAATTCAGCTCCAGTTATTCCATCATGCTTTTGACCTAGCCGAAAGCAGAGGTCTCCAAATGACATGTGAATAAGCAGCAGCATGTTATAATGCCAAGAACATAGACTTCAGAGTCAGAACTATTTGGGTTCAAATTCTAGCTTTAACATTTGTAAATTTAAAATCCACAATGAGATACCACTTAACACCCATTAGGATGGCTATTATTAAAAAAACAAAACAAAACCAAAAAAACCCACAGAAAACAGAAAGTAACAAGTGTTGGGAAGATGTACAGAAAGTGCAAGTCCTGTGCATTGCTGGTGGGAATGTAAAATGGTGCAGCTGCTATGGAAAACAATATGGAGATTCGCCAAAAAGTTAAACACAGAATTACCATGTGATCCAGCAATTCTATTTCTGGGTATATACACAAAAGAATGAGAGCAGGAACTCCAACAGATATTTTGTACACCAATGCTCACAGCAACATTATTCACGATTAGCCAAAAGGTAGAAGTAACCCAAATGTCCACTGACAGATAACTGGATAAACAAAATGTGGTATATACATACAAGGGACTACAATTCAGCCCTAAAAAGCTAGGAATCTTGACACACGCTACATAGGTGAAACTTGAGGACATTATACTAAGTGAAATAAGCCCATCACAAAAGGACAAATATTGTATGATTCCACTTTCATAAGGTACCTAGAGTAGTCAAATTCATAGAGAGAGAAAGTAGAATAATGGTTGCCAAGGACTCAGGGCAGGGGGAAATGTGGAATTATTGTTTAATGGATACAGAGTTTTAGTCTGAGAAGATGCAAAAAGTTCTGAGACGAATGAAAGTGATAGCTGCATAACAGTGTGCATGTATTTAACGCCACTGAACTGTATACTAAAGAATGTTTAAAATGGTAAATTTTATGTTATGTTTATTTTACCACAATAAAAAAAAAGGTTTAATACCCTGCCCTACAACTACCAATTCCACACAGTATTTAAGATAGCTGGCTTTACTACTTATTGAGTGCTTGTCTGACCTTCGGCTGGTTATTTAAACTCTCCAAGGTCCCAGAGAACTTTTGAGAATCTTGAACAGGCACCTAACACAAATCTCTTTGCCGTCTCCAAACCACCCTAAAAGCCTCACCACTGCAAGTATGCATAAGGCAAGTGGACAAATGATTCTAACTTCTGAGGCATTTGGAGGCTGCAATTTGGACAGATGTTAACTCCTCCTACCCCTTAAAAAGGAGAAGAAAGTCATTAGACTTTTAGAAAAAACATGGTAAATCTTTCTCTAACATGTTTCCCAGCCATATTTGTACTGAAGTAATATCAGAATATAAAATTATCAGCCCCATTTCTGGTCTCTTGGGAGAGAGATGTGACAGAATAATCACACTTACCTGTACTGCCACCCAGTGACAAGGTTGGTGTACTTCATTAAATAGCCATACACACTTTCCATGTGATCACTGTTTCAAAAAGATCAGAAAGGGCCAAAGTCAGTGAAAATTAGAAGAAATTCCAGGAAGTTAACTGTACAGTTTAAAAAATAGCTGTAGGGACTTGCCTGGTGGCACAGTGGTTAAGAATCTGCCAGACAATGCAGGGGACATGGGTTTGAGCCCTGGTCCGGGAAGATCCCACATGCCATGGAGCAACTAAGCACGTGCGCCACAACTACTGAGCCTACACTCTAGAGTCCGTGAGCCACAGCTACTGGGCCTGAGTGCCACAACTACTGAAGCCCACGTGCTTAGAGCCCATGCTCCGCAACAAAAGAAGCCACTGCAATGAGAAGCCCACGCACTGCAACCAAGAGTAGCCCCCGCTCACCGCAACTAGAGAAAGCCTGCGCGCAGCAACGAAGACCCAATGCAGCCAAAAGTAAATAAATAAATTAATTAATTAAAGAAAAAAAGCTGTAGACACATACTTTTCTACAAATACTTCAAACTTACTTCAGAAGTAAAATTTATAGGTTAACAAATAGAGCTATTTAATCCCCCATATTTCATACCCATAGGACTTTACCAGAGTTCTTCAAAGCAAGTGTAATCCCCCATAAATCACTATACAATATTCATATATAAAGTCATTATATACGTATAAAATTACATAAATATGAAACAAATATACTATACATATAATTATAAATAAAAATATTTTATAACTTAATTCAATACTAAACAAAGAAAATCCAGTTTTATGGTTCTAGAATAAACTAAAGAAGGTCTCCAGGTTGAATAGTTCTTCCTCAATCTGGTGGGACATGTTATGTCTTTGATTCTTTGGGCTTTCAAAATGAAGATCCTGTTTTTGATGAGTATGACACCTCACTCCTACTCCCCCACCCCAGACAGGCATGTGGCAAAGTGCTCATTGCAAGTCTTACCACTGGAAAGATTTATTTGGGACCTGTGTCGTTAGCCTTACTGAAAGTGAGTTTCTTTACCTCCTGCCCCCTTTTTCTATTTATCAGAAATGTTCTGTTACAGTGGTTCATAGAAAATGCAGTATCTTATTGATACTTTGTTTCCAATATTTTAAGGTTCCTTATACTTATGAAAAGATATTAAAGCTTCACCTACATTGATGTATCTTTTTGATATATGGGCTTCATTTTTCATTTTGTAACTTACATTAAGAATTCTTTTTAAACTCATCTACTCTAAAGTTTTAACTTTAAACTATAAGATGCAAACGATATTAAACATTTATTTTCTCTACCAACCCTGAATCACAGAGCTTACTTGGTAAAATTTCAGCTAACCAGCATCTAGGAAATGGAAAGTATAAGACAATTGGCAACCTTTAAAACATGGATATCAAAAGCAAAATCAAGAGAGAGCTGACACAACCAACAGAACAAAAATTTTTTAAGACTTAGGTTGATCTGAATGACAAATGAAAAGAGATGAAGATAAAGATACTCTCTTACACAAACACACAACAAAATGCCCAAACTGACTATAAGATTCTAGTAGCTATTATTACTGGAGAGCAAGTAGGAGAATGCCTCAGGGATAAACTCAATGTTGGGTGCCCTTCTAATCTCATTTCTTCAAAGTGCTTGGAAGTTGGGTGCCCTTCTAATCTCATTTCTTCAAAGTGCTTGGAAATAAAGAACTGATCCCATGACTGAGTATATGTTACTTTTTTTTCTGTACTTTTCTTCCATTCTAAGGCTGGCAAACAACACTGTTTACTAATATTAAGTGAAACGGCTCGTGTCCTTTTGGTTTCATACAGTCACTAATCTCAAGAAGACAAAGGCTGTCAACCTCTAAACTGCCAACCCAAAGTTATGATAAGTATACATGTATTCTGTCATGTTAAAACTGACAGTACCATTTGAATTCTCATTTCAGTAATTTCTAAAACCCCCATCTAGAGGAAGGATTCTTCTCTAGAAACCCAACCCATTGGATTTTTGCCCTACTTCCAGCCCTATGTCACAGCAAAGCTATTTCTTTCAGTTCCACTGGTACTTGAAAAGGCAGAGATTTCTAGTCTGGCACTCATGTTTTCCCCAGGCTTCAGGCTTAAACAGCTTTTGGGGGCCAGAGGAATCCCAATGCCCCTGGACTCTGCCCAAAAATAATTTCCCAAAGAGTTCCTAATCTGTTTTAGATATTTAACATAGAGCTTAGCTGTCTTGAACTGTTCTTGTCCTCAAAACTTATTCCTTCACTTATATATGGAATCTAAAAATAAAAACAAAAAACCCCCAAAACTCATAGAACAGATTAGTGGCTGCCAGTGGTGGGGGTGGGAGGTGAACAAAATGGGTGAAGGTGATCAAAAGACACAAACTTGCAGTTATAAAATAAGTCAGTCCTGGGAATGTTATTTATAGCATGGTGACTATAGTTGATAATATTGTATATTTGAAAGTTGCTAAGAGAATAGATCTTAAAAGTTCTCATCATAAGAAAAACAAAGTGTAACTGTGTAGTGATGAATGTTTTTTAAAATTTTTATTTATTTTTTATTTATTTATTTTCTGCTACGTTGGGTCTTCATTGCTGTGCACGGGCTTTCTATAGTTGCGGTGAGCAGAGGCTATTCTTCGTTGCAGTGCGCGGGCCTCTCACTGCAGTGGCTTCTCTTGTTGCAGAGCATGGGCTCTAGGTGCGCAGGCTTCAGTAGCTGTGGCACGTGGTCTTCGTAGTTGTGGCTCGTGAGCTCTAGAGCGCAGGCTCAGTAGTTGTGGCGCATGGGCTTAGTTGCTCCACGGCATGTGGGATCTTCCGGGACCAGGGCTCGAACCCGTGTCCTCTGCATTGGCAGGCGGATTCTTAACCACTGCGCCACCAGAGAAGCCCAGTGATGCATGTTAACTAGACTTATTGTGATCATTTTGCAACATATAAAAAAAATTATATTGTGCACCTAAAACTAATGTTATATATCAATAATATCTAAATTTTTAAAAAACCTTATTCTTGGTCTATTTTGTCCTGTAGCTTCATAACCTGAATATTTATTTACACTCTGTACCAATCCACAAAAGGCCTAGGGTGTCACATAACCTAAATTAAATATTTCTCCAAAGTACCCAGATATTCCATAATTCAGCATTTTAAATTTTCCCCTTTAATCTAGGTTCTCTACACCAAGCTTTCATTCCTAGATAAGAAGCATTTCATAGCTATTAGCATGCTATAAAAACATTACAACTCAGTTATAGTTCAATTCCTCTGGTTCTAGGACTATATATATTCTTCAAATGGATATGTGAACTGTGCAGAGAATGTTTATTAAACTTCAGATAAACTATCTACAACTGAGAAAAACAAAATCTTCATTTCAAAGCAATCAAAGATTATGCCTCATGTCCCTTATTTTTGTTTAGTCCCTCATATTATTAAAGGTATTCCTCATTTTGGTCATATCTAAGTTATTTATATCAGTCATTTAATGACTATCAATGAATTTTTAAGAGTATAATTTCAGTAGCATCATTCATTAAATAAAATGAACGTGTATCCTTGTATTCCACAGTACAGTAATGTTTTATGTTTAATTTTTAGTGTTTTAATATTTTTGATACTTGCATCTAAAGAGTTAACCTTCTCACAAAAATCACAAGCGGGATACTGACATGGTTCATTTGGTAGTAGCATAAAGCCAGCTTCAAAAGAAACAAATTCAAATATGTACTTATAAACTGCTGGCCTGCTTTTACTACAGAAAACAGACATCTGAGGTTACAAAGAACCAACTGAAGAGCAATCCATTCTTGGAACAGCTGGTTGCACTGTCCCTCTCTCATCCTTCCCCTTCTCTAGTCAGTGCAACCAGCTGATGTGGAACCACTGTGCCATCTGGTGGCCAGCATAAAAAGCTCTGTGAGTGAACATCTTTCGTTCCCTCTCCTTTCTTCTCTCTACTTCCTTATAGTTATTATGTAGTACTTCTAACACTCATGCTTTGCTCCTATTTAAAATGCGTAAATTTAATAGAAGATTTACCTGTTAATATGAATAAAACCTAGTTGTTAAAGTGGGAATATACCATATATCTGATTATATCATACTAATATTCTGTGTTCTGTGAATTAGAGATGACGGTCCAAAAGACTAATACACAGAAAAATAAGCTATGAAAAAGTTAATTTCTTCTTCAGTCCTTCAGCAACTCCACCACTCAACAAATTGCGTATATTCTGATCTTGTTAACGTTTTATTGAAATTAGCGCTAGAAGCTGATAGTCTATAAATACAGTTGATTAACTGAACTATATGCCAAGTGGCATTATTCTGTTTGAGGTTCATCACCTCCTAGGTATCTTAACAGTGACTGCTTCAATTCCTAACTCTTCATTACTATAACACACATTTCTTAACCCTTCTTTATCAGACTTAAGGAAGATATGCAGAAGCTTTTAAAATTAAACTACTTTTTCACCAACATTGAATTCAGTTAAAAAAGTCTGTTTCCATGGTTAGACCCCGGTAGACTAAACCCTGTATTTTGAGAACAGAGGTTCCGATCAATATTATATGTAGAGAAACGGCAAGAACCTTGGAAGCCACAGAGACTGTTCTATTCTTCACTGATTTTCTTTCTTCATTTATTTTTAAATGTTAAGCATTTATTTGTATTTTAATAAAAACAAAATTAAATAATATATAAAATTAAATATGTGAAAATTAAACATAGTTTTAAAATGAAAAAATAAAATAAAATTAAGCCACTTTTTTTAACAGTTTCACATCCTTTTATTTCAGTTCAACACTATTGCTCAGTACCTTCTAAATGAAAAGCACTCTGAAAATCCACAGAAAAGGATGGGGAAGTAAAAAAGGCGATTCCTCTCCATCCCAAATCCATTACCTAATATAAAAAAAATGTACGTCCTTGAAGAAAAAGACAATGACCCACTGGAACTCTCTGCTTTTAGCTGTCATACAAATGAAAAGGGTAGTTTTTCATTTGTAGAAAGGGTAGAGTCCTGTGTTAAAGACACAGGATTCATTAAACAAAGACACAGGATTCAATAGTGATTAGGTTGAAACGATGGACGGGACTTGACTTATCAGATGTGGAATGAGAGTGAGAGAGAAGGGACAAGGGGAACACCCAGATTTCCAGCTGGCACAACTGTGTAGATACGAACAAACGCCTTTATGGGGATCATAAAGGAAGTTTTGGATTTGTTCCAATTTAACATGTTGAATTTAAGGGACCTGTGGGACATAACACAGGGAGATATGCAATAAGGTAGCACAATTTGGACTGAACATACAGATTTTGGTAGTGATCAGCATATAAGCATGTAACTGGTATTTGAAATGATGAGAGTAAAGAAAATCACCTAGGAAATATTATAAAATGACAAGAGAAGGGACAGAGTCTAAGAGAGAACCCTAAGGAAAAGTTTTAAAGCAAGAGGAGTACAGAGAGGAGATAAGTAGATAAGTAGTAGGAAGAAAATCAGGAATATTTCAAGTAAGTTTTTGGTCAAGAATGTTTAATACTATTGAGGGGTGAAGGAAGATGAAGACTGAGAAGTTTCTATTAGAGTTAACAACCAAGGGAATCCCCTGGCAGTCCAGAGGTTGGGACTCGGTGCTTTCACTGCTGTGGCCCCTAGGACCCCACAAGCCGTGAGGCACAGCAAAAAAAAAAAAAAAAAGATTTAACAACCAAGAGATAACAGTTCCAATTTAATGATGAAGGCAGAGCCAGATGGCAATAACTGAAGAGAGACTGGGAGAAAGAGAAGTGGTTAAGGTGATATTATGGGCTTAAGGCAACGGTAGCTGTAAGTGCCTGACAGGCAGGATATAGTAACGAGAAAAAGGCTCACCACAACTCAGGAGAGTGATAGAAGGAAATGGGGGAGAGGTGGGCTCCAGAGCCCAGGTAGAGGAATTAGAGATGGATACCTTAAGGCATTTAATTACAGACAGAAATTTATGCAAGCTGTAGTAAAGGAGGTGCCAGTCAAGCCACAGTTCAAAATTCCTACTTTCTACTAGGCAAGAACTATCCTCCAAAAAGGCTTAGTTTTGGTTCATTACCTTGTAACATAAATAGCATGAAGGGAGGGAGCAGTCTGCTTAGCTGAGGAAAAAGCAACTGACAACAGATGGGAATGACTGCAACACATGTACCTCCTGGCGCTGTAAAAAGATATTCCACAGAGCAGTGACTGCTTCTTACTCATCCTAGCAGTCCACGCAGCACCTAGTGTATAGCCTGGGATATAAACAGGTGCTCAATACATCTCCACTGAATGAATTAGGCAATGGGAAGACAGAAGCAGAATTTTTCTATAAAACCACAAGACAACTGAGTAGCCTGCAAAAAAACCCAAAACAACAAAAAAACAAAAAACAGCAACAACAACTCAATTCACAGCCTGTATACTCAAATAAATCCCAGCTAAAACTAATTCTAATTTCAACTGTGTCTTAATCTATACCAAAAAGTATACAAGTCAAGGGAGACTTCCTCCCTTCTGCTAAGAGTCTTAAAAATGTTAATGCTCTTTGGTCCAAGAACTTCACTTCTAGGTATCCAGACAGACGATTAGAAATGTAGACAAACATAATATGCAAACATGTCCAATGTAGCACTATTTATAATAGTAAAAAAAATTAAGTGAAGAGACAAGGAAATGAATGGAGAGGAAAGGAAGAAAAACAAATAAGCTAAATGAATGGCATAAGAAAATGATTAAGAAATATGATAGAATAGTATTCACCAATTAAAATGTTTATGAGTTTCTAACAACATGGGGAAACGCTTATTAATAGCACTAAAAGTACAGGTTACAGAATTTTATATAGTGTGTAAAATATATGCACAGAACAAAAGTACACAAAACAGTTAACTGTGGTTATCACTGGATGGAAGAATTATGAATGATTTAATTTGCTCCCTTTACTGTTTCACATTTTCCAATTTTAATATATTATTTTTATAATCAAACAAAACATTTTTTAAATGTTCAATTACATTGACTAGGTGGGACAGTCCAGGCACAGAGCTATTTACACTTATTAATAGGTATGGATTAAATTTTTTAAAACTTTCCCATGTGACTATATGAGCATTGCTCTTTTGGGATGTAGAACTGTGTTTCCTAAAAACCCTTACTTCTCAAATTAGGTTACACATATCCAAAACTGGGCTAGATGGCTAGGAGAAGAGGGTAAAACTAGACTATCTTTCTAAAGCAAATTTACTTGACTATAAGAAGTTAAAGGCTTTTTAATGTCAAACCTCACATAAATGTTAAGAAACTTGCTCCCTCCTCACATATTTCCATGAGGAGGACTTCTCCAGAGAGCTCCTGTCCTTCTCTCCCCAGCCTTCCCCTCACTCTTTCCATAGCTGGGTATGAATGAATGGCTCAGCTCGTTCTGGCCTCTCTTTTTTGTATCTGCCTGCCTACCCAGAGAAGATATTTTCATCTGCTCTGATGGAAATAAGACCTGAGTATTCCAAGCTGCTTGTGATGAGGTAGATAGGCATGACTAATTACAGGGTGAAATATTAGCTAACCTATTTAACCCATGTTAAAGGCACTTTCTTCAGTGAGTTTTTCCAGTAATAAAACAATTTCTTCACACCCATTAGTATGGCTATTATCAAAACCAAAACCAAACCAAACAAAACAAAACAGAAAATAACAAGTGTTGGTAAAGATGTAGAGAAATTAGAACTCTTGTGCATTGCCGGTGCAACTGTAAAATGGTTCTGCCACTGTGGAGAACAGCATCACGGTTCCTCAAAAAGTTAAACATAGAACTACTATATGATCCAGCAATTCCAATTCTGGGTATATACACAAAAGAATGAAAGCAAGAACTCCAACAGATAAAAATGTTCACAGAAACATTATTCACAACAGCCAAAAGGTAGAAACAACACTGGATAGTCCCATGTAAATCAATGAAGCTAGAACACACCCGCACACCATACACACAAATAAACTCAAAATGGCTTAAAGACTTAAATATAACACAAGACACCATAAAACTCCTAGAAGAGAACATAGGCTAAACATTCTGATATAAATTATACCAATGTTTCCTTAGGTCAGTCTCCCAAGGCAACAGAAATAAAAGCAAAAACAAACAAATGGGACCTAATCAAACTTACAAGCTTTTGCACAGCAAAGGAAACCATAAGCAGACTGCTCCCTCCCTTCATGCTATTTATGTGACAAGGTAATGAACCCAAACTAAGCCTTTTTGGAGGATAGTTCTTGACTAGTAGACAACCTACGGACTGGGAGAAAATATTTGCAAATGACACAAATGACGAGGGCTTAATTTCCAAAATATACAAACAGCTCCTACAATTCAATAACAAAGAAACAAACAACCCAATCAAAAAATGGGCAGAAGACCTAAAAAGACATTTGTCCAAAGAAAACATACAGATGGCCAATAAGCACATGAAAAGATGCTCATCATCGCTAATTATTAGAGAAATGCAAATCAAAACACCACTTCATACCAGTCAGAACGGACATCAGCAAAAAGTCTACAAATAATAAATGCTGAAGAGGGTGTGGAGAAAAGGGAACCCTTTTACACTGTTAGTGGGAATGTAAATTGGTGCTGCCACTATGGAAAATAGTACAGTGGTTCCTCAAAAAACTAAAAATAGAGTTGTCATATGATCCAGCAATCCCACTCCTGGGCATATATCCAGAGAAAACTATAATTCGAAAAGATACATGCACCCCTTATGTTCTCTTTCTCAACTGGTCCTGAACTCATGATATTATTTATAGACCTCTGAAAAACCCAATAACAAATATATTACAGAGTAGAATATAAAATCCTCATGAATTGTGAAGATACTACAGATAACTCCCAAGAAAGTGATATCAGCCATGGGCTGCTTTAAATCACAAACTGCATCCACTGGGGGTACCTACTGTCTTATGCAGTTAAGAGAGATTTCATGAAGAAAGTTCGAGAAGCACAGCTGTAAAATGGTTGCCTATACAGACCAAAAACAGAAGAAGTCCAATATATAATCTGATTGTTACAGACAACTAAATTTGAGAAATCCCTCATGCAGATAATTGGCCATGTGAAGATGGGACAGAAGAAACTTCTACATGGAAAAGCAGAAAGTCAATTCTAACGCTTCCAGAAAGTTAGGAAGTGGTTTATTATAATGGGAAAAGCATGAGCTTAACACACACACAGGTTTGAATCCCAGTGTGACTTTACGCAAGTAACACATCCGGTCCTATGTGTCTTTATCTGTAAATGCGGATAAGAACATCTAACTTCAGATTTATAATGAGGAAACAGGAAGAGATAATATATTTCAACCCAAATATATTTGAAGTACCTTTCAACATCGTAAATGCTCAGCAAGTATTGGTTTTCTCCCACTCCAGGGAGTCGATTCCTTTGTGGGGAAAGGGCTCATTTTCTAGATCAGTTCTTTAGATCTCTCTTACCTTGTCAGCCTGACATTTTCAAGTCAGAATGATGGGACCTAAAAAGCCCTGAGTCTCCCACTTCTTTATTTAAAAAAATAATTATTGTATTTTTCCAGTAAGTATTTTGTCAAGAACTATGAAGGGTCTGAGATGTCACCCTATTTGTAAGCTAACAAGTTAGCTTGCCAGTTTCACGGATGCTGGCAGGATACATGAAACTCGTAAGTCAGAGACAAAAGACTTCAGTAGTCACAGCAATATCAGCAGACAGATCATAAGCCCAATCACACAGGGCAATGCAGAGAGGGCAGGAGATGCCTGCACATGTGGTAGGTTGTGGTACAGAAAAGGAACCCTGAGTGTAGGGAACCCAAATCTTTTAAGGACAGTAAGTCTACCTGACCTCCATGGCAAGGAGACATTATGTTTATTATATCAGACAGTAAACAAACCTGACTTTTGCTCAGGAGGGAAATACTATCTCTAACCTTCAAGACTGTTTGCTATACAAATATTTTGGAAAAAACAGTAAAGAACAAAGGAGAGTCAGTACCTCTGCTAACAACACAGGCAGAAACATGAGAGACCCATTAAGAACTGTCTCCTAATGAGTATTACATACATATACTGAAAAGTTTCTTTCCTTTTTTTTTCAATACATTTATTTATTTATTTATTTTGGCTGCATTGGGTCTGTGTTGCTGTGCGTGGATTTTCTCTCGTTGCAGCGAGCGGAGGCTACTCTTCGTTGTGGTGCGCAGGCTTCTCATTGCGGTGGCTTCTCTTGTTGCAGAGCACAGGCTCTAGGTGCACAGGCTTCAGCAGCTGTGGCATGCGGGCTCAGTGGTTGTGGCTCGCAGGCTCTAGGCACGCGGGCTTCAGTAATTTTGGTGCACAGGCTTAGTTGCCAGGGAAGTCCCTACAGTCAAAAGTTTCTTATCCAACCTTGTCTTCCAGCCACCAGTTCCCCTCCTCAGAGACAAGCACTTCTCTCAACTTTTTATGTACCTCTTCAGAGATATTCTATGTACCTACAAGTGTGGACGTGCGCACACGAGCACACACACACACATTTTTTTTTAAATGGTTGTGATTAGGGACTTCCCTGGTGGTCCAGTGGCTAAGACTCCGTGCTCCCAAAGCAGGGGGCCCAGGTTTGATACCTGGTCAGGGAACTAGATCGCACATGCCGCAGTAAGAGTTCACATGCCTCAACTGAAGACCCCACATGCTTCAACAAAGATCCCACGTGCTGCAACTAAGACCCAGGGCAGCCAAAAAAAAAAATGGTTGAGATTACATACACTGTACCTTGCTTTTTTCAGTTTTCTTAGGGATGATTTCATTTTGGTCTAATTCATTCTAGCATCTGTATAGTAATCCATTGCAAAGCAGTATTACTAGTCCCCCTAGTGATGGACATTTGCTTCCAGGCTTTTATTATTACAAACAATACTGTAACAAAACAAGTTACACATATATCTTTGAGTACATCTGTGAAAAATGAAATTGCTAGGTGAAAAGTACATGCATTTTTAATATTTATAGATATTGCCAACCTGCTCTCCAAAGGCTACAACTAATATAACTCCCACCTTTCAATATAAAAAAAGGGCCAGTTTTCTCATACCAGCCTATAGCACCATTGTTGGCCAACAAAAATAGGGTGAATTTTTACCTATAAACAGGACTTCCAGACATTACTAGTGGACTTTTCAATACCGCTTATGTTCAAAATTAAGTTTCTAAAGCTTAAGTGTGAGGTAGTGTTATACTGTGGAATGCACACCTAAAAGGGATGGATAAAGGACCTAGTTCTGACTTTCCCACTGACTAACACCATGAATGAGGCTGACCAAATCACTTAATTTCTCTGGGCCTCAGTTTTCTCATGCTTTAGTTAGATGACCCTTTAAATCTAAAATGCGTGTACATTACTCATTACTCAAAATTCTAAAGGTTTTTTTCTCAAAAGAAAATTATTTCAAAAGGAAAGTTTGCAAATAAGAACAACATCATATTTCACATTTAAAATTTTTAGAGAAAAGTAGGACATTTTTTCTTGTTCACATAGCAGCATTTACTTATCCCCCATATACTCTCAAAAGGTCTTCGCAGTAAGCCATTTCAATGAGACCAAGACAGCACAGACCAAGAGAACAGCAGGGTACTAAAGTCCACTGCCACCCTCCCTATCTGTATGTCTATTTTCTCCTTCTCTTTTTGTATGTACCTCTCTCTGGTTTTAAACCATACTTGGTTCCAAAAACACATTTAGAGTAACATTTAATTTCTGTATAATTCAAGAAAGAATGTTTTCTTCCCTTGTGCTAATTCTTTCAAAATTGAAAGTATAAAGAAAAAGCAGAAAACCATTTCCCTTCCTCCACATTTGAATAAAAAAGGGGGAAAAAAGGTGACAATCACACAAGAAGCACCAAGCAATGTTCATTTTCATATATATATACATATATATATATAACCTGACTAAAGAGTTGATTCTTCTTTTGAAAATTTTACACTTATTGCCTAAGTAACAACAAATTCAAACGCTCAAGTTTTTTTCCTTAAAGAACCTATAAATATTAATTATTCAAAAAACAACACAAAATTTTAAAAAGTTCATTCTACTACTTAAATAAAAGAAAAATCTGCGCATTCCCTGGCAGTTCAGTGGTTAGGACTCTGCGCTCTCACTGGCAAGGGCCCAGGCTCGACCCCTGGTCAGGGATCTAAGATCCTGCATGTTGCCTGGTACAACCAAAAAACTAAATAAATAATCTTTTTAAATAATAGTTTCATCGTAATTTTTGGTGGAGATACATATATATATATATATATATATATATATATAATCTTCAAACTCTCTATTACTACTAGGAAGTGGATTACCTCCCAATTACAAATCTGTATAATCAAATGATTCCATATCTTGTATAAATATAAAATCACATGAAATTTTAAAAATATGACTTCAAAACATACAATGTATACTCTAAGATGAAGCCATGTCTCTGAGCTACCAAGAGTATAATAAGAAAAAAAAATTTTAAAGGCATAAGTATATTTTGTATAGACTCTTCCCAATTGCTGATTTAAACTAATTCACGATTTACCATGATAGCAAAACAGGATAAAATCCCACTCAGAGGCCGTCGCTCTCCAACACCAGTGCCAGCTCTAGCTTGTTGAGCACCAGCCAAAGAAGGTCGGTAAGTAAGAGGTCTCTATACCATGGCTCATACAAAGCTGCCTGCCTGCAAATCCACCAGTGGTAAAGCACTCAGGAAGCAGGACTACAAAAGCCGCTCGCAAGAGTGCGCCCTCTACTGGAGGTGTGAAGAAACCTCATCGTTACAAGCCTGGTACCGTGGCACTTGGTGAAATCAGACATTATCTGAAGTCCAGAGAACTTCTGATTGGCAAACTTCCCTTCCAGCCTCTGGTGCGGGAAATTGCTCAGGACTTCAAAGCAGATCTGCACTTCCAGAGTGCAGCTACTGGTGCTTTGCAGGAGGCAAGTTAGGCCTATCTGGTTGGCCTTTTTGGAAACACAAACCTGTGTGCTATCCATGCCATAACAATTATGCCAAAAGACATCCAGGGCTTCCCTGGTGGCACAGTGGTTAAGAATCCACCTGCCAATGCAGGGGACATGGGTTCCATCCCTGGTCCAGGAAGATCCCACATGCCCGGGAGCAACTAAGCCCGTGTGCCACAACTACTGAGCCTGCGCTCTAGAGCCTGTGAGCCACGACTACAGAACCTTGCGTGCATACAGCCCATGCTCCGCAACAAGAGAAGCCACTGCAATGAGAAGCCCGCTCACAGCAAGGAAGACCCAACACAGTCGAAAATAAAATAAATTTATTTTTAAAAAAAACTTAGCTGTTAATTGCAGAAAGGATTTATTCATTAAAAAAAAAAAAGACATCCAGCTAGCATGCCGCATATATGGAGAATACATGCTTAAGAATTCACTATGATGGGAAACCTTTCATTCTTCTAAAAAAAAAAAAAATCCTCTTCTTCCTGTCACTGGTAGTTCTGAACATTAGATATTTTTTTCCCCTGGGGTCCAAAGGTACTTAAGTATATGATTGCTAGTGGAAAAATAGGGGACAGTAATCAGGTATTGGCAGTTTTTCCATTTTCATTTGTGTGTGATTTTTTTTAATGATTTAATTTTATTTATTTTTGGCTGCATTGGGTCTTTGTTGCTGCACACAGGCTTTCTCTATTTGTGGCGACCAGGGGGGCTACTCTTTGTTGCGGTGGGCGGGCTTCTCCTTGCAGTGGTTTCTGTTATGGAGCATGGGCTCTAGGCGTGTGGCCTTCAGTAGTTGTGGCACATGGGCACTAGAGTACAGGCTCAGTAGTTGTGGCACGAGGGCTCAATAGTTGTGGCTGACGGGCTCTAGAATGCAGGCTAGTAGTTGCAGTGCATGGGCTTAGTTGCCCCACTGCATGTGGGATCTTCCCAGACCAGGGCTCGAACCCATGTACCCTGCATTGGCAGGCTGATTCTTATCCACTGAGCCACCAGGGAAGTCCCTGAATTTTTAATATAAATGTGGGGACATAAAGCATTAATGCAACTCAGAATGTTTCAGTGAACAAGTTTCAGCAGTTCAACTTTATTATAATCATAAACAAACCTGTTAAATTTTTCTGCAAAAAAAATCTCATTCAGAATTTAATACTAAAACCTCACTCATAATAAAAAAAAGAATCAAAATAAAACTACACTGAAGTACCATTTTTTAACCTATTAAACTTTTAGATTTTTGCCAATCTAATAACACATTACGCTGAAGAGGCTGATGGGAAATAAGCACTCAATCATTGCCACTGTACACCCCAATGAGGAGAAATCTGATGATAACTACTATCAAAATTACAAATTGACTCAGTAATTCCAACGCCTGGGTATTTTTCCCACAGATACATTCATATGCTTGTGAAATGTGCAGAAGGTTATTCACTGCATCATTATTTATAATAGCAAAATTTTGGAAACAAATTAAATGTCCATAGATAGGGAACTTATTAAAGGTGGACTGAATTGTGTCCCTACAAAATTCATATGTTGAAGTCCTAACGCCCAATGTGATGGTATTTAGAGATGGGGCCTTTGGGAGATGCTTAGGTACAGACTGGGGCCCTTATGATGAGATGTGCCCTTACAAGAAAAACCAGAGAGCTCTCTCACACCTCTCTCTCAACCTCTCTCTCTCTCCCCCACGTTCCCCCCACCGCCATGTGAGCCCACAGTGAGAAGCCCCCCCAGCCCACCCCTCTGCCATGTGAGGATACAGTGAAAAGAAGGTCATCTGCACACCTGGAAGACACCCTCACCAGAACCTGACAATGCTGGCACCCTGATCTCAAAACTTCCAGCCTCCACAACTGTGAGAAAATAAATTTGTTGTTTAAGCCATCCAGAGTACAGTATTTTGTTATGGCAGCCTGAACTAATATTACATACATATATGTGTGTGTGTGTATGTATGTATATACATACATACACACACACACATAGTATGATATCATTTGTGATACAGTTAAAAGTGGGGCAAATGTATACTGTATTTACTTAATTCTTTTTAAAAAAATCTCTGAAAGCACACACAGGAAGCCAAGAGTGTGTACCCTCTATTTTTAGGTGGAAGGAGTCCTGAGCAGGTGGAGGATCGGGTGGAAGGAAGATTTTCATTACACACGTTTTAATATTTTTTTGGATCAAGTGAACATATTACCTATTCCCCAAAATTAAATTAAAAATACTTTTCATTTATGTTAGTTATAATGTGAAACATCTACAAAATTGTTAAACAAGTAATTCTTTATAGAATTGAGGGTATAGGCTCAGGCAGTATATTAAAAAGGCCTCTATCAAGGTTAGGAAACCTGTTCCAGAAGCAACATTGGTGGCATTTCATCTCACCATTTATATCATTTTCATTCTGTCCCTTTCTTCCCTCCCTCACTCCCTCTCTCTCCCTCTGTCTCTCTTTGCTATGTCCTTTTTCTGTCCCTGTTTTCCCTCCTGTTCCTTTTCTTTTTCTCTCCCTTCGATCCCTCTGACTAAGGTTTCCAGCTACAGCCAGTAGCAACCATAGACTTCAGTCTACCCCTCCAGGGACCCTCCAGCCAACCTCAATAGTAGCAATGGAAGCAAACCACAATGGCAGCCAAACTCAAGTACAGGGAAACTCTAGGTGGGAAATCATGTTTTGTTACAATACCTTATTAACCAAAAAGAAAATCCTTTCTTTCACCAGCAAACTAAACTACTCTATAAATTGTCCTAAAACCCAGATGGTAATGCCAAAACACTAATGTGACTGTTTAATCAGGCAATTTCGTTTTAAGTTAAACCTGAACAAGTCTGGACACAAATCATTTTATTAAACAAAATCAGTACAGTGGAAGATTCTTAGCTAGGGAAGATTTTCCCTCTCTCAAAGTAGTATAATTTACATCAAGAATATTCTCCACTATTTCCAGAGTTCAGAGTGCTAACCATTACACCATGGGCCCTGCTATCTCTACTATATTCAAAACCAAAAACAAAAGACATAATTTCCCACAAGTCTATTTGATGGACAATTACCTCTGGGACCTAAATTACGTGACTTATTCAGAAAATACTAAAAAAAACCCTAATTTGTATGTTCTAACATTAAGTTGTTTGCATAGTTTTTTGTTTTTTTAAATATTTATTTATTTAGGCTGCACATGGGATCTTCATTGCAGCATGTGGGATCTTTTAGTTGTGGGCATGCGGACTCCTTAGTTGCGACATGCATGTGGGATCTAGTTCCCCAACCAGGGATCGAACCCGGGCCCCATGCATTGGGAGCGCGGAGTCTTACCCACTGGACCACGAGGGACTCCCGTCTTTGTATAGTTTTAATACAGTATCACTTCTAGGAAAATATGAACTCAAATGGATTATATTTAAACTCGTAAAGCAAAAATATAAGAAATCACAGTATACCATAACAAACCAAAATCTTGTTCAAGGCTTGGTAGAGTTCTCACTAGATTTCTGGAACAGTATTTTACTGTTTTCAGTTTCATGCCTGTAAGTTGTCTTTCCCTTGTTTTTATTATCATCTGTAGCAGATTTCAGATAGGAAAACAAAATCTAGGCTACAGAAATATATATCCAACTTCCCTTTAACCCCTACAGAGAAAAAAGCAAACATTTACGACTTCTTCTTCAAATCAACCTCAAAAGACGTGGTAAAATCTCAAAGACAGCAAACATTAGGTTATATTTAGGCAAATGTCATTTCCCCATTTGCAAATGGGTACTTTTCCCTGTAACAGAGTATTTAGAGTGGAAGATACCAGGTCTGACCACAAAAATTATTTCTATACTATACATTTGCAGACTTCTACCCATTTACTGAAATGCATACTATCTGATGATGAGGAAAAGAGATCTGTTTGTTAACAGAGGTTAGCTAGCACAGAGCCCCAAACAGGAAAAAGCAGGCCCATCATACACCCCAATTTGCTTCCCGGTTCCTCCTCTGGGTAGTTCTCATCTGTCCATTTTAAATAAACAAGTGGCAGATTTGCAGATTTGAAAATTTTTCTGAAAGCTGACATGAAGAAAAATAATGGAAACACACACATTTCATAAACTTTGAACGTTACTATGAAAAAGGAAGAAGGATCTAGAATTAAGGAATCTAAAAAGAAAAAGAAATCTATTTTTATTTTAAACGGTGAATATAAATCGTATGAGTATAAATTACTCTGGAAAGAAGAAAATGTAAGGCTAATCTAATAAATTCACATCTCAGCTTTGGTTTTTAAAAAGTCTGTCATGACATATTTTGCAAATGTAGTTGAGGCTCTTCCCTTTTTTGATTCTTTTTCATGACCCTCCCAAACCAAGCCTTGGGGTCCCTACTTTCATTGTTCTGAGAGCACACGTTAATTTGGAATTAACTAACAGAGGGCTTCACACATGGTAAACGCTCAAAAGTATTTGCTGCATGAGTTAAAACACTAGTAAATGATGAAACCACCATGTTCTAAACTAATTATTTATCAATAATTATTCATTCCTTTAGAGAGCTCATCTATTTTTAATACCTTTACACAAATAACTACCTAGGAATAAAAGTTCTTTCACTTACTAGGTATATAACCCTGGCCAACTCATTTTGATTTCCGTTTTCTTCAACTGTAAAATGGCGATAACAACACCCTAGATGCCCTACCTTCGTCCAAGAGGATTAAATGTGATAACAGAAGTGAAAACATTCTGGATACTACAAAGGCAATTATCTACATTTCTAATGCACCGTATCTCTAAGGTCACTTAAACATTCTGGCAACTTAAGCTGAACATACCTAGAAACAAATGCATCATTTGACTCCCCCAAATCTGTTTCTCCTTCAGACTTTTCAAAGTTTTATATCTGGATAACTGAAGTCAATTTTTACTTCCTTCCCTCACTACTACCTTCTACCCAATCACCTAATCAACCACCAAGGTCTGTCACTCTTCCTCTAATGATTTCCTTCTTTTCCAGCCTACTAACACCTTCCCTTTATTAGCTCATGTCTAGGTCACTGCAACTAATCTCCAAGTAGCTCCTCTTATTCCCCAACAGTCAAATTCAGCCTCCAACTCTCCGCTTTACTTCCAACTGTGTACTTCTCAAATCTATCTCAATCATAGACGACAATCTTGAGTCCATTCATACTAACATTTACGACGGGCACCTTCTTGCATGGCTTGCATTGATCCCTACCTGCTGGTATTCACACCTTTGTGTGGGCTGAACCTCATCTTTCTTCTAATGATTAGTGAAAAGTGATGTGACTTCACTTCCATGCCTAGGTTATGAAATACTGTGACTTCCTTCTTGCTAGCACTCTCTTCTCACTTCCTCACTCTGAGGAAACAAGCTGCCAAGTAGTAAGATGCTACGTGGAGAGGCCCATGTGGCCAGGAACCAAAGGAGACCACCAGTGGTCATTTCATGAGGAACTGAGGTCTGTTTCCAACAGGCCAAAAGAACTGAATTGTGCCAAGAGCCACAAGAATGAGCCAGGAAGTGGATCCTTCCCAGCTGAGCCTCAAGATGACTGTAGCCTTGTGGAAGACCCAGAGCCAGACCACCCAGCAGTGCTGCACAGACATTACTGACCCACAGACACTGTGAGACAAAAAAACGCTGCTGTTTAATTTGGGGATAATTTGTAACACAATAATAGATAACACACTATCTCATATATTTCTAAATAAACTCCAGGTGGATTAAAATTAAACATAATTAATTATAATTAAACATAAAAACCACTAAATCATCTTAAAACTAAATGAAAACAAATATTCATAAAAATAATTTTCTATTATTTCTAATATTTTATATTATTCTGTGCTGAAAGTAATTTCATCAAGAAATTGAAAAGATGGGAGTTCCCTGGCAGCCCAGTGGTTAGGACTCAGTGCTTTCACTGCCATGGGCCCGGGTTCAATCCCTGGTTGGGGAACTAAGATCCGGCAAACCACGTGGCATGGCAAAAAAAAAAAAAAAGTGAAAAGACAACCCACAGAACAGGAGAAAATATTTGCAAATCATATATCTGATAAGGAAATTGTATGCAGAATACATAAAGAACCCTTACAACTCAAAAAAAAAACCCCAAAATCCAAATTAAACATGGCCAAAGGACATCAACAAAAAGTCTACAAATAATAAATGCTGGAGAGGGTGTGGAGAAAAGGGAACTACACTGTTGGTGGCAATGTACGTTGGTGTAGCAACTATGGAGTACAGTACAGAGGTTCCTTAAAAAACTAAAAATAGGGGCTTCTCTGGTAGCACGGTGGTTAAGAATCCACCTGCTGGGACTTCCCTGGTGGTGCAGTGGTTAAGAATCCATCTGCCTCCTGGGTTTCGGCACCAAAAAAACAAAAAAAAACAAAAAACAAAAAAAGAATCCGCCTGCCAAGGCAGGGGACACGGGTTCGAGCCCTGGCCCGGGAAGATCCCACATACTATGGAGCAACTAAGCCCATGTGCTACAACTACTGGGCCTGTGCTCTACAGCCCGCGAGCCACAACTACTGAACCCACGTGCTACAACTACTGAAGTCCATGCACCTAGAGCCTGTGCTCCGCAACAAGAGAAGCCACCGCAATGAGAAGCCCACGCACCACAACGAAGAGTAGTCCCCACTCGCCACAACTAGAGAAAGCCCGCGCACAGCAACGAAGACCCAACACAGCCAAAAATAAATAAAAATAAAATAAAATAAATTTATTTTTTAAAAAACTAAAAGTAGAGTTATCATATGATCCAGCAATTTCACTCCTGTGCATATATCCGGAAAAGACAAAACTCTAACTCAAAAAGATACATGCACCCCAATGTTCACAGCAGCACTATTTACAATAGCCAAGACATGGATACAACCTAAATGTTCATCAACAGATGAATGGATAAAGAAGATGTGGTATATATATACAATGGAATACGACTCAGCCATAGCCATACAAAAAAATAATGCCATTTGCAGCAACATGGATGGACCTAGAGATTATCATACTAAATGAAGTAAGTCAGGCAGAGAAGAACAAATATCATATGATATCACTTATATGTGAAATCTAAAAAAAGATACAAACTAACTTATTTACAAAACAGAAATAGACTCACAGACATAGAAAACAAATTTATGATTATCAAAGGGGAAGTGGGTAGGGATAAATTAGGAGTTTGGGATTAACAGATACAAATTACTATATATAAAATAAACAACAAGGACCTACTGCATAGCACAGGGAACTATATTCAATGTTTTGTAATAACCTATAATGGAAAAGAATCTGATATATATATGTATATATATATATATATATGACATTTGCTGTATACCTGAAACTAGCACAATATTGTAAACCAACTATAGTTCAATTAAAAAAAAAATGGCCAAAACCTCTGAACAGACATTTCTCCAAAGAAGATAAGACAAATGACCAATAAGTACATGAAGATACTCAACGTTATTATTCATCAGGGAAATGCAATTCAAAACCACAATGCACCACCACCACCATTTCATACCCACTAGGATGGCTAAAACCAAAAAGACAGACAATAACAAGTGTTGATGAGAAGGTGAAGAGATTAAAACCCTAACACACTGCTGATAAGAAGGTAAAATGGTGCAGCAGCTTTGGAAGATGGTCTGACAGTTCCTCAAAAAGTTAAACAGGGGCTTCCCTGGTGGCGCAGTGGTTGGGAATCCGCCTGCCAATGCAGGGGACACGGGTTTGAGCTCTGGTCCAGGAAGATCCCACATGTCATGGAGCAACTAAGCCTGTGCACCACAACTGCCAAGCCTACGCTCTAGAGCCCATCAGCCACAACTGCTGAGCCCATGTGCCACAACTACTGAGGCCTGCACACCTAGAGCCTATGCTCCACAACAAGAGAAGCCACCTCAATGAGAAGCCCGCGCACAGCAACGAAGAGTAGCCCCCGCTCACCACAACCAGAGAAAAGCCTGCGTGCAGCAACAAAGACCCCAAAATAAAATAAATTAAAAAAAAAAAAGTTAAACGGTTACCATATGACCCAGCAATTCCACTCCCAGGTATATATCCAAGAGAAATGAAAACACATGTCCACACAAAACTAGAACACAAATGTTCAAAGCAGCATTATTCATAATAACCACAAAATGGAAACAACCCAAATGTTCATCAACTGATGAAGAGATAAGCAAAACATGGTATATACATAAGTGGAGTATTATTCAGCCACAAAAAGGAATAAAGTAACGATATATGTGACATTTATAAACCTTGAAAACATTATGCTAATTAATTTTCTAAGTCTGTAAAGCCAAAGCCCAGGGTTTGAACCACAGTCGTTACTAAATTTCAACCACTCCCTAAGACATAACCTGAAATCTCCATTTTTTAAAACGGGATAGTAGAAAATTACAGGTAAGCAGTTGAATTTACAGCTCTCAAGTTCCAGAGAGAGCTGCTGAGGCCATGGAAAAGACTGAGATAACAAACAGAAAACATGAGCTTAAGAACAGAAGATGATGAAGTATCACACCAGCTTCTAAAGGAAAAGAGCCAACCAAAGAAATGAAAAAGGAGCAATTAGACGACAGTTAGAGCAATAAAGGAGAAACCAAGAGAAAGTAATGTCCAAAAAGTCAAGAAAAGAATAATAACAGATACACTTACAGAGATATCAACTGGAATAGGAATCTAAAAACATTCATCATTTTTTACTCATATCCTTGGTAAGGACAGAGCCAACTGTCATGGGTTGAGCAATAAATGAGGGCTAAGGAAATGGAGGCAGTTTGAGTGTAAACTGTTTTTAAGGGGAAAGGATTTAGGTTAGTTTTCATTATTGTTGTTGTTTTTAAAGTCTAGAGCTTTGGGCCTCACAGGAAGAAGCCAGGGAAGAAGGAGCAATGCAGGACAATGGATAAAATTGTTTGATCAGTGTCATAGAGGACAAGGGGATAAATTCGATTGAGAGGTAGGCTGAAGGATTAGCTTCGAACAAGCCTCATTTAAGTAAAGAGATATGTCAGTATGTAAATGCAGTAATGCGTTATATATCTGCATCCTTGGGGAAGAGTTCCACATAACTGAATTTTCCAGATACTTAAGCATTTAAAAAAAACTTTTAGCTATTTTCCTTGAAATTGTTCACTACTGTATCTTACAGTTCTTTGCTTAAACAGACTGTGCTTTCCTGGATGACTTAAGGTCATTGTAACTATGATTATATTACTAGGAAGTAATACAGCTTAGTCTGCATGTTAACTTTTCAAACCTTTGACTGTCCTATGCTGTCAGCTGCCATTTCCTGTTACACTTCCCCTGATAACTTTTTTCATTTGTGCGTGCAACAGATTCTAGTTTGAAAATTATATAACCAGTAAATAATACCCTAAGTAAGGGATAATAGGGTCCTGAATCAAACTATAGGAGTAAAGTATATGGCTTTATGACAGTGTTAAGAAACCTGTTTCACTTTTTAATTCAATTAAGACTGGGTTTCAAAGAGTTGAGGATGTCAGAAGACTCACCTCTGGCTACATGAAATATTATTTTATCTTGCTTCCTTAAGTCATATCAAAATAACCCTGCTAAGTTATTGATAATTTTATATGGTTAGTCTTAAACCACAAAAGAAAAAGCATCATGCATTCCAAAAGTGAGCCTAGACATCTCATAGTAACTAAATATACTTTCCTGTCATATAATCACTTATCAATAAAAAGTTATAATCTTCTACACTTTGTTTCTGTGTGTTAATATAGTCCTGCATATTTCACATATATGGATATTATTTGTGATAAATGTATATCCTTCATGAAATCTTGACTTTAATCCCTTTCAAATTTCACAACTACAAACAGCACAAAAGCTAAAAAGAACCGAGAGCTAAGCACACAGGCAGTCAGTTAACCAAAATTTAAGAATTCATTCCTATAGTTCCAATACCATGAGATATTCCAATTTCATTCATTCTTAAGATTCTGAATAATCCAGCAATTCCACTTCCAGGTATTTATCTGAAGGAAAGGAAAACACTAACTCAAAAAGATATCTGGACCCCCATGTTCATTGCAGTGTTATTTACAATAGCCAAAACATGGAAGCAACCTAAGTGTCCATCAGATGGACAGTGATCATTGGACAAAGAAAATGTGGTATATATACACAATGGAATATTATCCAGCCATAAAAAAAGAAGGAAATCTAGCCATGTGCACCAACATGGATGAACTTTGAGGGCATTATGCTAAGTGAAATAAGTCACAGAGAAGAGACAAATACTGTGTTATCTCTCTTACATATGGGATCTAAAAAACAAAACAAAACTCATAAATATAGAGAACAGATTGAGGGTAGCCAGAGGGAGGGGTGGGTGAAATGGGTGAAGGTGATGAAAAGGTACAAACTTCCAGTTATAAAATAAATAAGTCCTGGAAATGTAATGTACAGCATGGTGACTACAGATACCATATAGATACCGTATACTATATCAAACATTTGAAAGTTGCTGGGACTTCCTGGTGGTCCAGTGGTAAAGAATCCACCTTACAACGCAGGGGACGCGGGTTCGATTCCTGGTCAGGGAACTAAGATTCCACATGCCGTGTGGCAACTAAGCCCACATGCCACAACTACTGAGCTGGTGTGCCTCAACTAGAGAGCCTGCGTGCTGCAAACTACAGAGCCCACGCACTCTGGAACCCACGCACCACAACTACAGAGCCCATGCGCCCTGGAGCCTGCGCACCACAACTAGAGAAAGGAAGCCCCACGCACCACAACTAGAGAGAAGCCTGTGTGCTGCAACGAAGAGCCCGCACGCCTCAATGAAGGCCCCGCGTGCTGCAACTAAGACCCGACGCAGACAAAAATAAATAAAATAATAAATAAATAATAAATAAATATTTTTTAAAAATAAGAAAGTTGCTAAGAGAATTCTCATTAAAAAAAAATTAACTCTGTGTGGTGACAGATGTTAACTAGATCTATTGGGGTGATCATTCCACAATACATACGAATATCAAATCTTTATGTTATACACCTGAACCTAATATGTTACATGTCAAATATTTCTCAATTTGGAAAAAAAGATTCTGGATGGTTATATCCACCTACCCTTTACATATCAAAAACAAAAAATAAAACTGCCATTGCTTCTCCAGTACTCACTTCCTGTTCCTTCAGTTTTTCATTCATATCAATAAAAATTAATAAACGTAGAATCTCTCAAAGACAGAGAGGTGTGAGTGGCCTGATCGAGTCAAACTGAAACATCTCACTAGTTTAGAGTTTCGGAGGCACTAGCAGTTGTACTTTTGCCTCTGTATTCAGATTATTTATGTACATCTCTCCTTCTAAATGGCAAACACCATGAGGGCAAGAATCTTTTCTGACTGAATGATTCCATCCATCACTGGATAAACATGTTTTGAGCACCTAGCATTTGCTAGCCTCCGGAGAGAGCTGAGTTCAACAGTCCCTACCCTCAACAAGCAAGGGAGGCAGACTTATTGTAAACAAATTACAATATAGGAAAAACAAAAGTGAGTATAGAATCAAATCAGAGAAAAAATTAGCTCTAGAGTCGTGGAGGAAGTTCAGGGATACATTTATGTGTTCTCCAAAAGGCCTTCAATAAATACCTGTTGAATGAATGGACAAATGAATGAATTAAATATTGCTAATAAAGATGAGACCACAGGTCCAAATGAAATGTTATTAGTTACTTCTGAAGTTAGTGAAAAAACGTCATCCTTCAGCAACTGTAGGAATGCAGACTCCAGCACACCCCGACCTCAGGCTATCACCGTGGAGAAAGAGCCGTACCTGTACTGCCAGCCTTTGGCACTGCCGCCTCGGCTGCTGCCGCTGCTGCTGTTTCCACCCCCACAGCTGCTGTTGCTGCTGCTCTTGTTCGGGGTCACCGCGGTGGCCAGGCCCTCCAGCCTTCCTTCGCTCTCGGAGACTTTCATTGTTGACACTGGTTCACCCCCCTGCATCTTAACTCCAAGGTCCATTTGCCCTTCTTGGGCGGGAGAGAACAACTCTGTAATTTTGTAAGTGACAAGATTTAAGATCTGATCTGAAGGTGATCCCAGTTGCTAAACCAGACGGCGGCTGGAGTAGTAATCATCAAATGGTCCAGGGGAGGAATGCAAGCATTCCCCCTGAAGGAAAACTTTTAAGAGGAGAGGGGTAGCGATGAGGACAGATGTCCTTTCAATATATATCTCCTTCCGGGCAAAAGCAAGGAGAAAAAAAATCACCCTGCCAGAGGATTTGGTGGCATGCTCAAAGGAGAAGCAGGAGCAGCGTGGGGAGGTCGCGGACTCTAGCCAGGAGTGCTGGGCGAAGGACGGACCACGGACGGGTACCCGCGGCCTGACCTCTGCGCTGACGGACTGACCCGCCGCGCTCCCTCTGCTCCTCCGGCCGGTCCTCAGCGGGAGGATTCGGTCCAGCCCGCTCGGCGGTTCCCACCGCAGCCCTCGAGAAAGAGCTGGAGCCGCCCGCGAGCAGCCCGGGAGGAGGGTCGGAGAAGGAGGCCGCCGAGGGCGGGACGCCGGCTCCCAGGGTCGCCTAGCCTCCAGGTAGAGGCGAGCTGCTCGGGGCGACTTCCTCCAACGCCCCCGGGCCTGGGCCCTCGACTGGGTTCCCGGGGTCGGGACGAGTCCCTTGCCCTCGCTCTAGCCCGAATGTGAAAGCCACAGCTGCAGCCACCACCCCACCCACTGCCCCCAGTCTGGTCACCCGCCCGGCTGCTCTCTCCCCCCCACTTCCCTTCCGGAGTAGTGTGAGCTCACTTCCCCCAGAGCAGAAGCCCCCGGCGCCATCTTGGAGCAGGGCACGGGGCCCTGAAGGGGGCGGAGCCTCGGCGATGGCTGTACTGGGGCGGCGGACTCCGAAGCAAGGGAGGCGGTGGGCAGCAGAGGGAGGAGGCGGTGGGACAACCAAGGAGGGAGAAACAAAGGAGTTAGTGCCCTACTGGAGGGTGACTTCCGGCCTTCCTAACCCGAGCCAGGCCGTCCATTTGAGGGCCCATTTCAGTCATTTTAGGAAGAAAGCTTAGAAAAATAATATCATTTCTATAAGGAATTACAAAACCATTTCTTCATTTTAGTTATTTCGGAAAAAAAAAAAAAAGCATGATATTGGCATAAGGCAAATCAGTGTTATAAATGAAAAAGAAACTGTCCTGGAAATTAGAGCTCTCGGTATCAAAGTATCAAAGTATTCCTTCTAACCTCAGACAACTCATTCACCCTCCTTAGACCTAGATTTTTGCATTTGTAAAATAAGAGTGTTTAGGTGATTTCTAAAGTCCCTTCTAATTGTAAATAATAGTTTCTAACAATTGAATGTACACCATATGTGAAACACTATGGCAGAGGCAAAGAAGTGTTACTCAAAGAAAGTAAATAAAGTAATAAAGTAGATACAGACATATAGGTAATTAAGGCCATGAGGAAAATAAAAGGAGATGATACAGAAAATAAGCAAGATGGAATAGAGAACTTACTTTAGAAAGAACAGTTGAGGAAAGTCATCTATGAGGAGATGGCATTTAAAGTGAGAGAATAAAGAAACGTGAGGAAGCTAAGGGAATAGCAAGCTTTACTTATTTTGGGAGATGAGAGACCTGGGACCTGGAGCATGGTGAATAAGAGAGTGGTGTGAAATGAAAGTGAAGAGATAGGCAGAGAAATTTGGATTTTATTGTAAGTGCAATGGAAAATCATTGAAAATTTTAATAAAGGAGGATTGTGATCTGACCTATGTTTTTAAAAGATCTCTCTGTTCTTTTCAGCAGATGGTGCTGGGACACTGGCTATTCACATACAGAAGAATGAAATTGGACCCCTACCTCACACCATACACAAAAGTTAACTCCAAGTGTATGAAAGACATAAATGTAAGAGCTAAAACAATAAAACCCTTAAAAAAAAACATAGGTGTAAATGTCCACAACCTGGGGTCAGGCAAAGCCTTTTGAATACAACATCAAAGCATAAAAGAAAAAATAGGTTGGGTTTCATGAAAATTAAAAACATTTGTTCTGTAAACCATACCATCAAGGAAGTAAAAAGGCAATCCATAAAATGGGAGAAAAATATTTGCAAACCATATATTTGACAAGCGACTTATATCCAGAATATGTAAAGAGCTCTTACAACTCATTAATAAAAAGATAAATAACTAAATTTTAAAATGGACAATGGAACTGAATAAATATTTCTCCAAAGAAGATATAGCAAAGGTCAATAACTACATTAAGAAGTTCTTAACATAGTTACTAACCAAGGAAACAGAGGTCAAAACCACAATGAGGTCTTCCCTGGTGGCGCAGTGGTTGAGAGTCCGCCTGCCAATGAAGGGGACACGGGTTCGTGCCCCGGTCCAGGAAGATCCCACGTGCCGCAGAGCGGCTGGGCACGTGAGCCATGGCCGCTGAGACTGCACGTCCGGAGCCTGTGCTCCACAGCGGGAGAGCCCACAGCAGTGAGAGGCCTGCGTACCGCAAAACAAACAAACAAACAAACAAAAAACCACAATGAAAGAGAGCTTCACACCCACTAGGATGGCTACAATCACAAAGGTAGAGAAGGGAATTCCCTGGCAGTCCCATGGTTAGGACTCCGTGCTTTCACTGCCGAGGGTGCGGGTTCAATCCCTGGTCGGGGAATTAAGATCCTGTAAGCCATGTGCTGTGGCAAAAAAAAAAAAATATATATATATATATATATATATATATTATATGTGTGTGTGTGTATATATATATATATATATACCTTTTACATATATAAATATATACCATTTATATATATAAATTTATATATATAAAAGGTAGAGAGCAACCAAACCAATGTTGATGAGGGATGTGGAGAAATTGGAACCCTCATACACTGCTAGTGGAAATGTAAAATGCGGTTATATCCGCACAATGGAATATTGGTTGGCTATAAAAGGAATGGAGTGCTAACATATGCTACAACAAAGATTGACTTCAAAAGCATTATGCTAAGTGAGAGAAGCAAGAAAGCAAAAGCCACATATTGTGTGATTCCATTTATATGAAATGTCCAGAATAGGCAAATCTGTAGAGGCAGAAGGTAGATTAGTGGTTGCCAGGCCTGGGAGGAAGGAGGAATTGGGAGTGACTGCTAATGTGTATGAGGTTTTTGAGGGGTAATAAAAATGTTTTAAAATTAGATTAGTGGTGATGGTTGCACAATCTTGTGAATATACTAAGACCCATTTAACTGTATACTTTATTTTTTTAAAATATTTATTTGGCTGCACTGGGTCTTAGTTGTGGCATGCGGGATCTTTAGTTGCAGCATGCGGACTCTTAGTTGCAGCATGTGGGATCTAGTTCCCTGACCAGGGATTGAACCCGGGCCCCCTGCATTGGGAGTCTTAGCCACTGGACCACCAGGGAAATCCCTAGCTGTATGCTTTAAACAGGTAAATTCATGGTAGGTGAATTAAATCAAAATAAAGGTATGTTTTAAAAAACAAACTCTCTGGGCTTCCCTGGTGGCGCAGTGGTTGAGAGTCCGCCTGCCAATGCAGGGGACACGGGTTCGTGCCCCGGTCCGGGAAGATCCCACATGCCGCGGAGCGGCTGGGCCCGTGAGCCATGGCCACTGGGCCTGCGCGTCCGGAGCCTGTGCTCCGCAACGGGAGAGGCCACAACAGTGAGAGGCCCGCGTACAGCAAAAAAAAAAAAACTCACTCTCTACCTGCCACATAAAGAATTAATTTTAGTGGGAGAAAAAGAGGAAGTAGGGAGACTAGTCAGGAGGCTATTACAGGAAATGAAGTGAGAAGCGATGCTAGTGATAAGACTAGGGTGATGGCAGTCAGGATAGAAAAAAGTAAGTCCATCTAAACTGTATGGAGGTAGGAGTGGCTACGGTGCTGTAAATAGATTGGATTTGCAAAGGTGCAGTAATAGTCTTACAGGTCTTTCCAATTCTGGGCTTTTCTACACTTTTCACAGATCACAACTCTGATCATCCCCCTTTGAAACTCAGAACCTTCCAAAGACTTTTCATTATTTATGGAATAAATTCCAAACTCCTCTATCCAAGAAAAAAATAGCATGAAGGTTGTTGTAATAGCTATAGGATTTAAAGTTATCCTTTTATAGTCCAATACTGACTGAGATAAAGATGTCTAAATAAGCAATAAATTCAGCCAGCTATAGAAGTAAGCCACACTTGGACTCCCCTGGTGGCACAGTGGTTAAGAATCCACCTGTCAATGAAGGGACACGGTTCAATCCCTGGTCCGGGAAGAACCCACATGCCGCGGAGCAACTAAGCCCGTGCACCACAACTACTAAACCTGCGCCCTAGAGCCTGCAGGCCGCAACTACTGAGCCTGCGTGCTGCAACTACTGAGGCCCATGTGCCTAGAGCCAGTGCTCTGCAACAAGAGAAGCTACCGCAATGAGAAGCCTGTGCACCGCAACGAAGAGGAGCCCCCGCTCGCCGCAACTAGAGAAAGCCCACGAGCAGCAACGAAGACCCAATGCAGCCAAAATTTAAAAAAATAAAAAAGAATTAACTAATTCCACTACTGATGAAATAAACAAATCCTGAAATAATTTATTAAAAAAAAAAAAGTAAGCCACCCTCGACCAAGATCATCCAGGCTCCAATCAAGGAAAAGAATCCTTATGAGTGTTACACCTTCACTGGAGAAATGGCAGGTGTGAAGGATGAACATGCCAACCCAAGGATAAGGGACAACATAGAGTCTGGAAAAGGCCTCAGCTTTAGAGAACCAGAAACTATTTTGTCATTGCTCCCAGTGGTGATGAGACTTGGGGACTAGCCCATGCTAACCAAATGCACAACAGACTGATGTGTAGCAACTGCAAAGATAAGTGTTACTTAATATTGAAAAATACAGTACAGAGTACTCAAGTTTGGTGTCAGCACTTTCCATGCAAGAAACTCAACAGGATAAGCTAAATTATTACCAGAAGTTTACATGACGGTCATGGAATCAGAGCCAGGAGAGTTGATTGATAGATGGGGTTTTTTTTGTTTGTTTTGTTTTGGTTTTTTTGGCGGTACGCAGGCCTCTCACTGTTGTGGCTTCTCCCGTTGCAGAGCACAGGCTCCGGATGCGCAGGCTCGGCGGCCATGGCTCATGGGCCCAGCCGCTCCGCGGCATGTGGGATCTTCCCGGACCGGGGCACGAACCCGTGTCCCTTGCATCGGCAGGCGGACTCTCAACCACTGCGCCACCAGGGAAGCCCCCATTTAAAAAAATTTTTTTTTTAAGTAAAAACTTTTTGTTGTTGTACAGTAGGGTCTGAGTCTGACTTTCATTCAATGTCTAAGGAGAAAAGAGGGCATACAATTTGAACAAGGGAAATAAAGAAAGGCACTTTTTTTTTAATGCCTTCAAAGAAGGATATGTTCATCTTTTTGAAGAGTTTAACGTGCATTCCCCGGTATTCCAGCTGGATGATGGATCAATGCATCCTTCCACATGGAAAGAAGCTGCATAGCATAGTGGTCAAGAACATGGGCTTATGTGTCCATGCACATGGATACTGATTGCATGCATGTGACCTTAGGCAAGTTACCTAAATTCTTAGTACTTGTTTCCTTGCCTGAAAATGGGAGTAATAACATTTCTGCTATGGATTGAATTGTGTCTCCCGAAAATTCATCTAATCTCCAATCAATGTGATGATATTCAGAGATGGGACCTTAGGAGATAATTAGGTTTTGATGAGGTCATGAGCTTGGGGCCCCCATGATGAGATTAGTGCCCTTGTAAGAAGAGACACCAGAGTGCGCTCTCTCTCTCTCTCTCTCTCTCTCTCTCTCACGGCCCCCTGCCATGTGAGGACACAGGGAGAAAAAGGCCATCCGCAAGCCTAGAAGACAGTTCTCACCAGAAACTGGTGAGTTTGATCTTGGACTTCTAGCTTTCAGAACTGAGAAAATCAATGTCTGTTGTTTAAGCCATCCAGTCTATGGTATTTTGTTATGACAGCTGAAGGTAAGACAATCTCCCTTTTGAGTGATTATCAGCATTAAATGAAATGACACATGTAAAGTCTGACACATGACATGCTACGTACTTAGCAAGTGTTAGCCATGGTTACTAGAAGAATAGGGTTTACCAAGTAAAATGAATGGTTGTGTTTGGTGAGGGCACCTTTCCCCTGGACAACTCTGAAGACATCCGACATATTTCTATGGTAGAATACCAGCTTTGCCTCCCAGATGAAATGGAGTTTTCCAGAGGTAACAAAAGAGATCTGTCAGGGTCAGGATACGTAAATGAAGAGTCCTAAGAACGTTGCCTGGAATCACCAGCTTGTGGGTGTCTGGGTGAAAACGCAGGTGCACAGGGTGATCCCTGCTTCAGTGTCACCCCCTCACAGAGGCCTTCCCTGACCACTCACTCTGTACAGAGTAGCAGCCCTCCCCATTTCTCCACACTTTTACCCTGCTTTAGTTTTCTTAAAAGCACCTGACATTATATGATTTGTTGTGCATTTTTTGTCTGCTCACTAGAATGTAAGCTGCACAAGGAGGAAAGAGTCAATTCTTTTTTTTTTTTTTTTGAAAGAGTCGATTCTTTTTTCCCCACCTCTGTCTCTCCAGTACTCAAACATCGCCTGGTACATGTGTTGAATGAATGAATGAATTTATGATAGTGGTTAAGGACACGAAACTTGGCATCAGTCTTCAAATCTTGGCTCTGTCACTTAGGACATGTGATCTTGGGCAAGTTACTTACCTTGATGAACCTGAGTTTTCTCATCTGTAAAACGGAAATAGGATGAAATAAGAAAATATATAGAAAGTGCTTAGCACAGTGCCTGGCATCTAGTTAGCACTGAACCAATGCTGGCCACGTTTTCTCTTTCTCACCCTGATGGGCAGAGGAGGGAAGAGTAATTTATTTCCCTGAAGCACAGGAGACCTGCTTTCTCTATGAGCCTGCAGCTGTGGCAGCTGGAATGAAGAGCTGGACAGGCTGCAGAGAAACTGGAGACAGGAGGGGAGTGGGAAGCAGTACTTAATCCCATGAGAGCTGCTGTGAGAATAAGGCTGTGGACCCGCAATTTCTATTTTTTAAAAAATGAAGGTAGGAAAAGAGAAAAACAGAAATTCTGAGAAGACAAAATGTTCACATTCACAGCAGATGTTACTACTACTGTGGTGAAACAGAATTTCAATGAACCAGGAGCCCCATCCTCCCTGCTTCCAGCTTAGACTGAAATCCTTAGCCATTTCCCAGTCCAATGGGGTGATTCAGCCGAAGGGCTCTAAGCTAGCGAGTGTTTCACTGGAAACACTCCCCTGCCAAGCTCAAGGCTCCTTGTGGGAGTAAAAGAAGCAGACACTCTCAGGGCTTTTGTTTGAGAGGAGGAAGGAACCTTGACAAAGAGAGACTGGAGCTGTGCTCAGAGTTTGATAAAATGATTTTTTTTCCTCCCTTTCTTTGCCTCCCCCAGCACCTCTCCCCTGAATCCCTATTGAACCTGAAAGTATTTTGCTTAAATAAACAGTAGACAGTGACATTAGCTCTTCAAACTGTTATAAAATGAGAACACGTGTTCCTTCAATGTGATGTGCTCAGCCTGTCTGTTTTTAGACTCATTTGGCTATAGTGTAGGTAGTGTTTTGCTGACAGAAGCCCATAAAAATGCAAAGTCAATGGGAGCCACATGACCTTTCCATCATCAACTGGTGAATACCCTCGGAAAGGAGAGAAAGGAAAGCCAGCTAATGCTTTATCATGAAACCACATGGGTGTGAATTCTGGGGGTCAGCATGCGAATTTACTGTTCCCATCAAGTAAGTCAGCTGACAAGAGAACATTGATTTACTTCACAGGATATGTGCCAACGTCTCTTTTGAAAACACCACATCCCATCACCAAAACAACAACAACAAAGTAAATACTAGGGTAGCATTTTTCAATGTGTGCTCCACACATTATTGCAGGATATTAATAGGTGTTACTTGATTTAAATTTTTTCTTGCTGTGATTAGATACATTTGAAAAACACTGATTTTTTTTTTTTTTACACCGGTTCCTTTATTGCAGGACTTCTTGGAGGATTTAATATGCTGATGTACATCATATATCTTTCTAAGAGAGATAGAAGGTGCACTATTTCCCAAAATTATTTGACCACAGAACTCCTTTTACATAGAACATCTCCCAGGAAGAGTATCCACAAAGTTTATAGGTTGGGATACCCCTAGAAAGCAAGTAGAATCTTATGAGAAAAGCCATCCAGATTAAATTTACCTTATTTTGCAAGTTTTAGCATCATTTCTCTCCACAACCTCCCCTGATTCTGCATGGCTTAGAATTCTTAGCATGAGAATAGTTCCCCTGGGTGGTGATTTTAGGATCAAGGTCTCAGATGCAGCCATAAAGCCCCTGGCAGGGAAAGAGTTGCAACTTCAAGGCTCTAAGCATTGAAAAGATGGTGTTTCTCATATATAATTCCAAATAAAAATAATACTAACCTGTGAAACAAATGAAAAAGAGCCCAACAAAGTTTGGATTTCCCCCATCAAACTCTGGAAATACTTGGAAGGGCGGGGCTTTATGGTGTGCCAAGCAGCTACCTAGTCTGCTCATTGGGTGGCCCAGCACTGCCCTGGAGAGACGCCCTCCCGCCTGGGAGAAGGGAGATCCTAAGGATCCTCTTACTGGTCTACCCTTGTACAAATGGACTTAATTCAATCTCTTTCCCATCTGTGAAAGGAGACTCAGGAAGGTGAAGTGGTAGAAAGCTTGTAACAGGAAGGGAGCTAGAGATATCAGCCCACTGACAGGCCTGGGGCAACAGGGAATTGGTCCTAGTTCAGCTAAGTGGATAGTGGATTGTGTATTGGATGGTTTTGCCTTGGGCCTTCTTTTTTTGTCTTTTTTAAAATTTTTTCGGTCTTTTTTTAGTCTTTTGGTCTGAATAACTATCATGGATTCTACACTTAAGGTCTCTGTGGGGCTATGTTTGCATTTACATGAAGTCTTTAATGTAAATCTTTGATAAGCAAGAACAGACATAATCTCTTTCATATAAGAACTCCTCCATTCCCACCCCCCCTCCCAGACTGTGAGCACCTCGAGGGCAGATTGCTAGATCCTGAGCACTTATGGTATATTAACGAATATATGTGGAATCTAGAAAAATGGTACAGATGAACTGGTTTGCAAGGCAGAAATAGAGACACAGATGTAGAGAACAAACGTATGGATGCCAAGGGGGGAAAGCAGGGGTGTGGGGTGGTGGTGGGATGAATTGGGAGATTGGGACTGACATATATACACTAATATGTATAAAATAGATAACTAATAAGAACCTGCTGTATAAAAAAATAAAATAAAATTCAAAAAAAAATAGTGATGGTTTCTCTTTTTCCTCATCTTCTTGACCTAAAATGAGGTCTGCCTAGAGAAAAGGAGATTAAATGGTCTCAGATTTTCAAAGCCAATGAATATTGTTTCTTATTTCTTCTCTGAAAGCCTTCATTATAGTCACTAATTGAACAAATATTCATTGCACATGAATTATATACCAGGTACTCTGCTAATTGCAAAGGTAACAACCATAAATAAGACATAGTTTCTGCCCCCAAAGTCTATGTATAGAACTGGGAAGGCAGATCTTAAACAAGAAATTTAAAATAAGTGAGAAGTGTCAAGATAGATGTATCGGGACTTCCCTGGTGGCACAGTGGTTAAGAATCCGCCTGCCAATGCAGGGGACACGTGTTCAAGCCCTGGTCCGGGAAGATCTCACATGCCATGGAGCAACTAAGCCCGTGCACCACAACTACTGAGCCTGTGCTCTAGAGCCTGTGAGCCACAACTACTGAGCCCGTGTGCCACAACTACTGAAGCCTGTGCGCCTAGAGCCCGTGCTCCGCAACAAAAGACGCCACTGCAATGAGAAGCCCACGCACCGCAACAAAGAGTAGCCCCCGCTCACCGTAACTAGAGAAAGCCCGTGTGCAGCAATGAAGACCCAAAGCAGCCAAAAAATAAATTAAAAAAAAAAACAACTCACTTACTTAACAACAACAACAACAAAAAAAGATAGATGTATCAATAGTATGGAGCCTGAGGAGAAATAGATTGGTGGGTGGGTGGGTTTTTTTTTAACCTAATGTAGCAATCAGAGAATGGCTTCTTTTTTTTTTTTTAATATATTTATTTATTTATTTAATTTTTGGCTGTGTTGGGTCTTCGTTGCTGCGTGCAGGCTTTCTCTACCTGCGGCGATCGGGGGCTACTCTTTGTTGCAGTGCGCGGGCTTCTCATTGCGGTGGCTTCTCTTGTTGCAGAGCATGGGCTCTAGGTGCGTGGGCTTCAGTAGTTGTGGCACATGGGATTAGTTGCTCCGCAGCCTGTGGGATCTTCCCAGACCAGGGCTCGAACCCGTGTCCCCTGCATTGGCAGGAGGATTCTTAACCACTGTGCCACCAGGGAAGTCCCAGAGAAGGCTTTCTTGAGAAAAGTGATATGTAAGCTTATAACTGGAAGGATGAATTGAAGACAGAGTGAAGCAATATGCCGGGTAGAGAGAAGAACATGTTAAAAGATGAGAGGGAAGAGATATAAGAGGAACTTAAAGGCCAGGATGGCCAGGTATCAAAAGGAATATAACAGAAGATGAGTCTAGGGAGGTAGTGAAGGATCAGATGCCAGGCCAAGGAGAAATTTGGACTTTTTCTAAAACACAAGAGGAGCCATTGAATGATTCCAAGCAAAAGAATTAATTACATGATGAGATTTAGATTGTTTAATATAGAATAACATTCTTTCTAGACCTATCTTCTACTTGGACCTAAGTACACCCTTGCCCTGAATTAGGTTCTTAGGAAGGCTTCTGTTCCCATTCATTGCTGGATTTTAAGTAGAAAAATGACACCTGGCTCCACTGCCAGGTCTTGCAAGCCATAAGATACAAAAAGAAACTTCCAGCAAGGAAGTCTTCTTCCCCAGATGACTGTGAGAGAGGTAAGTGATGGATCTTTACTACCTGTTTGCATTTCTCTATTTTCTGACTCTCATTTGGCCAGAAAAAAGGCATGAGAATTCTCTCCTAATTGTCCCTTTCCTTTCCTCCTACCATCGCTATAGATTTTCAAGCGGTATTGGGCAACCATACAACCCTGTGAAAAGTTGCTCAACAGCATCAAGGGACATTCTGCTCCTTCTTTCCATCTTTCAAAACAACTCTGGCTTTGTCATAAGCCGTACTTTTTATGGCAATTATAGTTGTTGATGACACTTTCACCGGCAACAAAACCTATTTTAGCTTTTCTGAACCATTCCAAATGTTTTAGAATTTAACTGATCAGATCTTAAACCAAGTTCTCATCTGTTCTCAGAACAGAACAGGTTGAAGGCATTTCACACAGACCGCAGTCCAATAGTATCAATTCATCTCAAAGAAGCATAGCAGAGAGACAGTGTCCTCAGCCATGCAAGATGTCTGATTCAATGTGCTTTCAATCCTGCAGAGCTTGTGGCAACAATTTCCATGTTGTTCTTGGCAATTTAAGTTACCCTTTGTGAAATCAGTAGTGTTGGTAGGCCACGCTGCTAATTATTTGGAGTGCCTGGTCAGGCTTCCAGAGGCCAAGATCAGCTAGTTCTCTAATCTGTCTCCAGCCCTCCCTAAGCCTGAGCTCTTCAGGCTTCTATGATCCTTTCTCACTGCACCATGTTATTTCATGCTCAGCTTTTTTTTTTTTTTTTTTTGCGGTACGCGGGCTCCGGACACGCAGGCTTAGCAGCCATGGCTCACGGGCCCAGTCGCTCTGCGGCATGTGGGATCTTTCCGGACCGGGGCACGAATCCATGTCCCCTGCATCGGCAGGCAGACTCTCAACCACTGCACCACCAGGGAAGCCCTCATGCTCAGCTTTTAATCAAGATCCAAAGAGCCAAACATGATATAGGCTTTGCTAGTTGAACAAAAGGCAAAGAAAATATCACACTTGGAATTGTATGTATCTTGCTATTGAGGGCAAATTCTGTGATGATTCTCTGCAGGGTAGAGAGTAACAGATTTTTTTTTTTTTTTTTTTTTGGCCTTTTTAGTTAACAAGAGTCACAGACACAGATGCTGAACAGGGTCAGGTAAATGAATTCAGTAGGCCAGGTGGAGACTGTAGTAAGTGGGGAGTGTGTGCCCCACCTAAGGAGAGGAGCACTACTTCATTCCAACAGACTGTTGCCAGAAAGGCCCAGTGAAGCAAAATCTTCTGATTTTCTAAGAGAAGCCAGAAATATGAGCTTTAATGTGAAAGCCCCTCAAGTTTTACATGTTCACCACTATTTCAAAAAATTGTTTAATAATGTAGGAATCAAAACAAAAAGTGTTTGTGAACAGATTCGACCCATAGGCCACCAGTTTGGCTTCATGTCCTTTGCAGATTCATCAGGTTGTCACCTGTACTCGTTCAAGTCATGGGCAAAATTTTGACCAGGACAGAGCCTGGTAGAGTCTTCCCTCTGGATTCACATGTATCCAATCAATCAGAACCGTTTGGTGTGGTGGAGTCCCTCCATTCTCACCCAGCTTATATTTCTCCACCTAATTTGAAAGGCTGTTATAAAAGAGATTTGGCTGAAATCCTGTGGCTACAGCATTTCTCTATCCTATGTTCTAGCAGCCTTAATCTTAAAGAATTACCCAAATTAAAAAAGAAAAAAAGGGCTTCCCTGGTGGCGCAGTGGTTGAGAGTCTGCCTGCCGATGCAGGGGACACGGGTTCGTGCCCTGGTCCGGGAGGATCCCACATGCCGCGGAGTGGCTGGGCCTGTGGGCCATGGCCGCTGAGCCTGCGCATCCGGAGCCTGTGCTCCGCAACGGGAGAGGCCACAACAGTGAGAGGCCCGCGTACTGCAAAAAAAAAAAATTATCCAACAAGTTAGTGGCTGAGCTGAAACAGTGTGGTCTCTGCTATCCCAAATCTCCCAATCTATTTGGAGACATGAGAACACACACCTGAAACACAGTCAAGAGGACTGGGCTCTTCTCTTCTCCAACAGTAGAGAGAAAATGGGATAAGACAAGGGAGGGCCTTAGAGGGACCCATCCATGACCCAAACTTAATAACAGAGCTGCAGGTAGGTAAAAACCTCTTTGGCTGAATCTACTTTGACCATGTCATGTGCTTTCCTGTGACTTTTCCCTTCTGCAAATTGGAGGAAATGAAATTTTCTTTAAGTGTGGGCTGTTAGTCATTTGAAACAGTTTTCCTCAGCGTTTGTGGAACCTCCTTCTTACAAAACGTTGTTATAGTTGGCACAGACTGGCTGTAAGGAAGATCTGGCAGGAGATCTGGGCCAGATGGTAAATATAGTCCCTATAGCCATAATTCTTTAGCAATGAGGACCAAGAAGGAAGGCATTTGTTTCAAGTATCCATGACGAGGAAAATTTCGTACTTAAGTGTTGCTTGGTCCCAGGTCAAAGAGGTTCCAGCCACATCTCCCCAACTTATGCCTGTGTCGTGCTTTCACATCACTTGTGTGTAGCTTAAGAAGTGAGGAAAGGGACGTCCCTGGCAGTCCAGTGGTTGGGACTTCACCTTCCAGTGTGGGGGGGTGAGGGTTGGATGCCTGGTTGGGGAGCTGGGAGCCTCAGGGTCAAGGAACCAAGGCATAGAACAGGAGCAATATTGTGACAAATTCAATAAAGACTTTGAAGATGGTCTACAACAAAAAAAATCTTTTTTTAAAAAAAAAAGGGCAGAAAAGAGAATTCAAAAATGGATCCACCACTACAGTTTTAAGACACTTCTTAGGAATCCTTTGTTCTCTCGAGTGAAATAATTTTTTACTATATGACTAAAGAACTAACCATTATTAAATCTGCACATACTCAGAGCTTCAGACAGTTTAGCCTAGAGCAGTGCTCAAAAGCTTCTCTGCCCATCTTGAGTTCCAGCCTCCTGTGATGCCATAACTCTAATATCACAACTGACCTCCTGTCCTCATCCTTGTTTCTAAAATCTGAACAAAGAACCCTGAGCTCGGCTTTAGGTGGGAGACATGGGGTGTCTCCCTGACTATGAAAGTATGGGAGACCCTGAGATGAGTCTACAGGGAAGATACTGGGAAATCTTGATCCTTGCAGGGCTTTCAGCAAAGAATTAACACCGATCTGTTAGGTACAGAAACTGAGGAAGATGTGACCCCAAACAAACCTGACCCAGACCTTGGAAGGGTTTCAGTTGTTTCGAGTGTTAACAAGAAGCCACTAGGAAGAGAGTTGCCACAGAGAGGGAAAAGTGGAGAGTACTTGTTTTAAGCCTCAAATGTCCAAATGACCTTCCAGGACCCAGTGGGACATTACCTCCTGGGTGCTGCGTGGTCCATCAGCTTCATGTGTGAGCTCTGAAAAGTCTCTTCCATTCAGCCCAATTTCTCCCCTTTGTCACCAGCTTCTTCTTTAGGTCCAGGCCTCAGAGGAAAAATAAATCACATTTTCATCCTATTCACCTTTGCTTCCCAAGCATGTCCATGAGAGCTGTCTTAGTCTGTCTGGACTGCTATAACAAAAATACCATAGACTGGGTGGCTTAAACAACAAACATTTATTTCTCACAGTTCTAGAGGCTGGAAGTCCAAGATTCAGTGTCTGGTGAGAGCTCTCTTCCTGGTTCATAGACACCAGCTTCTTTCTTGGTGTGCCCTCACATGGTGGAAAGGGCAAGAGAGCTCTGCAGTCCCTTTTATAAGGACACTAATCCCATTCATGAGGGCTCCATCCTCAAGACCTAATCACCTCCCAAAGGCCCAGCCTCTTAATATCATCACATTGGGGGTCAGGATTTAAACATATGAATTTGAGGAAGACACAAGCATTCAGACCAGAATCAGAGCTGTGAGAGTTCTTCCCTACATCAGACTGGATTCTGATGGACTGAGTATTGTTCTCCATAATCCTGGTCTCAGTCCTGAAGTAATCTTAAAGAGTTACCTTACCATCTTATACATCCCTTAACTCCTGGAAAAATCAATTTAGCCATGACAAGATGATGGTTATCTAGCTTTTTAAAGACACAGTGTTTTTCATAAGCAATTTATTGAACAACTATCTGTACAAGCATGTTCATAGTTTATAATAAGAAAATTAGTAACAGCCTAAATATCCATTAGTAGGATAATGTGTTGTTCCTGGAAGAGCTTCTGTATCATTTAAATTTTTGAGAATGAAAATGCTTTCATATTACTTGTGTCAAGTCATTGCTTTAGCCTTCTAAGTGGTCCCCTACCTTTGTTCTTGCCCTTTGTAATCGTTCTCACTGTTTCTTCAGTGATCTATTAAAATGCAAATGTGACTGTGGAACTCCTGGGCTTAAACATTTCTTACGGTTTGTGCCTCTTTGTCTACCCATCACGTGCCGAGCTCCTCAGTGTAAGAGCCCTCATGATCTGTCCCTGCTCTCCTCTGCAGCCTCGGCTCCTGTGCCTGTGCTCTGCTTTTCCTACCACACATGACTTGTCGCCATCCCTGAACGCATCAGTTTCTTTCACAGCTACATGGCTTTGCACTTACTCTTGCTCTTTTTCAAAAAATAAATTTATTTATTTTATTTATTTATTTTTTTGGCTGTGTTGGGTCTTCGTTGCTGTGCATGGGCTTTCTCTAGTTGCCGCGAGCGGGTGCCACTCTTCGTTGCGGTGCGTGTGCTTCTCATTGCGGTGGCTTCTCTTGCTGCGGAGCACGGGCTCTAGGCGCGCAGACTTCAGTAGTTGTGGTGCACGGGCTTAGTTGCTCTGTGGCATGTGGGATCTTCCCGGACCAGGGGTCTAACCCATGTCCCCTGCCTTGGCAGGCAGATTCTTAACCACTGTGCCACCAGGGAAGTCCCTCTGCTCTCTGCTTTTAGTACCTTCCTCCTCCTTCTCCAAAATCAAATTCTAACATAACGTCCTGCTCTACTCTCAGAAAAAGAAGCCCACCTGTTCCAACAGCCACTATGGGCTCATAGCTCGCTCTGCACAAAGTGTCCGTGTTCACAATTCGCCTGCCCCTCTACAGTACGTGCTCTTGGGAGCTGAGAGGTGTGTTCATCTCATATTCCCCACTGAAGCACAGGCCCTGTTGGACGCTAAATATTGAATGAATGAAGACATTAAGGAATGAACAAGTGTATGATTCTTCTAGTGCTTATATCTATTAATTCCTGGTGTTTGTTTTAGGCTATACCCAATTATTTAAATCATGTTCACATATATAAAAGTATTGGGCTGGGGAAAGAGAGGTCCCATGCAAAGTGTTCATTCTCAGCCTCAAACCCTCTGACAGATGGCCCTGCTCACAACAAGAAAGCTCATTTGTGATCCTTAGCTACCCAAAGTCTTCTGTGACACTTGGAACACATCTGGGGACTTAGCTGGGATACACTATGTCTTTGGGGGGATCAGAATCATCTTAGGATTTGAGCCAAACTTAGCCTACGCCACTCATTTGGTTTTTTTGTGCCAGGACAGCACAGGTATGGGGGTCCTTTTTTTTCTTTGGCCATGCCTTGAGGCTTGCAGGATCTTAGTTCCCAGACTAGGATTGAACCCGTACCCTCAGCAGTGAAAGTGCGGAGTCCTAACCATTGGACCTCCAGGGAATTCCCTAGGGGTGTTTATTGTCTAAACCTGTTGCCAGAACAATTTTGAAGTCTGAAAGTATTCCAAACATAGTTAAAATGAATTCCCCAAGATGGCTTATTTGCATATGTGTGTGAATTTGCCTTAGGAATAATTGCTGACACTGACAAAAGCACTGACCTCTCAAAGCACCCCACGCTTGTAGTACAGCACTTATAGTGCACTTAACGATTGCTCCTCTACAGCCTCACTGGAAAGGAAGTTCCACAGGGCAAGTAGGTTCATTTTTTCCATAATTATTGATACACAGAAAAGAATATATATAACATACATGTAAGTTATGGAGCATAGCACTATTTCTTATCTTTCTATCCCTACTGCCTAGAAAAATGCTTGGTACAATAAATGTATGTTGCATAAACAAATGATTCTTCTATGAATAAGTGAACCAGATAGAACAGCATCTCCCAGATTAAATACCCATCAGTTGTCAGATAGCTAAAGGCATTATTCCAAGGTGGACTTAACTCCCTACTATATGTATGAGAACCAAATTTTACTTTCCAGACTGATCCTCTTCCTGTCTACCGTTGGCAAGTTCGGTAGTGTGAGATCTCTATCATAGGGCTACACGGTGGAGACAACATGGCATGATTAAAAGACCACTGACTAAAGGCAGACAATTCTTTAGCCAGAGCTCTACCATCTTATAGTTGTATGACCTTGGGCAAACTATACACCATCCCTAGGAATCAGTTCTTTAACCTATTAACAGTGGGTTATTAATACTTACCTGCTGGAGTTTCAGGGAGTGTAAATGAAATAACATCTGATGTTAATTACCTTCTCACATTATTTCAGGTAAAGAAACCTGTCTAAATATTTCTAGACAGAAATCATTGACCTCTGCTATTGATGGCGTACTGGAAAGTAGCTTAAAAGCTGTATTTACAGAGTTGCCATCAACCTGGGGGTTTCTGCTTCCCTCTTAAATTCATGGGCCATATCGGACTTCCTCCTTATTACCTTGCAGTTGCATCTTTCCTTGGTGGCTTTATATTGCTTTTTGCCCTTCGTGGTAGCTAAATCCTACACACGGCCTCCATGGAGTTTTTGTCTTTCACATATTCCTGAGGAGTCACTTTGGTTTTCTCCCCTTGATTTAACCTTAGAGACAAATCAATAGGTAACTATGGTTCTCTCCTGAACAGTAAAAGAAAATGGGGAAAAAAAAAAAAGAGAGCGAGAGAGAAAGAAAAGGGAATTTTCTGTGTGGTAATTCTCACAGTTTATGGTAGTGCCATGGCTTTGTACTTTTTTCTGATGGACACACCATAGTTCAAGCAGTTCGATTTGGTTCTGCATAAGCAGTCCCCTCTTCTGGAATAGGTTATGTATTGTGAAGTGTAATTACAAAGCCAGTCATTTAAAACTCACAATGCCAGTGCCCACAGGAATGAGGTTACCCTGGGTCACTGGGTTCTCAGGGCACTCCACAAAAGTCTATCTAACCCTGAATGTTGCTGGCCTGGAGCACAAGATGCAGCTACTCCCAATAACTCTGTACGTCCTTGGCTCTGCAAGAGGAGAGAGGGCACTCTGTGTTCCAGCCCCAGGTGCCAGGGACACAGCTCTCCCTTACTCCCTACTTGGCTGGGCCCTCAGCTAGGGGTTGGGCTGTGCCAGGGAGGGGGCTGGGGAGAAGGGCAGAAAACCCTGGGCACCAGCGCCAGAAATTTGACTCTCTTAGAACCTCATTCTAGGCCTTCAATAATAGTAATAATAATGACATTTGTATGGTGCTTTATGATTTACAAACGACATATTTTCATCCTTATATCTCACTGGTCTCATTTGGTTCTTACAAGTCTGTTGAATTTGTAATTGTTATAATTTCATTTAACAAGCAAGAAAACTGAGGTTCAGAAGTGAAAGATTTTTTCTAAGGTCAGTGGGGAAGGGTGTGAAAAAAAGACCAATTGCCACCCAAGCATGGGTGCTTTTGACTAGGTCTTCCTCCACGCCCACGTTTGTATTTCATTTATTTACAAAACACTTCATGTTTACTAGGTGCCAGGCACTGTTCTAGAGTTCTACAAATATCAGCCCACTTAATATGGCTCAGTCCTGAGTTAAGTTTTGCCTTATTTTCTTTTTTACTTTTAAACTTGTGCCTTGATCACCGTGGATTCGTCTTAGAAATGGGTGGTGACTTTAACAATGTTCCCCAGAGGCACATGTTTTAGTCAGATGGGCTTGGACTACTGTGTCAAGTGATCTCTGACTCTCATATTTCTGTTATCAGGTGAATTGTTTTCAAGAGTCAGACTCTGGCACATAGTTTAAATATGACGTGAGCCTTTATATTCGCAAATCCAGCAGGCCTCTCCATCATAGCCTTTTTTATTTGAAGACAAAAGAAACTGTCTCCAACCAGAGCTAATGTCTCAGCCAATGGAATATTGCCCTTAATAAACCCTCTACTGAATATTTCATCCGAGTCTGGCAGTTCTGTGCTTCTTGGCACCTAGAGAGTATTTGCCCAGCCTAAGAGGAGAGTAGCCCAGCAGCTACCAGAACAGGATCTGAAATAGACCTCTGGCTTTGAATTCTGGCTCTCCTTCTTTCTATTTTTGATCTTCGGCAAGTTATTTACCCTATCTGTGCCTCAGTTTTCTCATCTTTAAAATGGGGACAGTAATAGTGCCAATCTCACAGTGTTGTTGTGAAGCCTGTCCCATTCTACAGATGAGAAAATTGAAGCTCAAGGAACGGTAAGGAATTTTCCCAAGACCACACAATTAGTATGTGCTGGAGCTGGGGTTTGAATTTAGAGTAGCCTGTTTCCAAAGCACATACTTTACCAGCTGTAGGGACAGAGTCAACTCCTGGCCAGGTGGTCAATCAGATGTGCTATGTTGAGAACAATTCTGAGACTGCATTGGAGCTGAATGGGAATGAGTGTAGGCACAGGAGGGGAGATGGCATATGTCATTCCCACTCGGCACATCCACTGATAGACCTGGATATCATTTAGGAAGGGGGCCCGAGCCTGGGAGCTCCTGTAGGGCAGGTGCCACATCTTATTGGTATCTGTCTCCCCAGCTCTTAGCACAGTGCCTGGCCCAAAGTAGGTAGTAAATATGCGTTGAATTACATTGAATCAAGCTGTCCAAAGACTTGCACCCTGAGGATAGGTCCTCTGCACTCTGGATTTGGGCAGCTTCCTTCTGTTTGCCTTAAAAAAGGCAAACTTCTAGTCCTAAATGAGCCTTGGGGAGGCTCATACGTCCATATGTTAAGACCTTCTATAGCCTCCACCCTTATTTCAAGGGCAAATTTAAGTGTAAAAGTGATACAAACAAGATATGTCGATTTTATTTTACTTCAGTCACTACAGTGAAACAACAGCCAGTTTATCCAGCCAATTTATCTTCCTCTCCACTATGCCTACTCACTCTTCCTCCACTCCCAATTACAAAGGCAAATGGATGCTATCTTAAGTGTGGGAAGTAAGAAGGACTGATGGGTTAGAGTTTGGAAGTAACATCCTATCTGTGGAACATAGTCGGCCTGGGACCATTGATTCTGTTTCATTTTTCCTTCCTGATTTAAAGAGTAGTGGAAGTCTGGAATGTTTATTGTTTCATGAGAGTCTGGGTAAAAGGAGTATTTGACTTGGTTTCATATGCAAACCCTGCTCATCTACTTAGGTGTGACCCAGGCACAGTGCAGTCTGGAAAACTTGCCCTTCAGAGTGTTGTTCTTTGAAACCCAATCTCGTGTGTATCCCTAGAAGGAGGCATGTGGTTACCATCTTCTTCCTTTAAACTAAAATGGTATTTAGATCCTGCAGCATGAGGAGACAGGCTTAATGAAAGCAAGAAGCTGGAACAGATGACTTCTTCAATCTTCTTTTAGCTTAAAAAATATTATTGGTCACTTCCTCTTAGCCAGGTGCTATGCTAAATGCTTTTATGTACATTATCTCACTTAATTCTCATAACAGCTGTAGGGGGAGGTATCATTACCTTACTGTACAGATAAAATCTTAGACTCCAGAAGGTTTAGTGATTTGCTAAGATTGCATAGTTCCCAAGTGGTTAAACCTCATTTATTCAGTAAATGTTTGTTGAGCCCCTGCTTGTTGCCAGGCACTGGAATAAACTCTAGAAATACTGAAATGAATAAGAAGTAGCCCTGCACTCAAGAGCTCCCAGTCCAAAGACAAAGATGGATCTCCAAATGGATTATATAATCAAATGTAGTAAAGGAGTGATAACTGTATGGAAAGGGCATCACGGGAGCATAGATAGAGGAACTCGACCAGCCTGGTAGTCAGGAGGGTCTTAGATGATGAAAGAGTAAGCACTGAACTGGTGAAGGAGGGTTAAAAAGGGACAGACTGCATCCCAGGCATTGGGAGGGGGCAGCACAAGCAAAAGCATGGAGATGAGAAACAGCAGTAAGTGTGAGATCCACAAGTGTGGGGATTGCTGGACTAGTGTAGGTGTGGAGATGGGGCTGGCATGGTAAGCAGGGGCCAGGTCAAGGTTGTCCCTGTAGTTTTGCTTTTCCAATGACCTATACTCTTCCCCTTGAAACTTATGCTCTGTGAAGAAGCCTGTCCCCTGCTGAGAATCCAGAAATGGCCCCAGGGGCTTCCCTGGCGGTCCAGTGGTTAAAACTCCACACTTCCACTGCAGGGGGCACGGGTTCGATCCCTGGTTGGGGAACTAAGATCCTGCGTGCTGCGCGGTGCAGCCAAAATAAATAAATAAATAAATAAATTAAATTAAATTAAAATGGCCCCAAACAGTTACTCTTAGGTGAAAGTTTAAATCGGATAGTCTACTGGGAGGGAGGGTGTTGCTGCAACCCAGAGAATCATTTCTCCTCTAGGAGGCTCCTGGGCCATCTCTTAGCAGATCACGTATCTAGCCAGATAAGCAATTGAAGAGCTAGGGACAGAGATTAGTCACTGTGTAACAGTGGGTGACTCCTCTGAAGCCCACACCCTCAGTGAATTGTTGTGATGCAGCAGTTAACTTCGACCTCTCCCCTCCCACCCTGGCTTTCTCTCTGTCTCCATCCTCCTACAAACTATCTATACACCTCTGCCCTTTTCCTGTGTTTGTCTTTGCTGTTCCTTCTTTGAGCTTGCATGGGATGCTTGTCATCACTGACATGAACTGAATGTATAAGGCTTGGCCTCCACAACAGCGTTTCCTAACTGAACTGCAGTACAGTCAAATCAGCGGCATGAATCCTCTGGGACCCAAGATTAAGAGGATGAGATGAAAGCTTCTAAGTGGGAAACACAACAGCTAGATCAGAGTTTCCCAAAGTGTGGCCTGTGGACCACCTGCATCAGAAGTGTTTCTGTTGAGTGGAGATTAAAGGGTCCCAACCCAGGCCTATCGATTCCAAATACCTTGGAATATAGCCAAGAATTCTGTATTTTTAACAAGCCCACTGGAAGATCCTTTATATATATATGTGTGTGTGTGTGTGTGTGTGTGTATGCATATATATATATGTGTGTATATATATATAAAACAATTGCCTAGAACAGGAATCACAAAATGGCAGCCATAGATCAAACTCACTTGCAGATCTATCTTGTTTGGCCCTTACCGTGTTTTAAAAATCAGAACATTTTACTCAAAAATCTAGATTTCTGGCTTCTCTCTATAGAGGCAACCTGGAGCCTATATTCACACAATGATCATCTGAAGCTAGCTATGTAAGGACCATCCTGTTTCACTCACCATGCTGTCAGTCCCCAGAGCCACCAGGGCCTCCCATGGCCTAATATCCTCACCTTTGACTTGGGCTCCTCCAGGACAGGTACCAGGTTTTTGTCATCCATGAATCCTCAGTCTCTAAAACCAAATTTACAGAAGAGAGTGAATAAATGATGTTGACTAAACGAATGGGCATAAGCTTGATGAGAAACTCCTCTTGGTTTGGATAACTTAACTGCAAGCTAAAAAAAAAGCCCTGGTCTTGGGTGCAGGACACACAAGTTCTCATCCTGGTTCTACTGCTGATATCTTTGGCTATATCACCTCACTTCTCAGAGTCTAAGTTATCTTAACCATAAAAAGAGCTATAAGGATAGATTTGACTCTAAATTCTTCAATCTCGAACAGCATCTCTAAGTTGCGGGTAGTTTCCATTTTAAAACTGTGCGTGGTAGAAGAGGATATTGTGAAACTCAGCCCCAGCCAGCGTCTCTCTCTGAAGCTCCACACTCACAATGCCATCTGTTCACAAGGCAGTTTGGAATCTTAGTCTGACCTGAGGAGGTAGCTGACTCTCTGCATAGTCACAGAATGGTCGGTATTTATGGAGAGAGACTGGGCTAACGCCTTCAGTTATGCACAGATGAAGTCCAAACATCTCAGCACAGTGCAGAAGGCTCTTCATACTCAGCTCCCTGCCAGATATCCCTGTGACGCCCCTCCTTTCACCAGCAGTACTCAGTTACCTAGCTGCCCCCAAACCCATGTTGTTTCTCCCCTCTCTGCCTTTGTATATAGTCTTTTCCTCACCCCATTCAGCCATCTAGTGAATTCTACTTGGCCTTTAACACCCGGTGGAAAGACCCCTCTGGGAAGTTTTCTAGCCACTGCCCCTGAACCCCATCTCCAGGCCTAACTTCACTCTCTCTCCTCAGTACCTTTAACTTTGCCTTGTACATGTCCCTGTCATTACATCATCACAGTTCTCCTTTATGTGCTGGCTCCCCTACTAGACTGTGATCTCCTTGACAGCAAGGATCTAGGACATGTCTCAGAAGCACAACCAATGCATGTTGAATGGAGGCTCACCAGCCCTAAATCCCATATGCTGGAAGGACTGCACCTCGGCGAAGAGCTGACCATTAGCCCTGGTCTTGCCCACATTCCCCCTCCCCTAACACACACACTTACGCATTTTCAGATGCACAGCTCATGGCTGAGCTTTAGAATGACAGGTGATGTTTGCCACGGGTTGATTATCCTGTGTTTCAGCATCAGTGCTGCATAATGTTAATTGTAGGGATTATGTGTAAATAATTACTTTCTGTAGCACTTAGCAATAACGGCATGGCATAGGTAGCATTTCCTAAATTGTTATGAGGAATCCTCTAATCCTCTTTTGGAGAATGTAAATAGACACTGTATTAAAACAGTAATCCTGGGCTTCCCTGGTGGCGCAGTGGTTGAGAGTCCGCCTGCCGATGCAGGGAACGCGGTTCGTGCCCTGGTCCAGGAAGATCCCACATGCCGCGGAGCGGCTGGGCCCGTGAGCCATGGCTGCTGAGCCAGCGCGTCCTGTGCTCTGCAAAGGGAGAGGCCACAACAGTGAGAGGCCCTGCGTACTGTTGGGAAAGTCTGAAGACTTTATTAGCATATTAAAGGCTCAGATGTCTGGCGATAAAGAACGAAGTTTAATTTTGTTTCACTCAGTGTTTCCAAAGCTCAGTGTTGAGGAATTAATACTGAATTAGAAGTCAGAAGACTTGAGTTCTTATTTCCCCTCTGCCAATAATGCAAACGTGTGATCTTGAACCAGACACTTCCCCTTTTGGAGCCTCAAATTCCTCGTTTGTAAATGGAATGGATTGAAAAAAAAATCTAAAATGACATGTCTGGATTAGATTATTTCTAGCAGCGCTTCTAATCCCCATTTTCTATCCTGCTCAGAAGGGATGAACAACTCTGGTTTTGATACCTTTGCTGGGCTAAAAGGCTTACACAATGAGTACTTAGCTACATGCTTTCAGTTCTGCTCTGCCCCACCCCCTGGAACAGCTGGGCAGGACCTAGGATGTTCCCTTAATGCAGCTGTTTCCTGTGGAAGGCCAGATCTGATGGGTAATTATCTGGCAATTCTGAGCTGGCTGTGCCAACTCCTGGATGACCTTTTTATTTATTTTTTTTCTGGGACAATCTTTAACATTGTAAGAATCAGCCATCCACTTTTCTTCTGCTTTGCAAGGAATTCCCCATTGCAGGAATCATTGCCCCGAATATCCAGAAAACAATAAATTTGATAGTAAAGTGAAACTCTGGGTTAAGGAGGAGCTGGTGGGTAGGAGAGATTTGATAGCAATCATCAACCAGGACCCTAAAAACCCCAAGTACCTGCCAGGAGACCAGATCCCCGAGAATGTAGTGAGGAGAGTAAGGCCCAAAGTTCCCCTGGTCTTGAGAGAAAATGTAGCCAAACTGGTTCCGTTTAAAAGTACATCAGGCTGGGCTTCCCTGGTGGTGCAGTAGTTAAGAATCCACCTGCCAGTGCAGGGGACATGGGTTCAAGCCCTGGTCCGGAAAGATCCCACATGCCCCGGAGCAACTAAGCCTGTGCACCACAACTACTGAGCCTGTGCTCTAGAGCTCACGAGCCACAACTACTGAGCCCATGTGCCACAACTACTGAAGCCCGTGTGCCTAGAGCCCGTGCTCCGTAACAAAGAGTAGCCCCCACTTGCCACAACTAGAGAAAGCCCACATGCAGCAGCAAAGACCAAACGCAGCCAAAAATAAATTAATTAAATAAATTTAAAAATAAATAAATAAAAGTACATCTGGCTGAAGTCAGATTTTGGAATCACAGAGTTCATGTGGACAGGGGTCATTGGTATTTCCTGCTGATGGAGGCCCTATTAGCATGACGTCATGTTCAGAACAGAAAGCCCGCACTTGCTGCTCTGAAGGGTAGCCCCCAAATGGCCACTGTTTAAGACTCACATTACACATAAGCAGAATGGTGGTTCCCTCTGGATATCATCTCGGCAAAGTCAGAAATACCATTACTCAGAATAATCTGTAGCCAGGATTTTCTTCTTTCGTAAGGTACCACCACTCCAAGATCGTTCCTTCTTTCCTTTCCTCTGTCCTAAAAAGTTACAGAGCATTCATCCTAGAGTCATATGACAAAACTAAAACAATTTAGTGTGATGCTCTTTATTCCAGGGAAAGCATGGACTGGGGAAGTACAGGGCCTCACCAGCAGTGGACTGCTCTTCCCAGGGATTTTGGGCAAGAGCAAGTTTTGCATTAGAAGTGGCAACACGAAACAGGGCATGACTGGCTAGGAGGCCCTATTTTCTAGGGTCAGGTAAACCAGCTAAAGCTGAGCTGGAGGACTGAGATTGGTGTTAGGCTTCCTTGACAGTGAGGCATTTCCCGTAAGTGCTGCTGACTTAGGTTTAGATTTGGCGGTGAGGGGGTGGGGTGGGGCTGGGGCGGGCACTGGGCTGCCTCCATTTTGTGGGTCCCGATAGAGGAATTAACTTTATGGCTGTATTACAGATTTTGCACTGGGCACCATGGTATGTCACGGAGCCCGCGTGGGTGTATGTAGTACAACTCTTATAGGGATTGGGTCCAAAAGTTAATGTCTAAGGCACAAATCAAGTATTATCAGAAATACCCTTGAAAATATTTAAAATCATCCCCAAGGGTGGTGAAATGGTCACACTACGAGAAGCACCAGGACAGCTGAGGGACCTGAGTTTAACTGAGGGATTCTGTCATTCATCCCACACTTCTCCAGGCCATTGACTCAGTGTGTGGAATGGTACTAGTTAAATCACAATGTCTCTCTCAGAGTTTTATTTGTTTTGTTCTGTTTTGGCTGAAATTGAACTTATGTAAGCTACATATGTGTATGTCACTCATTCGGTGAAATACAGAGAAAAATACCTACACTCATCCTGCTAAGTAAGGTTACTCCCCAGGAGAGGACTGGGATTGGGGATGCTAAACAAAAAGAGGGTCAAAGAGGACCTCAGGCTTCTCTATAATGTTTTTATCTTTATTTAACACAGAAAATGCATTCACATTTTTCTTGTGTAACATGAAAAGATCCCTGACTACAAGTTGCTCACTAGCAACAGGCATGAAAATAAACAATAAGATAGATAGTTATAAGTGCTATAATAGCATTTATGGGAGGCCACAGGGGAGGGGAGCAATTAATTTTTCCCTGCTACTTAATCTCATCCCTGTCCTTTTATTCTGTGTTCAAGGAAATACAGTTGAAGCCCTGCTTGTCTTGCTTCAAGGTGACCTAGATAAGGCTTGGACATTTTTGCTTGTCTTGCTAGGTCCCTCCCCTGCCCCAGGGAAGGGCAGCTCTTATAGTATGTAGGGCTAGGAGAAGCACAAAGACATTAGAGGAGGCATCTGCTTGAGTTTTCTAATCTGCCACGTTTTTTTCTGCCATCACAGGGATCTTGCTAAGGGTGAGAGGGGACCTTGGACATTGGACCTCAGTGTGTTGGCCCACTGGTGGGCTCACTCTTGGCAGTGACTTCTCCTCCTCTTTGTCCTTTGTGAGGTAGAATGGACAAGAATTATTATTTCCTTGTTATAGACTTGGAATCAAAGGCACAGGAATCAGAAGCAGAGATGAGAACTCCACACTGGGTTGCTCCCCAGCCCAAGGCCTTGTCCATCTAACCCTTCATGCTCTCACTGACCACTTCAGAAGGCAGTTATAATAAGCTCTGAAAGTAGAACCCTTGTGAAAATTAATAAAGGGGAACCTCAATAAAATGGAGTTGGGAGGCCAGAAAGGGGAGCTCTTGTGCATGTTCCACTCGACATCAACACAGATCCTAACAGGAAGAGACATACCTTGCATCTCAGGCAGGAAGTTACACTACTTTAGTACCACCATTAGGAGGAAGATTTTCTCCTTGCATGGCAACAAGTCAGCCAATGAAAAGCCACTATACTTAGAACACCAAGTTTCTTCCAATGGGCTTTTTGTTTTTAATAGTCCCTCTCAACTTCCCTTCTCCTCTATAAAAGAGTTTCCTCTCCTTCGCTTTACAAGACTTACATGTGGTTCACCATAGTTGCATTTCCCAAATTGCAATTCTTTGCTGTTCCTGAATAAACTTGTTTTGCTGGTAAAATAACCAGCAGTTTTATTGTTTTAGGTTAACACCTAGAATCCATAGCAACAGAACCATAGGAAGTCCATTGGATATATGTTCAGAGTACTTTCCTGACACAGGCTATATAGCGTGAGCTCTGTTCCAGACCTAGGGGGAAAACTCTACAACTCTTTTCCTGGGAATGAGGTCCTTCTCAAGTTGTGCTTAGTATACTAAGAATTGCAGACCTGCCACAACTAGGACCTGATGCAATCAAATAAATAAATACACATATATTAAAAAAAATTTTGCAGGCCCTAGACTGAGATGGAATTCACCACATTTTATCTGTGAGATCCTGAACAGATTACTTGACCACCCTGAACCTCAGCTCTCTACCTGTAATATGGGAAAAAACACCACCCTCCTCACTGGATAACTGTGAGGAATGAATAGAAGTCAGATGCCTGGCCCAAGGCAGGCATTCAGCATATTCCCACTCAATCTTTGGATCTTTCCTACAGGGGGTATTGGCTGCACAAACACATGGTAGGACTTGCCTGGTTTGGTGAGTTAGCTTAGTGTGAAAAATCAAACCTACAAGGTATTCGAAACATTAATGTCTGCACCCATGGAGAGGATCTTCGTTCAAAAGTGCCTCTTTTCAGACTAACTTGGGCCTGAAAGAATAGAGAAAGAAAGAAAGAAGGAAAGAAGGAAAGAAAGAAGGAAGGGAGGAAGGGAAAGAAAGAAAGAAGGAAACTTTGAATGCGTCATTTTTATTGCTTCTTTTTTTTCCACACACAGAGAAATTGAGATCAGTTGGCCAGGGCTGTGGACATCCTGAACTCATCTTATCTCTTTATACATTTCAAGAAGCGATAAAATGCTTTTATCAGTGTTCGATGTTGGTAATGACTGCATTGTGTGGTTTTCCAAAGACTTTCTCTTGGATGAAGGCATTTGATGATGGAGGACATTGGCCATTAAAGTTTTTAGGCTTCTGTCTCAGCAATAAAATAAGATGAGGATGTATGGCAGCATTTATACATGGTTTTCCTCTAGGATTAATTCTAGAGCTCACTGTCCCCAAAGATCTTTACTTTTAAATTAGCTGAAACACTTTGGTTGCCATAACAGAATTCATTTAAAGTTGGCTGAAGGGAAAAGTGAGAAATATATATTAAAAATGATTAAAGAAGACAATTTAGGTGATACAAACAAACCTTATTTAACACTTCATGAAGCAGGCAGCCTCCATTCCCAAGGGTCCAGAGAACTGCAAAACGGGGCAGAAGGCAGATAACGTTCATAGGATAAAGAACAAAGAAGAGAAAAATAGAAAATATCTGATGAACTGGGGCCACACAGTCAACCTTGTTCGGGGTGAGAAGGAAGAAGGAAATAAGTATAGAGCCCAGAGCTGGATTGGCACTTGGGGGTTGGCTGACTGGATATGCTGCATCTGATCACATGGAGCATTTACGGGGCCATGAAAGTTATCTAAATTTCCATTTGCTGACATGGTACCCTGGGAAGGAGTGGCCTAGAAATTTATTTCAATATGTATTTGTATATGCTATATACATGTTCATGGATATGCATATTTATGTATATGTATATTCTATGCATGTACACTATGTATAATGTATAAGGATATGTATAGTCTTTTCTTATGGAATCTGAAGACAGAAATACAGTAAAGCTGTAGAAGACGAAACTGCAGAGGCATTGGGCCATCTTGCATGTCTGTTGAGCTCTTCTCTCCTCCCCTCCCCCTCCCCTGGTGTTATATAGCTGTTACCACTCTCCTGAGAGAGTGATTGATAGATATGGTTCCAATTAGTTCTGAGTCAGGGCTGATTAGATCACAAATTCTAATTCCTGGCTTGGGTAAGGTGTCCATCCTGGCCAATGAGCTACTATAGGCAGAGAAAATGAGATACCCAGTGCAGAACTGGCTGCTGGAGCCTGTCCTTTATGAGAAGGAAGACACACTCATTACAATTTATGACCAAGGACTGGAGATCAATCTGGACTGTGTATCAACATGGCATAAAGAAAGCAAACATGACCAAATATGAACAAATATAACCGAAATGACCTGAATCATGACTGAGAAGGATAAACAAAACAAGGGCCTGCCTTGTGGGTGGGTTTAGATGGAGAAAAGGAAGCAGGGTTTGATGGCAGTAAAAAAAAAAAAAGGGATGAAGAGAATCCTTGTGTATGATACCTGGAGGCAGAGCAGCAGGATAGTGTCACTAAGAGAGAGGAAAAGTGAGCAGGAAGGGCAGCTGGGGCCACTGCCTTGCTCCCTAGAAGAGAATCTCGCCTAATTACCCCCACGTAAGCATTTTGTAATCCCTTCCCCTTCCAACATCCTAATTCTAAATAAGGTCCATGTCTTTGATTTCCCATCTTCTTCCCTAATTAAAGGAAAGCATTTGGGGCTTCCCTGGTGGCACAGTGGTTAAGAGTCCGCCTGCCGATGCAGGGGACACGGGTTCGTGCCCCAGTCTGGGAAGATCCCACATGCCGCGGAGCGGCTGGGCCCGTGAGCCATGGCCGCTGAGACTGCGCGTCCGGAGCCTGTGCTCCGCAACAGGAGAGGCCACAGCAGTGAGAGGCCCACGTAGCGCAAAAAAAAAAAAAAAAAAAAAAAAAGGAAAGCATTTAAAAGAAAATAAACAGTGATGGCAAAAATAATAGCTTCCGCTTACTAAGAGCCTACTAAATGCCCACTGTTTTACATAACTTATCTCTACTTCTTACAACAACTTTGTGAGGCAGACATTGCTATCCCCATTTTATAGACATGGAAAATGAGTCTCAGTGTGATAAAGGAACTTTCCCCCAAGTCACACGGCTACTAGACACTGACACGAGTCAGACCCAGGTGTGCTGATTGCTGCCCACCACACCTCAGTGTCCTGTATGGGGGGGGGATGAGGAACTGTGTCAGCTTCCTACTGCTGCTATAACAAATTATCACAAACTTAGTGCCTAGAAAAAGGCAAATCCATTATCTTATAGTTCTAGAAGTCAGAAGTCCTAAAGTCAAGGGGTTGGCAGGACTGCATTCCTTCCAGAGGCTCTGGGAGAATGTGCTTCCTTGCCTTTTCCAGCTTTGATAAGCTACCTTGCATTCCTTGGCTCATGGCCTCTTCTTCCACCTTCAAAGCCAGCAGCATTGTGTCTTCGAATCTCTAACTCTGCTTCCATCTTCTCCCACTCTGATCCTCCTGCCTCTCTCTTCTAAGGACACTTATAATTACACTGGGCCCACCAAGATAATTCAGAATAACCTCTCCACCTCAAAATCCTTAACTTAATCACATCTGCAAAGTCCCTTTTGCCATGTAAGGTGACATATTTCACAGGTTCCAGGATTAGGATGTGGACAGCTTTGGGGACCATTATCCTGCCTCCCACATGACCCACATCTGTGTCACTGACCACTGTACCCCCAGTACCTAGCACAGTGCTTGTTGCTTATAAAGTGCTCAAGAAATATTTGTTAAACTGATGAATGAGGAACAGTAAAATAGACTAATTTCAAATCCTATCCTCTGCTTCTGTCTGCTTTTATATTTTATTTTTATTTATTTATTTATTTATTGGCCATGCCATGCTGCTTGCAGGATCTTAGTTCCCCGACCAGGGATTGAACCCGGGCCCCCGGCAGTGTAAGCAGAGTCCTAACCTCTGGACCACCAGGGAATTCCCTGTTTGTTTTTATTTTAATTTTACTTTTGGTTCATCTATCTTATGATATGATAGGACCAGAGGGACAAACTCTATGGCTGAGCGATCAGTTCCTCCAGTGAGCCCCGAATTTAAAAATGGACAAACCTTGATACCAGAGTCTATCTTCTTAGGTTGCGAGTAACTCTAGGTTGTAAATAAACTCTTCAAAGTGCAGACTGACTGCCTGTGACCTACAGCGGTGAGGCCTTCAAAACCCTTAAGTTCAAAATAAACCACAAACAAACAACCCGATTTTAAAATGATCAAAGGACTTGAATAGACATTTCTACAAAGAAGATAGACAAATGACCAATAAACATATGAAAAGATGCTCAACATCATTAGCCATCAAGAAATATAAATCAAAATGTCAATGAGATATCACTTTACACCCATTAGAAGAGCTACAATAAAATTAAAAAAAATAGGGCTTCCCTGGTGGCGCAGTGGTTGAGAGTCCGCCTGCTGATGCAGGGGACATGGGTTCATGCCCCGGTCTGGGAAGATCCCACATGCCGCGGAGCGGCTGGGCCCGTGAGCCATGGCCGCTGAGCCTGCGCGTCCGGAGCCTGTGCTCCGCAACGGGAGAGGCCACAGCAGTGAGAGGCCCGCGTACCGAAAAACAAAAAAAACTATAAAAAATAAATGTCAGGGAAGATGTGGAGAAAGTGGAAACCTCATGTATTGCTGGGAATGTAAAATGGTACAGCTGCTGTGGAAAACAGTTTGGCGATTCCTTGAAAAGTTAAACATAGAAGTATCATATGGCCCAGTAATTCCATTCCTAAGTATAAACCCATAAGAATTGAAATCAGGGACTCAGTGCCAATGTTCATAGCAGCATTATTCACAATAGTCAAAACGTAGAAACAATCCAAATGTTCATTAACAAACGAATGGATTAACAAAATGTGATATATACATTTAATGTGATATACAATTAAATATCTTACAGCCATAAAAACGAATGAACTTCTGACACATGCCACAGTATTGGTGAACCTTGAAAACATTATACTAAGTGAAATAAGCCAGACACAAAATAACATATATTGTATGATTTCACTTATATGAAATAACTAGAATAGGCAAATTCATAGAGACAGAAAGTAGATTAGAAGTTACCAGGGGCTGGGGGAGTAGGGAAAGGGAATTACTGTTTAATGGGTACAGAATTTCTTTTTGGAGAGATGAAAAATTTTGGAAACAGATAGTGGTGATGGTTGCAAAACATTGTGAATACACTTAATGCCACTGAACTGTACACATAAAAATATTTAAAATGACAAAACTGAGGATATACATATTTTACCACAATTTTTAAAAAAAATAGTAAAAAGGGCTTCCCTGGTGGCACAGTGGTTGGGAGTCTGCCTGCCAATGCAGGGGACACGGGTTCGTGCCCCGGTCCGGGAAGATCCCACATGCCGCGGAGCGGCTGGGCCCGTGAGCCATGGCCGCTGAGCTTGCGCGTCCGGAGCCTGTGCTCCGCAACGGGAGACGCCATGACAGTGAGAGGCCCGCGTACCGCAAAAAAAAAAAAAAAAAGTAAAAAGTAAATACATGAAGAAACCATGAACATTTTCTGTCAGGGAAAGAAGAGCTTTCAGTGAAACAACACTGCCACAGTGTAAAAAGCATCAGTCCTCAGACTTAGAAAACAAAATTATGGTTACCAAAGGGGAAAGGTGACGGGGGAGGGATAAATTAGGAGGTTGTCATTAACATATACACACTACTGTATATAAAATAGATAATCAACAAGGACCTACTGTATAGCACAGGAAACTCTACTCAATACTCTGTAATAACCTATATGGGAAAAGAATCTGAAAAAGAATAGATATATTTATATGTATAACTGAATCACTTTGCTGTACACCTGAAACTAACACAACATTGGAAATCAACTATACTTCAATATAAAATAAAAATTAAAAAAAAGTATAAGGGGACTCCCCTAGTGGCGCAGTGGTTAAGAATCTGCCTGCCAATGCAGGGGACACAGGTTTGATCCCTGGTCTGGGAAAATCCCACACACCGCGGAACAACTAAGCCCGTGCACCTCAACTACTGAGCCTGCACTCTAGAGCCCGTGTGCCACAACTACTGAAGCCTGCACGCCACAACTACTGAAGACCACACGCCTATAGCCCGTGCTCCGCAACAAGAGAAGCCACCCCAATGAGAAGCACGCGTACTGCAACGAAGAGTAGTCCCCGCTCACCGCAACTAGAGAAAGCCTGCGGGCCACAATGAAGACCTAACGCAGCAACGAAGACCTAATGCAGTCAAAAATAAATAAATTAATTAAAAAGAAAAAAGCATAAGTCCTATAAATCCCAAGATTCATAAAGGACAAATGTTTAATTACCGGGGCTTGGGGGAGACAAATACTCTGAGGCCTTTGTAGTATAACATAGGGTGCAGCTAAACTAGTTTTATCAAATCTTATCAGCCTTAGGGAAAGACCTGGGACTGATATATGTGAAGTTGTTTAACAATATGCTGATTTTAGGGTTTAACGAAACAAAGCAGGAAAGACAAGAATTGGCAGGTGTTGTATCTTCCATCTGCCTGGGATTTAAGACAGTGGGAACAGAGTGTACTTGTGATGATAGGACATATTAGAAAGTACAAAGGGGGAATTTTGATGAGGATGTGGCAAAAAGAATCGCAAAGGTCTTTAAGGCAAACAATAGAACCAATTATATACAGAAAATTTTAATATGTAATCATAAAAGAGTTCAAAGCCATGGAACCACCAGATATATTTGGTCTATGCAGTGTTTAAATTAGTTGCTAATGGGAATTCCCTGGAGGTCCAGTGGTTAGGACTCAGTGCTTTCACTGCCATGGCCCGAGTTCAATCCCCCGTCAGGGAACTAAGGTCCTGCAAGCCACGCGGTGTGGCCAAAAAAAAAAAAGTTGCTAATATTTAAAAATAAAAAGATTTTATATCAAATTATGTTTTATAGCTTCTCTTGAAAAATTGGAAGATCTGTCAAAACTGGGTCCACAGCCTTTCCTGGAAACAGGACTGGTGCTGAGAGGCAGCTGTGCCCTTAGAAGGGTGGGGTGGTCTCCATTTTGTCCCCGGAGCTTCAGCCATACCATGGGCATTGGAATACCACACTGCCTCCAGGACCAGTCCTTTCTGAAATATCTGGTTCTTTAAAATGGAAACTGTGTTTTTGCTCTTATTTCTTTTGACTTAGGAGATAGAGCCAAAAAAAATATTGCTATGACTTATGTCAAAAAGTGTTCTGCCTACGTTTTCTTCTAGGAGTTTTATGGTTTCAGGTCTTACACTTAGATCTTTAATCCATTTTGAGTTTATTTTTGTATATGGTGTGAGGAAATGTTCTGATTTCTTTATTTTTTTTCCTACTCTTATTTTTTTTAATTTTAATTTATTTTTTATACAGCAGGTTCTTATTAGTTATCCATTTTACACACATCAGTGTATACATGTCAATCACAGTCTCCCAATTCATCCCACCACCACCACCCCTCCCACCACTATCCCCCTTTGGTGTCCATACGTTTGTTCTCTACATCTGTGTCTCTATTTATGCTCTGCAAACTGGTTCATCTGTACCATTTTTCTAGGTTCCACATATATGCGTTAATATATAATATGTTTTTCTCTTTCTGACTTACTTCACTCTGTATGACAGTCTCTAGATCCATCCACGTCTCTACAAATGGCCCAATTTCGTTCCTTTTTATGGCTGAGTAATATTCCATTGTATATATGTACCACAACTTCTTTATCCATTCGTCTGTCGATGGGCATGTAGGTTGCTTCCATGACCTGGCTATTGTAAGTAGTGCTGCAATGAACATTGGGGTGCATATGTCTTTTTGAATTATGGTTTTCTCTGGGTATATGCCCAGTAGTGGGATTGCTGGGTCATATGGTAATTCTATTTTTAGGTTTCTTTTGGCTGCATTGGGTCTTTGTTGCTGCGCGTGGGCTTTCTCTAGTTGCGGCAAGCGGGGGCTACTCATCGTTGCAGTACGTGGGCTTCTCATCATGGTGGCTTCTCTTGTTGTGGAGCACAGGCTCTAGGCATGTGGGCTTCAGTAGTTGTGGATTAGGGCTCTAGAGCACAGGCTTAGTAGTTGTGGCGCGTGGGCTTAGTTGCTTCACAGCATGTGGGATCTGACCAGGGCTTGAACCCTTGTCCCCTGCATTGGCAGGCGGATTCTTAACCACTGCGCCACCGGGGATGTCCTTATTTTTAGTTTTTTAAGCAACCACCATACTGTCTTCCATAGTGGCTGTATCAATTTACATTCCTACCAACAGTGCAAGAGGGTTCTCTTTTCTCCTCACCCTCTCCAGCTTTTGTTGTTTGCAGATTTTCTGATGATGTCCATTCTAACTGGTGTGAGGTGATACCTCATTGTAGTTTTGATTTGCATTTCTCTAATAATTAGTGATGTTGAGCAGCTTTTCATGTGCTGCTTGGCCATCTGTATGTCTTCTTTGGAGAAATGCCTATTTAGGTCTTCTGCCCATTTTTGGATTGAGTTGTTTGTTTTTTTAATATTGAGCTGCTTGAGCTGTTTATATATTTTGGAGATTAATCCTTTGTCCATTGATTCATTTGCAAATATTTTCTCCCATTCTGAGGGTTGTCTTTTCATCTTCTTTGTAGTTTCCTTTGCTTTACAAAAGCTTTTAAGTTTCATTAGGTCCCATTTGTTTATTTTTGTTTTTAGTTCCATTACTCTAGGAGGTGGACCAAAAAAGATCTTGCTGTGATTTATGTCAAAGAGTGTTCTTCCTACATTTTCCTCTAAGAGTTTTATAGTGTCCGGTCTTACATTTAGGTCTCTAATCCATTTTGAGTTTATTTTTGTATATGGTGTGAGGAAATGTTCTAATTTCATTGTTTTACATGTGGCTGTCCAGTTTTCCCATCACCATTTGTTGAAGAGACTGTCTTTTCTCCATTGTATATCCTTGCCTCCTTTGTCGTAGATTAATTGACCATAGGTGCATGCGTTTTTTTCTGTTCCATTGATCTACATGTGTGTTTTTGTGCCAGTACCATGTGGTTGTTGTTGTTGTTTTTAAATATTTATTTCTTTATTTATCTTTGGCTGCATTGGGTCTTTGTTGCTGTGCTCAGGCTTTCTCTAGTTGCGGCGAGGGGGGGCTACAGGCCACAAATGCTGGCGAGGATGTGGAGGAAAGGGAACATTTGTAAACTGTTGGTGGGAATATAAATTGGTGCAGCCACTATAGAAAATAGTATGGAGTTTCCTCAAAAAACTAGAAATAGAACTACCTTATTACCCAGCAATTCCACTCCTGAGTATATATCTGAAAAAAATGAAAACACTAATTCAAAAAGATATAACCACCTCAATGTTCATAGCAGCATTATTTACAATAGTCAAGATATGGAAGCAACCTAAGTGATGCCCATTAATACAGGAGGAGGGAATGAAAGTACACTGTGGCATGCACTGACTAACCAAAACATTCGTAGGCAAAAGAGAGAAAGCTTGCCCTGAGGGGAAGATGTGTGAAGAAAGAAAAAATTCAGAAGCACTAGGCTTTATGATGGATGCCACTGATTTGGGGGCAGAAGCAAGCAGAGATGAGAAAATTGGGCAGCAATCATGATAGAAACATGTCGGACAAAGAGGTGAACTTTTTGTCTGTGAGACAAGGGGGATTCAGAGATGTGTGACACTCTTACCCAGAGATGAAGTACTTGGAGAAGCAGACTAAAAACAAAAGGGAAAAACTGAAACTCTGAGCTGGACCTAGAACTCACTGCTGACTAAAGAACTGTGGCGAATAATAAGATTTAGTTTTTCCAAGAGGAATTTTGTTTATGTGGGAGAAAAAATATAAATCAGTAAAATGATTCCATGAGCTTGTATGTTGTATAAAATATCTCTGGGGATCTCTGGTAATGGAGATATCTAAATGTTTCTCTTGGATTATTTAGCAGTGAGCTGCCAGGAGGTAAGGGGCTGAAAACAATGAGCTTGGAATGGGTTCTGTGATTAAGAACCCTCATAGAGAAGCTGAGGCAGAAGCTCAGTCAATTGAGCACAGTGTACCTGTGACCCTGGCAAGTGAGGAGCTGGGTTCCCAATCCCTAGCCCAACTTCACAGTACCAAGGAAATACTTCCAGCCAGGTTTCATATTGGGGGGCAGGGGGGGATGGGGAAGGGTAACCTGGCAGAAGTCACAGGTAAAGCCTGCTTTTTCTGATTCCAGGAAGCAGGTCCATATGTGTACAAGAACATAGCCGACAGCTATATGCCTGTGTGAATTACATCTGGGCTGTATGCACAGAGCTGAATGATGACTCATGTGAGGCCTGGAGCCTTTGGTAGTCAAGATTTGCTCTTGCTTTGCTAAACTGAGTGGTAACTGTGATTGCACACAATTTTGGTGAGGTGTGTTTTGGGGACTAGGGAGAGAATGCTGCTTTGCAAACCCTAAGACAACATCAACCCTTCTCCAAAGACTGTTAAGTAAATCCCCATGCCAATTTCTATGTACTTGGTTAGTACCTGCTTTTTGAGCTTCTCAGTGAGATCAGAGGGGAAAATTCCAATGAGAAATCAAAAGACTCTTGGGTAAAAGCATCCTTGGGCAGCTAGGGTGAAACTCTTCATGTCCTCATGCTGGTGCCTTGCCCCTATTCCTAGCTGGTTTATCAAGTCTTACGCTACTGCTTCAGGCCTCGAAACTCAGCCTCCCATGGTTAAGAGAAGATTAAGGAGCTGCCCTGGGGATTAAGGTCTTGGGCACCAGGCTCAGACACAAACAGAATCCTAGGTTCACAGTGGAGTCTTTCCTAGCACCCAGGATGCTCTCAAAAGACTGGACTAGGGGGGTAGATCAATTCTAGAAGGTATTGGTCGTTGAGAACAGGCATCACAAAACAAGAGCATCTTGCTCATTTTTTTTTCCCCCAAAAGTTCAAGACTTATTTATTGAGTATCTACTATTGGCTAGAAATGTTTTCAGCTCTGGCAGACATCAATGAGAATAAAAGAAATCTGTGCCTCAGAGAGCTTACATTCTAATAGGAAGGGGTGAGCCCCATGACATTCTTCACAATGTTTCTGTCTCTGCCTGTCCTGCTACAGAGGTAGAGTGGGAAAAAACATTTGAGACTTGTCATACACTCATTTTGAGCTACCTTGCAGAGCAGGCATATGATGGGGAAGGGCTACTGCGGGTTTGAGATTATCCACAATTGTCTAGCATCCTTTTTTTTTTTTTTTTTACTGCTTGCTGTTCTCATTGACTGAATAGTACTGTTATCACCAAGACTATAACACAAGTTTCACTTTGACTGAGATTAGGGTTTGAGGCATAATATGGCCAACCTTTTACAAGCCTATAGGCCAACTATCACTCCCAGACTTTTTCAGATCACCCTCCTTGCACTTGCAAAGTTGAACCAAGAAATCAGTTCCACAGGGGGCCTTCCTTTCCACACCCACAAGACTCACCCTTGTAATGTTAATAGTTGCCAGAGTCCACCCTGAGAGTCTGCTGCTCACTCCAGAGTGAAGACACAGAACTTAAGGAGAAGAGTTTGGTTAATTTCTGAACTTTCTTGAATAATTATTTATTAATCACTCACTCTGTGCCAAATGCTCTCTAGGTACTAGGGGTGTAAGGGTGAGCTTAAATGGGTAAAGGGTCTGTTGTCATAGAGCTGATAATGCTATTGAGGGTGGAGAGAGGGAGAAAAAAATTAACAATGTCCGTCAATGTCTTCTACACATAGCACTTTTAAAATTTTAATGCGCATTCCCTAAAGGGAAGTTTCTCAGCAAATGGGAATGAGAAGGCATTAACCAATATAAAAATGAAAAGAGGGCTTCCCTGGTGGCGCAGTGGAAGCCAGGTTTCAAACAGGCCCCAAATGGGTAGCATATGATGCCAGTGTGTCTAAAATCATTCAGCAGAGGTGCTGGTATGCACATACTTGAAACTTAGCAAGCTCTTTCCGTAAGATTCTTACAGCAGAAGGTGACTATGTCTTTTTTGCTTAAATCTTCCTCCTCCTCGCAGAGAATGGAAGGAGCAAGCAGATGAAACAGAGACAGAGAACCCCAAATGGCCATAACCCACCTCAGTGGCAGAGACTCAAGTCCTCAAAATTTCCTTGTGTTGAGCAGAAATTCACTTCCTATGGATCAGGTCTGTACTTTGAAGCCCACAGAGAAAGAACTTTCTCTTCCCAATGACAACCCTTAGGCTTCTGTTCTAACGGAGGAAGCTCCCTATTTCCTTGATATACATATGTTCATTCTAGTATGCCAGTTTCCAGGCCCCCATCATCATGATCATTTTGTTCTGATTTACTCAAGTTTGCCAATGTACTTTTTTTCACAGTATGATTTTTTAAATGAGGTATAATTGACATATAACATTATATTAGTTTCAGATGATAAAATAATGATTTGATATTTGTATATATTGTGAAATGATCACCACAATAAGTCTAGTTAACATCTGTCACCATACATAGTTACAAAAACATTTTTTTTCTTGTGATAAGAACTTTTAAGATCTACCCTCTTGGCAACTATCAAACATAATTTGCTAATATACTTTTTAAAATATGGCACTAGGAGTTGAAATATTTTTTCTTGGGAAAGAGTAGTTATGCTGCACACGTAATGTCTGACAAGGTAGAAGGAGAGAGAGATGGAGGTAATTTTAAAGAAGTGAGCTCAAGGACCAGAAAGATGGTATTGAAGATGGCACTGATGGTATTTGGTATTGAAAAACTGGGAATAATTGCTCAAGTGTAAGATGATTTGGAGTTGGTTATGCTTCCCGGTGGGAAACAGGAAATACAGATCTAGAGGAAGAATAAGAGATTAGGATTGAAGGTATAGATTAAAAGGTCTTTAGCCTAGACATAGGCAATAGTAGCTAGTCCGTTGAGAAAGGTGGAGAACTCCCATTTGGGCATGAAGGCAGAGATGAAGGCGGAGACTCCCATTTGTCTAGGATGATCAGGCTGTGCCAGATGTTCTCCTAGTATTAGCATTACCTAGCTTTACAGTTTTGTAAGGTGGGAATTATTGCCTTCATGGGGAGAGTAAAAGGTGAAGTAACTTGCCCAAGGCCACCCAATTACTAAGTGAAAGGGCTGGGAATCCAACTCAGGTGACTTCTCAGGGAGTGTGATGAGTACCTCAGGAACTTTTCCCCAAACTAGTGGTGTCAAGGATCAGTCACTGAGCACTAGGGCATGAAGGTTTCCCAGGTGGTCTGTAGACTGAGTGCAGATTTAGTGCTTATGAAATAACAAAGTCCACAGTTTATTGGGAGGCTGGGTAGCACAGAACTTAATGGTTAGGAACACAGGCTTTAGAGAGATCTGGCTTCAATCAAGCTCTGCCCCTTGCTTGATGTATGTTCATGGGAAAATGTCTCCAACCTTAGTTTCTTCACCTATGAAATGGTATTAGTAATACCAATTTTATAGCATTGTTATAAGGACTAAATGAGATCATGTTTGTAATGGATGTATTCACATATCCATGTAAGTAAAATGTGTATAAGGAGTAGTTATAGTGGAATCTAAAAAATAAAACAAACACATGAATATAACAAAACAGAAACAGACTCACAGATATAGACAATAAACTAGTGGTTACCAGATGGGGGAGGGGCAAAATGGGGTAGGGGATTTAGAGGTACAACCTACTAGGTATAAAATAAATAAGATACAAGGGGGCTTCCCTGGTGGTGCAGTGGTTGAGAGTCCGCCTGCCGATGCAGGGGACACGGGTTCGTGCCCCGGTCCGGGAAAATCCCATGTGCCGCGGAGCGGCTGGGCTCGTGAGCCATGGCCGCTGAGCCTGCGCGTCCGGAGCCTGTGGTCCGCAACGGCAGAAGCCACAACAGTGAGAGGCCCGCGTAACGCAAAAAAAAAAAAAAAAAGATACAAGGATGCATTGTACAACAGAGGGAATATAGCCAATATTGTATAATGACTTTAAATGGAGTATAATCTATAAAAATATCGAATCACTATGTCGCACACCTGAAACTAATATAATATTGTAAATCAACTGTACTTTAATAAAAAAGAGTATGAGAAGTGCTAAAATAGCAAGCATTTGACAAAATGTAGCTATTTCTTTTCTTTTTTTTGGTCTTCTCTTGTACTTTATTATATGTCTTTTCATGATTTTTTATATTTTATTGAGGTAACACTGGTTTATAACATTACATATTTCATGTATACAACACTGCATTTCGACTTCTGTATTCACTACAGCATGCTCACCACCAAAAATTCAGTTTGCTTCCATCACCATACAGTTGATCCCCTTTATTCATTTTACCTTCCCCCTGGCCTCTTCCTCTCTGGTAACCACTACTTTGTTCTCTATATTCTGTGTGTATTTTTGTTTGGTTTGGTTATTTATTTTTATATTTTAAATATTCCATTTATGAATGAAATCACATGATATTTGTCTTTCTCTATGTGACTTATTTCACTTAGCATAATGCTCTCAAGGTCCCTCCATGTTGTCACAAATGGCAAGATTTCACCTTTCTTAAGCCTGGGTAATATTCCATTTTATATACATCTATATATCACATATTCTTTATCCATTCATCCATTGATGGGTACTTAGGTTGTTTCCATATCTTGGTTATTGTAAATAATGCTGCAATGAACATAAGAGTGCATATATCTTTTCAAATTAGTGTTTTCATATTCTTTGGATAAATACCCAGAAATGCGATAGCTAGATCATATGGTAGTTCTAGTCTTCGGTTTTTGAGGAGCTTCCATTCTGTACTCCACAGTAGCTGTGCCAATTTATATCCCTACCACCAGTATATGTCACCAATGTCCTTGGGATATTGATAGAGACTACAATGAATCTGTGGATTGCTTTAGGTAATACAGACATTTTAACAATGTTAATTCTTTCAATCTATGAGCACGAAATATTTTTCCATTTATATGTAAGTTGCCTTTTCTCCACATCCTCACCAACACTTGTTATTTCTTGCCTTTTTGATAATAACCATTCTGACAGGTGTGAGGAGATATCTCATTGTGGTTCTGATTTGCATTTGCCTAATGATTAGTGACGTTAAACATCTTTTCATGTTCGTGTTGGTTGTCTGTATGTGTTCTTTGGGAAAATGTCTATTCAGCCCCTCTGCCAGTGCATGTGAAACAGGGAGCACCTTTCTATTTGATTCTAACAATTCAACAGATTAGAAATTAGAGGCCTTTCTTTTCTTTTCCAGTAGGTGGCGCCATAGCACAAGTTTTTGGTTTCTCTTGTCTGAGCTGCCTCAGGTAAGAGACAGAACTTTTCACCCTCCACTGCCTCCATCAGAGGTGTGGGCCCATGTGGTCCTTATCCCTGCTTTTGCCTCCAGGGTTGTTGGTGCCTTTGCTGCTGCCAGTGACCACCTGAAGCACCAAGATGGTGGGTGCTTCCTCTGCAACTCATCTTATAAGTTGCAGGCTCTGTGGTTCTCAGCGGAGGGGCAGGGTGGAGAGGGGAGCCAAGGTCATTAAGGCACCTCTGCTGTGTCTGGTGTTAGGTTCCTGGGCTCTGCCACTGCCACTGTGGTGTAGGGCGCTGGAGTCATGGGTGCTTCCACAGCTGGAGGGACAGGGTCCGAGGCCCCACTATCACTGCTGCCCAGTTACCTGTGGCCATGAGTGCCACTGTGGCCAAGAGGCTGGAGTGGTGTGCACTGCCTCTCCTGCTGCTAATGGGTTCTCTGGGGCTTTGGGCTCAACTGCCACAGCCAGAGGGCCAGGACTGTAGGCACTGCCTCTGCTGTTCCCCCAGTTCTACCTCCTCTATGTGTTCCAGTCCACCCACCCTTAGTTGTACAGATGTGTGGAATTCTCTGGCACCCTGGTATGTTGAACAGAGGCACCTTGTTGAGTTGTGGATGTTTTACTGGTTGTAGATTGAAGGGGAATGACAAAGACGGTATCTTCTTCTACCATGTTGCTCTCCCAAAGGGTAGCTATTTCTTCCTGGGCAAATTTTCATCTGTCCCTGGCACTTAATATCAAGCCTCTTTCTAAACTGGAGAATGGGCGTGGTGGATTGTAATGTGTCACCTTGGCTAGGTTAAGCTACTTTTCCCAAAATTCCCTTCCCTGTGTATTTCCAGTTAGGATTGTTCACAGAGACATTCTTGCTGGACATTGAGGGCAGAAGTAAAGCAATAGCCATTTTGCAGTTCACATACACTGTTATTTATTTGCTGGCTCACCTTGCTGGTGTGAGGCATCAGCCAGGCCTACAACTGCGCTATCTTCCTTTGGATCCTCCTACAGAATCTCTGGCTTTTGGACCAGGTGTGTGTGTTTAGTTCTGTGATGAAGGGTCCCAGCTTCTCCAGGACATCTGTACCATCAAGGTCAGAGGCAACAAGGACTGACATGGTTTTATTGTGGGCTCCATCCTGTGTTTGCTCTCTTCCACTTTACATCCAGGCTCTCTTTCCAACTGCCTGTCTATTGACTATATATATCTCCTAGTTAGGGTTGATAGATTTAGCAAATAAAAATACAAGTTGCTCAGTGAAATGTGAATTTCAGATAAACAACAAATAATTTCTTAGTATATCATTATTTGAAATTAAAATTTGTGTGTCCTGTTTTTGGTTTTTCTTTGCTAATTCTGGCAACCCTAAGGGTGGGAGAGAAAGTGACTAGAGAAAGATAAGATTGCTGTGCAGAACCCACTTGAGTGTACACACATTCAACTGAGTACTTTACCCTAGCAGGGCTCAACTGCCCAGGTATAAGTTAAGGCCAAGGCTGATAACTGAGTTCATCCAAAGTTGGAATTTTACCAAGTGGATCTTGGTAAGAAGCACAAGACAGTTTAGGGCAGTAGTTTGCAAATTTGAGTTTCCAAGAGCATCACTTAGAGGACTTGATAGAACACAGATTGCAGGGCCCTACCCCTAGAGTTTTGGTATTTTTTAAAAATTAATTTACTAATTTATTTATTTTTGGCTGCGCTGGGTCTTTTTTGCTGCTCATGGGCTTTCTCTAGTTGCACTGAGCAGGGGCTACTCTTCGTGGTAGTGAGCGGGCTTCTCATTGTGGTGGCTTCTTTTGTTTCAGAGTACGGGCTCTAGGCACGTAGGCTTCAGCAGTTGTGGCTCGTGGGCTCTAGAGTGCAGGCTCAGTAGTTGCGGCACACAGGCTTAGTTGCACTGCGGCATGTGGGATCTTCCCGGACCAGGGCTCAAACCCGTGTCCCCTACATTGGTAGGCGGATTCTTAACCACTGCGCCACCAGGGAAGCCCCACCCCTAGAGTTTTTGATTCAGGAGATCTAGAACGGGGCCCAAGAATCTGCATTTCTATGGGAATTCCCTGGTGGTCCAGTGGTTAGGATTCCAGGCTTTCACTGCCTGGGGGCCAGGTTTCATCCCTAGTCAGGGAACTATGATCTCCAAGCTGTGAGGCGTGGCCAGAAAAAAAAAAAAAGAATTGCATTTCTCATGAATGCATCTGGTCCAGGGGACCATACTTTGAGATCCACTGCAGTAGACTGAAATGGGAGAACATGAGATCTAATGTAGATAAGGGGGGAGAGTAAGGATGGAGGAGGCTGAGGGGGCACAGAGGGTATAAGAAAGAAAATTTGTATTCCTTGGCTTCACAGTGAGCAGAAGACTGTGATGGCTCCCTCCAAACGGTTAGCTGTTCTACTTCCTTCTAGCTTTTCTTTCCTCTAATTTTGGACTATGTACTGTTCCTGCCTTTCCTCTAATGCTGGCATCTGCCTCCTTTTAACCAGGGAATTTCTGAAAACTCTGGTGTCCAGTCTGATCTATGGGAAGCTGGGCATGAAAACAAATGCACTGATGGAGGCAACACTGCCACAGAGGTGCAGAAGTGAAGGGGAAAAGCCTGTGACTGGTAAAAACTGTTCCAGGGAAAGCATCCAAATTAACTAGTTTTTCTTCCCTCTGAGAAGGTTAGGAATTGGGAAAATCCAAAGAAGGAAAGCTGGGTGAAATGAGGAAAGTAGCTAAGATTTTGTTTCCAGGTGAAGCTCTTCAGGAGCCAAAATATTCCCCACAGGAATCTTCACTACCAAGTCCTTTCTAAATCCTTAGCTATGTCACGGAATAACACATTTTAACCAGCTCTTCAAGGAATGTGGCCTTTAATGAAAAGGATCTAGATTTTAGTAAGTATATACATATATGTAACATGCTGGACTTACAATTTCCAAAATTTACAAATAGCTCATACAACGCAACAACAACAAAATAACCCAATCAAAAAATGGACAGAAGACCCAACTAGACATTTCTCCAAAGAAGATGTACAGATGGCCAACAGGCACATGAAAAGATGCTCAATACTCCTAATTATTAGAGATATGCAAATCAAAACTACACTGAGACATTCACAGAAAGATAGACAAAATGAAAAGGCAAAAGACTTTGTACCAGATGAAGGAACAAGATAAAACCCCAGAAAAACAACTAAATGAAGTGGAGATAGGCAACCTTCCACAAAAAGAATTCAGAATAATGATAGTGAAGATGATCCAGGACCTCGGAAAAAGAATGGAAGCAAACATCGAGAAAATGCAAGAAATGTTTAACAAAGGTCTAGAAGAATTAAAGAACAAACAGAGATAACAATACAATAACTAAAATGAAAAATACACTAGAAGGAATCAATAGCAGAATAACTGAGGCAAAAGAACGGATAAGTGACCTGGAAGACAGAATGGTGGAATTCACTGCTGTGGAACAGAATAAAGAAAAAAGAATGAAAAGAAATGAAGACAGCCTAAGGGACCTCTGGGACAACATTAAACGCAACAACATTCACATTATAGGGGTTCCAGAAGGAGAAGAGAGAGAGAAAGGACTCGAGAAAATATTTGAAGAGATTATAGTCAAAAACTTCCCTAACATGGGTAAGGAAATAGCCACCCAAGTCCAGGAAGTGCAGAGAGTCCCAGGCAGGATAAACCGAAGGAGAAACACGCTAAGACACAAAGTAATCAAATTGACAAAAATTAAAGACAAAGAAAAATTACTGAAAGCAGCCAGGGAAAAATGACAAGTAACATACAAGAGAACTCCCATAAGGTTAACAGCTGATTTCTCAGCAGAAACTCTACAAGTCAGAAGGGAGTGGCACCATATATTTAAAGTGATGAAAGGGAAGAACCTACAACCAAGATTACGCTACCCGGCAAGGATCTCATTTGGATTCGACAGAAATCAAAAGCTTTACAGACAAGCAAAAGCTAAGAGAAGTGAGCACCACCAAACCAGCTCTACAACAAATGCTAAAGGAACTTCTCTAAGTGGGAAACACAAGAGAAGAAAAAGTCCTACCAAAAACAAACCTATAACAATGAAGAAAATGGTAATAGGAACATAAATATCGATAATTGCCTTACACATGAATGGATTAAATGCTCCAACCAAAAGACACAGGCTTGCTGAATGCATACAGAAACAAGACCCACATGCTGTCTACAAGAGACCCACTTCAGACCAAGGGACACATACAGACTGAAAGCGAGAGGATGGAAAAAGATATTCCATGTAAATGGAAATCAAAAGAAAGCTGGAGTAGCAATACTCGTATCAGATAAAATAGACTTTAAAATAAAGAATGTTACAAGAGACAAGGAAGGACACTACAAGGGAACAATCCAAGAAGAAGATATAACAATTATAAATATATATGCACCCAACATAGGAGCACCTCAATACATAAGGCAACTGCTAACAGCTATAAAAGAGGAAATCAACAGTAACACAATAATAGTGGGGGACATTAACACTTCACTTATACCAATGGACAGATCATCCACACAGAAAATTAATAAGGAAACACAAGCTATAAATGACACAATAGACCAGAGAGATTTAATTGAGATTTACAGTACATTCCATCCAAAAACAGCAGATTACACTTTCTTCTCAAGTGCACACAGAACATTCTCCAGGATAGATCACACCTTGGGTCACAAATCAAGCCTTGGTGAATTTAAGAAAACTGAAATCATATCAAGCATCTTTTCCGACAACAACACTATGAGATTAGAAATCAATTACAGGGAAAAAACCATAAAAAACACAAACACATGGAGGCTAAACAATACGTTACTAAATAACCAAGAGATCACTGAATAAATCAAAGAGGAAATCAAAAAATACCTAGAGACAAATTACAATGAAAACACAATGATCCAAAACGTATGGAATGCAGCAAAAACAGTCCTAAGAAGGAAGTTTATAGCAAAACAAGCCTACCTCAAGAAACAAGAAAAATCTCAAATAAATAATCTAACCTTACACCTAAAGGAACTAGAGAAAGAAGAACAAACAAAACCCAAAGTTAGCAGAAGGAAAGAAATCATATACATCAGAGCAGAAATAAATGAAATAGAAACAAAGAAAACAATAGCAAAGATCAATAAAACAAAAAGGTAGTTCTGGGCTTCCCTGGTGGCGCAGTGGTTGAGAGTCCGCCTGCCGATGCGGGGGACACGGGTTCGTGCCCCAGTCCGGGAGGATCCCACCTGCCGCAGAGCGGCTGGGCCCGTGAGCCATGGCCGCTGAGCCTGCGCGTCCGGAGCCTGTGCTCCGCAGCGAGAGAGGACACAACAGTGAGAGGCCTGTGTACCGCAAAAAAAAAAAAAAAAAAAAAAAGGTAGTTCTTTGAGAAGATAAACAAAATTGATAAACCTCTAGCCAGACTCATCAAGAAAAAGAGGGAGAGGACTCGAATCAATAAAATTAGAAATGAAAAAGGAGAAGTTACAGTGGACACCGCAGAAATACAAAGCATCATAACAGACTACTACAAGCAACTCTATGCCAATAAAATGCACAATCTGGAAGAAATGGACAAATTCTTAGAAAGGTATAACCTTCCAAGACTGAACCAGGAAGAAACAGATAATATGAACAGACCAATCACAAGTAATGAAATTGAGACTGTGATTAAAAATCTTCCAACAAACAAAAGTCCAGGACCACATGGCTTCACAGGTGAATTCTATCAAACATTTAGAGAAGAGCTAATACCCATCCTTCTCAAACTCTTCCAAAAAATTGCTGAGGAAGGAACGCTCCCAAACTCATTCTATGAGGCCATCATCACCCTGATACTGAAACCAGACAAAGATACTACAAAAAAGAAAATTACAGACCAATATCACTGATGAATATAGATGCAAAGATCCTCAACAAAATACTAGCAAATAGAATCCAACAACACATTAAAAGGATCATACACCATGACCAGGTGGGATTTATTCCAGGGATGCAAGGATTCTTCAATACATGCAAATCAATCAATGTGATACACCATTTTAACAAACTAAAGAATAAAAACCATATGATCATCTCAACAGATGCAGAAAAAGCTTTCAACAAAATTCAACACCCGTTTATGATAAAAAACTCTCCAGAAAATGGGCATAGAGGGAAGCTACCTCAACATAATAAAGGCCATATATGACAAACCCACAGCAAACATCATTCTCAATGGTGAAAAACTGAAAGTATTTCCTCTAAGAGCAGGAACAAGACAAGGATGTCCACTCTCACCACTATTATTCAACACATTTTTGGAAGTCCTAGCCACGGCAATCAGAGAAGAAAAAGAAATAAGAGGAATACAAACTGGAAAAGAAGAAGTAAAACTGTCACTGTTTGTAGGTGACATGCTACTATACATAGAGAATCCTAAAGATGCCAACAGAAAACTACTAGAGCTAATCAATGAATTTGGCAGAGTAGAAGGATACAAGATTAATGCACAGAAATCTCTTGCATTCCTATACACTAACAACAAAAGATCAGAAAGAGAAATTAAAGAAACAATCCCATTCACCACTGCAACAGAAAGAATAAAATACCTAGGAATAAACCTACCCAAGGAGACAAAAGACCTGTATAGAAAACTATAAGACACTGATGAAAGAAATTAAAGATGACACAAACAGATAGACAGATATACCATGTTCTTGGATTTGAAGAATCAAGATTGTGAAAATGACTCTAGTACCCAAAGCAATCTACAGATTCAATGCAATCCCTATCAAATTACCTGTAGCATATTTTACAGAACTAGAACAAAAAATCATAAAATTTGTATGGAGACACAAAAGACCCTGAATAGCCAAAGCAGTCTTGAGGGAATAAAACAGAGCTGGAGGAATCAGACTCCCTGACTTCAGACTATACTACAAAGCTACAGTAATCAAGACAATATGGTACTGGCACAAAAACAGAAATATAGATCAATGGAACAGGATAGAAAGCTCAGAGAGAAACCCATGCACCTATAGTCAACTAATCTACAACAAAGGAGGCAAGGATAATACAATGGAGAAAAGACAGTCTCTTCAATAAATGGTGATGGGAAAACCAGACAGCTACATGTAAAAGAATGAAATGAGAACACTCCCTAACACCATACACAAAAATAAACTCAAAATGGATTAGAGACCTAAATGTAAGACTGGACACTATAAAACTCTTAGAGGAAAACATAGGAGGAACACTCTTTGACATAAATCACAGCAAGATCTTTTTTGTTCCACCTCCTAGAGTAATGGAACTAAAAACAAAAATAAACAAATGGGACCTAATGAAACTTAAAAGCTTTTGCAAAGCAAAGGAAACTACAAAGAAGATGAAAAGACAACCCTCAGAATGGGAGAAAATATTTGCAAACGAATCAATGGACAAAGGATTAACCTCAAAAATATATAAACAGCTCATGCACCTCAATATTAAGAAAACAAACAACCCAAAATCCAAATGGGCAGAAGACCTAAATCCAAAAATGGGCAGAAGACCTAAATAGACATTTCTCCAAAGAAGACATACAAATGGCCAAGCAGCACATGAAAATCTGCTCAACATCACTAATCATTAGAGAAATGCAAATCAAAACTACAATGAGGTATCACCTTACACCTCGGATGGGCATCATCAGAAAATCTACAAGGAAGAAATGCTGGAGAGGGTGTGGAGAAAAGGGAACCCTTTTGCACTGTTGGTGGGAATGTAAATTGATACAGCCACTATGGAGGACAGTATGGAGGTTCCTTAAAAAACTAAAAATAGAATTACCATATGACCCAGCAATCCCACCACTGGGCATATACCCTCAGAAAACCATAATTCAAAAAGACACATGCACCCCAATATTCATTGCAGCACTATTTACAATAGCCAGGTCACGGAAGCAACCTAAATGTCCATCGACAGACGAATGGATAAAGAAGATGTGGCACATATATACAATGGAATATTACTCAGACATAAAAAGGAACGAAATTGGGTCATTTGTAGAGATGTGGATGGATCTAGAGACTGTCATACAGAATGAAGTAAGTCAGAAAGAGAAAGACAAATATCGTATATTAACACATATATGTGGAACCTAGAAAAATGGTACAGATGAACCAGCTTGCAGAGCAGAAATAGAGACACAGATGTAGAGAAAAAACGTATTGACACCAAGGGGGGAAAGTGGCGGTGAGGGGGTGGTGGTCGGATGAATTGGGAAATTGGGATTGATATGTATACACTAATATGTATAAAATGGACAACTAATAAGAAACTGCTATATAAAATATAAATAAAATTTAAAATTATTTTTAAAAAGAATGTCTCTGTGTATAACTGAGTCACTTTGCTGTACAGCAGAGACTGGCACAACACTGTAAATCAACTACACTTCAATAAAAAAAGGTAATAATAAAATATGGAAACAGAATGCAGTGCTAAAACTGGCCTGAACTCTTACAAAATATAATCAGACAAAAAGGCTGAGCATGGGGCAGAGAATACTCTTCTATATTAAAAGAGGCTAAAAAGACCTAGCAACCAAACATGTGAACCTTGCCTCTGAACTGAAATAAAAATGCTGTAAAGACATTCTTGAGACCAGTAGGGATGACACGACTGAATGGCTGTTTATTTCCTTGGATGTGATGTGGTGCTCTAATGGTGTAGAGTGGGGTCTCTCAGCCTCAACACTTTGGGAGACAGATAATTCTCTCTTCTGGGACTTTAGCAGCATTTCTGGCCCCTGCCCACTAGGTGTTAGGAGCACCACACCTGTTCAGGTGCAACAAGCTGAAAAGTCTGAGACGGTTTAGAATTAGAAACGAAGGGTTGCATCACATCATGAATTTACTAAAGAAACACCTTCAAATGGTTAAATGGTGAATTTTATGCTAGGTGTATTTTTTCTCAATAAAAAAAGTAATTTAAGAAAAAAGGAAACTACGATGAGATACCATTTCACACTGGCCATCATTCAATAATGGCCATCATTAAAACGTCTACAAATAACAAATGCTAGAGAGGGTTTGGAGAAAAGGGAATGCTCCTACACTGTTGGTGGGAATGTAAATTGGTGCAGCCACTATGGAAAACAATATGGAGGTTCCTCAGGAAACTAAAAATAGAGTTGCCACGTTACTCAGCAATCCCACTCCTGGGCATACACCCGGAGAAAACTATAATTTGAAAAGATACATGCACCCCAATGTTCATTGCAGCAGTTTACAGTAGCCAAGACAAGGAAGCAACCTACATGTCCATCGATGGAGGAATGGATAAACAAGATGTGGTATATATATACAATGAAATATTACTCAACCCTAAAAAAAGAAAAAAATAATGCCACTTGCAGCAACATGGATGGGCCTAGAGTTTATCATACTAAGTGAAGTAAGTCAGACAGAAAGACAAATATATCACTTATATGTGGAATCTAATAAAAAATGATACAAATGAACTTATTTACAAAACAGAAACAGACTCACAGCTCTCGAAATCAAACTTTTGGTTTGATTTCCAAAGGGGAAACATGAGGAGAAGTGATAAATTAGGAAATTAGGATTAACATATACACACTACTATATATAAAATAGATAACTAACAAGGACCAACTGTATGGCACAGGGAACTCTACTCAATACTCTGTAATAACCTATATGGGAAAAGAATCTGAAAAAGAATGGATGGATATATATGACTGATTCACTTTGCTGTACACCTGAAACTAACACAACATTGTAAATCAACTATAACCCAATAAAAATTTTTAAAAAATAAAGGATTAGAGAAAAAGTGATAGTAATTGAGGACAAGCTTATACCTAACTGACATTCCTAAAGAGTAAAACTGAAAATAGTAAATTAAGGTAAAATTTGAAAAAATTATTTGAAATTTTTAGACTTGGATCTATGGAATAAAAAGGTACACACTGCCTTCCAGGAAAAATAGACCCAGAACAGTCGTCACCAAAACATATCTGTTTACAGAAGCTTAAACCTTTAATACATTCATCCCTCAGAATCCGCAGGAGGATTGGTTCCAGGATCCCCTGCAGATACCACAATCTGTGGAGGCTCAAGTCCTTTATATAAAATGGCAGAATACAGTAGGCTGTCTACATCTGCAGTTCCATATCTGCGATTCAACCAACTGGGGATAGAATTTATGCAAATATGGAGGGTCAGGGCCAACTGTGCTCTTCAGATCTCAGACCCTATTCACCTCAGACAATGGTGACTTCCCTTTCAGGACTGGGAACTCAGCGACAGCCACCAAACCTAACAAACGTGCTCCCGCTTCCCTCCATGTCCTACTCACAGTGGAAGGTGCAGTGCATTCCTCGTGCTCTGCTCCCACCTTCTAACCTCTCAGAGCCTGACTTGATTGGGCATCTGTCTTTTATCTTAAGCCTTTGTTCTCTCCACTCTTTCTTATCAGCATGCTATATGTATTATCCCACCAATTTCAAGTCTAAACTTTACCGTAAATAATCGCTTAATTGTCCTCCTCCTTCACTGACTCCAGGACAAAGACCATATCTGTCTGTTTCTTGTGTTCCTATGGCCCAGCAGAGTGCCTGCCACAGTTGGTGCTAAATACACGTTGAATATAGTAAGTACGCAACAAATACTTCTTCAGTGTTCAGTCACTAGATTCAGTAGCTCCACTGTGCTAAGTGTCAGAAGGCACTCTCAAGTGTACTTACACCCTGGAGGCAAGTACAAAAGGCAGCCCCTCCCCATCCAGCATTACAAGGTCTGGTCATTCTGCATGCACACTCTTGCTTCCCTGGCCCTTTCTGTCTCCCTCGTCTTTGACTCATTTCTTAGTACCCAATTCTTAGGACTTCATTCTCCCTTGTATTTAGACTTACCTTCACTATCTGTTTCTTCCTCTGGGCACTAATAAGTTCTGGATCTATGCCTTTGGCTTACTTTTAGCAGCTGAATGCCACACCCGGACCGGTGCCTGCCCTCCCTGGAGCTGAACTGCTGCGGTTCCTCAGCTCAACAGACTCCAGTCTGCTCATTTTCACCACCATGCTCCTGGGCCACAGTGCATGGCAGCCACACCAGGCATTGTCATTCCCGACCTGGAATTGAATGGTGGTATGAAAATTATAAAACAGCAGGAGCTGTTATGTAGGGGGAGGGGAGGGGAGTTTCTGTATATGTAGGGGGAGGGGAGTTTCTGCCAAATTAATAAATTAGTGAGAACTACTGGCTCCCTCCCTCCAAATCAATCCTTGAGAAATGGAGGGGTAAGACCCCCTCACCACCACCCCCAGTTAATAATACCACCAAATAGATATGCATATATACTTCAGAAAACTGGGCTGTTTTGAAATGGTAATGGGGAGACAGGAGGAGGAATGGTCAGAGCCTGGGGTGGAGGGCAGCTGTGAGAGGATAAGTTAGAAAAAAAAAGGAGGAAAAAAACCCATCTATGGAGATCCAGCATGGGGCACACTGCTGGTGCCGGGGTTCTGGGGCAAAATCCCAGAGTGGCAAAGCCACAGACTCACCTCAATCAGGCTGAGGACTGATTTGCCTCAGATATTTCCCTTCTTCACTTTTCTCTTCATCACCATGATGCTTATCCCTAAAGATTATTTAACACCTATATAGCACTTACAGCCTCCCTCTTTACTCCTCTGTCAAACCTATTGTAAGAAATGCAGATTTTACACATTTTATTTACTTAGTAACAAGCATAAAGCTTTACAACTAACCAAATCATTTTAGAACAGTGGCATAACCTGTTTTATCTGACCTCTGTTAAGATTCAAGGCTCTGGGGCTGGTCTGGCAAGCTGTGCTGAGGCGCGCGACATTTGCTCTATTCTCTGTAGCTACCTCACTTCCATTAAATTTTCAGACCCTCAACCAAATATATCAAAGTCTTCACTATGTAAACACTAATGAGCACTCGTGTGTAAGCACATGTGAAATCTCTTTCAGTCAACCTGTAGCCTTCTTAAAATGTCACTAGGAGACCTAATGGGGTGGGGTGAGGGGGGAGCCAGGAGATGTTCAGATATTGTGATTTGAATATTTTCAAATGAGACAATGTCAGAAAGTTGAGTTACTGTTTCTGTTGAAATTGAAAAAATTGTTAGTGGCACTGAGTGTTAAAATGGCATCGAATCTAAGATATACTAATGTCTATAGGCAGAAAAAAATATTTCTATACATATAAAATGAGAATGGGGACTTTCCGGGTGGCACAGTGGTTAAGAATCCACCTGCCAATGCAGTGGACACGGGCTCGAGCCCTGGTCTGGGAGATCACACATGCCACGGAGCAACTAAGCCCGTGTGCCACAACTACTGAGCCTGCACTCTAGAACTCGCGAGCCACAACTATTGAGCCCGCGTGCCACAACTACTGAAGCCCACGCACCTATAGCCCATGCTCCGCAACAAGAGAAATCACCACAATAAGAAGCCCACGTGCCACAACAAAGAGTAGCTCCCGCTCGCTGCAACTAGAGAAAGACCATGCACAGCAATGAAAACCCAACACAGCCTAAAATAAATAAATAAATAAATAAATTTATTAAAAGAAAAAAAAATGAGAATGGTATTGGTCATCTACCAGAACATCAGATGGTGTATTTGGACTTCTACCTCCAAACAAGTCCAGTTTATTTCAAACATTAAGGAACAAACTTCTGGCAGAACACTAACAAGCTGACTTAAATAAACCGCTCCATTTCAACGTATCTACCAGAGAGTTGTTGACAAAAGACTCGTTTATGTATTGACGCCTATTAAATAAGATATATTCTATGAACATACCAAAAGGTAGTATAAACAGGTAATGTATGAGACATAGACACTTTGTCTTCAGTACAGCGTACAAATAATATTGAATTTATTCAACTACTTGAAGTAATTTATTGTACATAGTTTTAGCTACTTACATGAAATATTTAAAATGTTAAAAAATCTAAATATTATCATTAAAATTTCCCACAAAGATCTCAGCTCAGCAAGTAGGTCACAGAAGCTGTGCTCAGTCCATTTCACAGTGCTTGGCTCCAGGCCACAGGGCAGGATGGCTCTGAGTGCACATGGTGAAGGCACGCCCCAGGTACGTTCTCTCAAACTACAGTCAGTTTATGAGGAAGAATCACGCTCCACACTCCACAGCCACAATTTACTTGCTGCTACCAAATGGAGTGTGGTACTTGAATGTGCAGAGCGGTCCTGCGGTGAGACTCCTGGCCCACAGCACAGAACAAATGGGACAGGAATAATCTCCAGCCAGAGACGGCTGCCCTAAATTGTTTTAGTCGGCTGTCTTTCCTGCTTAACTATTTGAGGAGGGTTATTCCCTGTAGCTTTACATAAGACCTGTCCCTATTCTTTAAGTAGGACAATTTTACTCCACTTAAAGTAAAAATTGAATTATGTTTCGTAATAAACACCTCATCGTCCCCATATAGAGTGCATGGCTGTGTTTGTATCCCTCATCCAGGTTTAAAAAAATTGATGGTGTTAATTAAGTAAAGAAAAGATGCAGATTAGTTTCCATTTTTATTAAAGCTGTGTTTTTTCTAAGTAATATATTACACTTAAAGTTAAATACCATAAATAAAGATTAGTTCTTAAATCTATTTTATTTATTAAAAATGTAAACAAAAAGAAAATAATTCACCACTCCCTCCCCAACCCTGACTAAATGTGTCAAAAAAAAAAAAAGGTCATCCTTTCAGGTAAGTTCTTTCTTCAGAACGAGTAGCACAGACTTTATTAAAATATGTTAGTCCTCTTGGGCTGCAGGGACATGGCACGGATGACTGGTGCCAACTGTGAAACAGGTCTGTGGGGCTGTGACTGAAGTCCATCTCCTCCTGCCAGGACTACTCAAATGCCCGCAGAAACGGGCTCTTCTCTCTCCATTCAGTGTCCAAGGACAAGGACAGCGCTAAGGCACTGAGCACAGGACACTGTGATGAACATGGTATGTAAGCTGGCATACTCCAGGAGGTGGGTCAGAGCCAGCAGTGACCTAGAAATTCTGCATGAATTAGTCATGCAGAATATTAGAATATTCTGAATATTCATGAACATTAGTCACAGAATATTAGAGCTAGAAAGATTCTGAGAAAGCATCTAGTCATTTTACAGATGGTCTCAATCAGTGAGTCTTCTAATACTAAAGAGAATATTGATAAAATTTTATGGAATACTCTGGTATAATTATGTATGTATCTTCCTAAAACTATTTAAACTTCATTAATGCTTCACTTTCAAATACTGATAAACTCTAAACCAACATATTAGGCTGAAACTAATTTTAAGCATAATTTATAACATTTTTAGAATGCCTAGTTGATCTTAACAAAAATAAGTATCCTTAAGAAATAAGTAAGGGAAAAGGATGTTTTTCAGGAGAATACAGACGGATCTACATTAAGACTACCTAACTGCTTTCCAGTTTCTTTAAAGCTATCAGCTCAAGTCTAGTGACAAGGCTTTTGCTTCCTTCCTGTAAATTCTGTTCTTGAAAACCTGAGAGACAAATTCACTTGTTAATTTTGACATTGGGCGGGGAGGAGGAAGGGTGAGCTGTGACAAAGCGAGAGAGAGGCATGGACATATATACACTACCAAATGTAAGGTAGATAGCTAGTGGGAAGCAGCCACATAGCACAGGGAGATCAGCTCGGTGCTTTGTGACCACCTGGAGGGGTGGGATAGGGAGGGTGAGAGGGAGGGAGGCGCAAGAGGGAAGAGATATGGGAACATATGTATAACTGATTCACTTTTTTATAAAGCAGAAACTAACACACCATTGTAAAGCCATAGAGATGTAAAAAAAAATAAAATTGATATACTATTTAAATTGAAAAAAATTACTATCAAAATGAACCTAAGTCTGAACTGAAAACTGAGGTAGTCAGTTTTTATAAGGACTTGACCCTTTTGAGTCAGAAAGGGACTTCAGTCTACTATCCTCAAATCAGCTATCCCCATTCCCCTTCCCTGCCCCACCTCACTCCCACCATGGCTGCAGTCTGCATGGTCTCTTTCTCAGTGAACTGGTTTTGTGAACATAAAGAGCATTACCTGCCACAGGATACTGAAATTTAGGTCATCTCAAGTTCTTCAGTTCAAAACTTAATTCTAGCCTGCTAATTCTGCATTGAAATTTAAGATTTTAAAAATCCTTCTTTTTAGAAATTTATCAGTGGCCTTCTAAATCCTCACTGAGTATACTATGCAGAATCAGTGATAAGCAACCACTTTCAAGACTTGTTGAAGAGGAAGGAAGACACCAGCACTGTTAGTTACCCTCAAAAACTCAAGATTTCTTAACACCATACTTTACCAGGTTCTACGTTTGTGCCGAGAAAACACTGGGCTACCAGATTCCAAGCTTAACAAATATATATATATAGAAAAAATGTCATCTATAATATTTTCTTCAGAAAGTCATTAGTGCAAATATAATTATATCAATAAAAAGTAAAGCAAAAATATACTTCAAGTATAAAAAGCACCATGCTCAGAAACAATACTACCTAAATGGCATTACTGCACAACAGTCAAAATATAATTGAACCTATCACTGTGAGTCTTAAATATATTATGAATCCATATTATTTTTCGTGAAATTCTTTGTACAACTTTGCAGGATGATTCATAATCACATTGGGTATATAAGTTTAGATTTTTATAACTTTCTTTAAAAATATACTCTACATTTTTCTCTGACTTTTCATGATTTAAAGTATGCAGAACGTAGGCAGAAACACCATTGGTATTAGATTTTCTTCAGCTGAGGCTGGCTATGCTAGAGACCCCCAGCTTTTCACAATGACAAATACCTCCAATTTAAAATTGTAGGCAAATAAGTATTTTAAATGTATGCACTTTTTTTAAAAAAGGTGACTCTCCTCTATGCTGGAGTTGCTGTTTGGCTCCAGTGCCAAACAATAAGTTGGAATTACTCCTTAGTAATTATGCTGTTTGTTCACTTAGCAGTTTCTTAAACTGAGTGCTCAATAACTGTATGCTGAATTAAAGGGCCAACCAGTGAATGAATGAATGCATGTCCAAGGGCTATGTTTCTAATGCCACAGGACTTCATTAGCTTTAGAGAGAAAAACTGGGCATCATTCATCATTAAAGATTTTCTAATTGGGTTTACTAAGTAGGGTTGGTCAGCTCTAGTACAAGAGCAGAATTGCTTCTGGGGACCAGAATCTATGGGTGACAGAAAGAGTGTCAAATACAAGAGGTAAAAGACATTACCTCCTTTTAAAGCAAAGGCAACCTTCTGACTTCTGTGGACTAAGCCATACCCTGTGTGGTAAAGTGGACCCTATTGGATAGGCCCTACACGAAACCTACACTTTGCTATAAACAATTCAGATCATCTTGTTTTGGCTTATATCTTTTCTTCTTACACATAAAATAATTTTCAGATAGTCAAATTCTTCTGTAACAACTCCTAAGCCCACTTGAAAATACTGCATACCTGTCTATACCAGAATTTCTTTTTATCTTCATTGGTCAAAAAGGAAAGTTCTATTTTTGTTGGATTGCAGTTGTCATAACTATTATCTGGAAAACATACAGTTAGGTTTTCTTTTATTTGCATGTCTTCAATGTTTTCACAGGGCAGAGTATTTTTCTCTCTCTGCTTCCCAGTTTTTCAAGTCATTATTAAACTAATGGAGAATACAACTGGAAGCTACTCTCTGAAGATCAATGAGTACGGATACAGCTACCAACACCTAATGGTTCAGCAGGAAACTGCCACACAGCTGGTTTGAAAAGGCTAGCATGGTTAAATCATAAGATTTAGCAAAACATAATTTAAAAAAAAAACAATGAGAACAATGATTTAGGTGTACCATATACAGTCATTAAACTCAAAATAGGTATAACAGTGATGTAGAAATCCCAATTCAAGTTATTTTCTGTAAGTCAAAGGACAATTTATACTTTTGAGGACAGGGTCCACAACTTATAACCTTGCAATGATTAGCTGTTCTTTAAATTATTGCAGCAGTGATGAACCTTCCCATTGTTTTAGGTTAATGAAGATGCTGAGGTATGCAATAACTGAATTTTTCACCTATTATCCCATTTTCAAAGGAAAACTTCAAGAAGAGTATTTATCCTGAAAAATAAAGAGACTTGGTGATTTGGAATTCCTCCTCCTTCTCCAAACTTTGAGGCTGTTGGGTTGCTGATGAGGCGTGATTGCTGTGAAGCTCTGCTTCAAGATCTGATTATGGTCAACACTTCCAAGCCAAAGTCAGGAATGCCACTTCTGCCATCTGTATAGGCTGGCACTCGCCCAGATTTTGTGCTTTGTTCAGAGGAACATGACACAAAGGAATGTCTTCAGAATTCACTTTTCCATTCCTAATGCCATACGCACAGAAGAAATCCAGCCAGCAGAGGAAATAGATTGCCTAGCAGAAGCCAAAGTGTAACCACTGGGCTAGAGGAACAGGAACAGAGATCTAGGGTTGAAAACAAAAAATTGACTTTCCACAGACATTTTTGGAAAAAATTATACCAACAAAGTGTTGACAGATGAGTAGAGGTAATTATTAAAAGGTGAGGAAGGACTACCTTGAAGAGTAGAATCAAGAGTGACTTCCTGAAATCCATATATGCAAAGTCTTTTTTTATATTTATAGAAAAAGAACAAAATATTTATGTAGGAGAAAAGAAGATGTACCTACCGTATCAAGGTTCAAAATCAGCACCCAAGAAAAGACAGGGTAGTATCCTGGCAAAGCTAAAGATGCTACACAGGAAAGTAAATGAAATTCTTGGCTATTCTGACATGGGATGCTGGACTCTCTTCTATTCTACCTTGTCCCTTCTAAGTAGGGTGACCCTATAATTTATCATCCCATATCAGGACATTTTGAGATAAGCGTTGAAATAAATTTCTAGTCTTAAGATGGAGCCTCTCCTGCCCATGGCGTCACATCAGCAAATTAAAACTTAGATAACTTTCATGTTTGTGTAAATGCTCCACTTGACCAGAACCACAGAATATCCAGTCAGCCAATCTCCAACCGCCGAGCCAGTGTGGGCTGTATACTTATTTCTTTGTTCCTTGATCTTTCTAAATAAGGTTAGATACTTAACCCCGGCCCATCAACCTAAGCTGAGTACTTCTTCCTTGTTTCCTGCTTGTAGCCCTTTTCCCTTATTTTACAGCTCTCTGGACTCCTGAGAGTAGAGACTGCCTGTGTGAAATAAAATTTGCTTTGATCAACTAAATTGTTCTCTTTGATAATTTTAACACAAGGGAATTATTAGTAATCATACCAGGACAATAGGCACGTGGACTGTCCCAGGCAAAACAGGACATACGTTCCCCAATCTCTAAATATCTACCCATCTATCCATATCACCCCAGGCTTGATTTGGAAACAGCAGAAGATTCTATGAGTTTTGGGCAGTAGGAGTATATTTTAATTTATCTAAGAGTTGTTCTAACAGCTAAAACTATTTCCCCCAAACAATTCTCAGAATGGAGTACATTTTTTAGCAGTCAAGAGACCAGGTCAACCTGACTTTATTTCAGGATGAGTTGTCCTTTCTACTATTTTGACCAATAAAGAACCAACCAAGCTTCAAGTCTGACTTGCTTAAAAGGTAAGAAAAAAAGGACTGGTTTTTCAGCTATAGAATTAATAAAATGATAATGTTAAGGCACTGGAGCTTGTTCTTCTGAGAACTATACAGTGTAGAATAAGTATTTTAAAAAATTATTTCACTGTATGTAATACAAGTAAACCATGGAGAACTTATATTCTTCCCCAATGGAACCAGCTGGCAATCGTTAAATGTTAGAAAAATCAATCCTTCTCAAAGTATGGTACCTGAGTCAACAACATCAGCATCACCTGGGAACTTCTCAGGCTCCAACCCAGATCTTCTGAATCAGAAACTCTGGGGGTGAGTCGTAGCAATCTGTGTTTTAACATGATTCTGATGCATGCTAAAGTTTGAGAACTTCTGAGCTCAAGCTGCAATGTCCAATATGGCAGCCATTAGCTATATGTGCTATTTAAATTTAAATTAACCAAAATGAGATGAAATATTTAGTTCCTCTGTCACAGTAGCCACATTTCACATGTTTAATAGTCACATGTGGCTAATGACTATTGTATGGGACAGCACAGATTATACAACATTTCCATCACCCCAGAAAGGTCTACTGGATACGTTCTGGCCTACAACATCAGGTAGAGTGGTCTTGGCTGGAATAAGGAATAGACCCTGGAGTCACTAATAACACAGGCATATCCCTTTATCTCCCAATTCTCAATTTGGCACAAAGGAAATAGGAGGGGAACTGAACTAACTGTTGTTTATCTACTGTTGGTACTAACATTTAACAAGCTATTAAAATATTAATGGCCGCTCTAGAACATTTGTTGTCCTTCAAAAACACTGCACTTTCTGTGACAGTACTCTTTAAAAAGGAAAGATACAAAGAGCGTGTTTCAAAATGAATCAGAGACGATCAGATCTGGGTTTTGATCTGAATCTCATTAGCTGTGACAGTGAATATATCACTTAATCTCTTTATACCTTAGTTTTCTCATGTGTAAAATGATAATTCCTACCTCATTAGGTTTTGTGATGATTAAATACAATGATATAGACATAAAGCACTCAGCAAAGTGTCTAGCATTTAATAAATAGAAACAAAATAACCTCCACAATCTGAAGAGATCAGAAAATTTAGAAATAAATCTTTCATATTCACTAATGGAAATTGTGCCTAAAAGGTATCTATTCCTTTTTTTTTTTTCTAAAAGGCATCTATTCTTGTAATATTTTATACATTTTTCAAAAGTGTGGTAGTGATTCGGAGGTTACAATCCTTTTTTGAGCATGCTTCCTCATAGAACTGGTTAATGGGGAAGAAATCACAACATAGTACCACAGTATCAGAAGGGTGACTACAAAGAGGGAGCTGGATAAGAAGTCAAGTCTAGGGCACAGGTTGGTGGAGGGGGTGGGGTCATTTGCAATCTCTACTCCCCACCTCCTTTCAACAGATTCACTTGTCTTTGCCATGCTCCAAGGACAGGAACTAATCCCATCACAGATCCTTGAACTAGTCTGGCTTTCTCCTCATTTCTACACATTTTTTTACTGTACTCCTAAGATTCTTACCCCTGAACCAGCTGGAGTAACTCTCTCTTTAACTCTACTCTAACTGCTAATGGCTGAATCAATGCTCATCTCTTGGACATTGAAATGATGATATTTCTTATAGTTAACTCTGAGATTAGGCCTGAGCATGGGAACTCCATCAGAACCACCTATTTGTAGACTAGCAGCCCTTTAATTCTAGCCAAAGCAATTTAACAATAACAAAATCAAGTCATCCTATCACTTCATATGAAAGTTAACTAAGAATATTTAACACTACATTTATTATATACCATATCAAAAGGACCTAAGATCTTTTAATTCATTGTGCATTACTATTATAACTACAGAAAACTCAGCTGGCTCACAGAAGTTAAGTGAAAAGAGTTAACACAGCAGGCCTGAGATGGTCATCATTTGAAAGTCCTGTTTGCAAGGACGGCCTTTAGCTGGTGTCTGGGAAGTGGTTTCTTCCAGACTTCACCTACTGTCCCCTTTCCCTTTGCTGATTCTGCTTTGTATCTTTTTGCTCTAACAAAGCTTAGCCGTAAGTACAACTAGAGGCTGAGTCCTTTGAGTCCTAGAGAGTCATGAAATCTGCGGGTGGTCTTAGGCACCCCTAACACAAGTATTAATCTCCCCAAATTCACCCTCTACTTATAGCCCATGTCTTGATAAAGGACCCAGAATGTGGGAAAGAAAGGGAATTAAATTTTAGAGGTGAAGAAACTTTGAGCTATAAAGTGAATGTAGCCCTTTGTTTTCAACCAGACCGTGGAGCAAGCAAAGGGCTATACAGTTCCATTTAAAAAATACCTCCAGTTGAGAAAATAAAACATGGCCTATTCCAAAATATCAAACTGTCATAAAATCTCATAGGTCATTTAATTAAAATATCATGGACCATAGGTCAAAGCTTTCATTGAGAGTTCATGAGTTCTGCTTTTAAAACTTAGAAATGGGTCATCAGCCTCAGTTTGCACATCTTCATCAACAGGGAATGCACTCTTCTCCTGGTTCTAAAGGATTTTACTGGAATCTGTCTCCCTACAACCTTAATTCATTGTTCTCAGTCCTACTCTCTGGAGTCTCACAGAATGAGTAATATATCTCTCAGTGAAAACCACTGTCTTTGCCAGCCTGTCTTTCTATCTCACTGTGTATATTTGCATCTCCCTGCACCTTTCTCTTCTTTGTGGGCATGTCAATCCCTTCTTTGAGCATCTTTTCCAGTGACTTTCCCGCTCTTTCGCCTCACCTAGTTATAATATAACTAAAATATATTTAATTGCTTTTTGTATTCATGAACAGAATTTTTACTCTTACTTTCAAAATGAATGGCTGAAACATTAACTTTTTGTAACCTTCAATGAATGTTTTTGTGCAAGTCAGAGGTTCTTCACATATCGAAAGTTTCCTCACCCTCACTCTTACTGAAGAGAGGTGTCAAGTCTACCTACCTTCAATTTCTAACCATGGAGGGAAGGCGATCTTCCCATAAAACTGCAATTAGAAGAGAAGATGCGCAACCTGTTTTAGAGCTTCCTTGCAGGGCATTTTCAACATCTTGTAAGAAAAGTGCTTCTCTGTACTCCAACCACAGAGGCTACTCACCTAGGGGTAGAGCTCGGGTCAAGTTAGTAGTTGGAGGATCTGTTTCTGGGGGACAGAGCTCACAGAAGTCCCAACATGATGGGCAGAGCAAGTTTCCATCGTGAATCCAGCCATTCATCTGAATACTGACGGGGAGGACCTGCCCGGCCCGACTACACAAATATGAAGTATCCTGAACCCAAACCTTCAGACCTTGTGGAGAACAAGAAACCTTCAAAAAGTGAAAAAAAAAAAAAATCAGATCAGTAAGATTCTAGTATGTGAGCCTTCTCCCTCAACTGTAGGAAAATATGGCAGAATTTACTAAAAATGCTGGCTATAAAAGACAATTTGGAATGTGGGCTATTTTAATTTCATATAAAGAGGGTTAAGTTATCCATGTTCTAAAAGAATTTCACTCTGTGGTAGTAGTAGTTCTTAGACTTTTTGTCTAGAACCTTTTAAAAAATCTAATGAAAGCTATGGACCCTTCCTGAAAAAAACAAGGTAACATACAGCTTTACATACAATTTGGATTCACAGACCCCTGAAGCCAAGTTATCAATAATAACATTTCTGTAGATTCTAGTATCCTCCTAAAATTCAGGTTAAATGTCTGTCAAAGAGCCATGAATCATGTCACTTTTTCTACAAGTTGCTAAATTTTGTAACTCAAATTTTTTTAGTTGTTTTAAATTATAAAAATAGGGCTTCCCTGGTGGTGCAGTGGTTAAGAATCCGCCTGCTGATGCAAGCGACACAGGTTCGAGTTGTGGTCCTGGAAGATCCCACATGCCGCACCCAACTAAGTGCATCCAACTAAGCCTGCATGCCACAACTACTGAGCCTGCGCTCTAGAGCCCGCGAGCCACAACTACTGAAGCCTGTGTGCCTAGAGTCCGTGCTCTGCAACAAGAGAAGCCACCACAATGAGAAGCCCACACACTGCAACGAAGAGCAGCCCCCGCTCTCCGCAACTAGAAAAAGCCCACGTGTAGCAACGAAGACCCAACGCAGCCAAAAATAAATAAAATAAATTATAAAAACAATATATGCTCATTGTAAAAAAAAAAAAGCACACTGTATAGAAATGACATAGTAAAAGTTTGTTATTCATTATCTCTATCCCAGATCCTCTGCTCAGAGATGAAAATGGTCACAGTGATTTTATACAACTGGTAACATCTTTAAAAGCAGGATTCATATCTCATATACAAGGGGTAACTAATGAAATCAATTTTAAGAAACAAACATATTAAAGTTAACTTTAAGAAAATTTATAATGACTGTGTTGTCTTCAAAGTTGTTTTCTTTTTTTAAATAAATTTTATTTATTTATTTATTTATTCATTCATTCATTCATTCTGGCTGAGTTGGGTCCTCGCTCCTGCGCACAGGCTTTCTCTAGTTGCTGAGAATGGGGGCCACTCCTCATCGCAGTGCACAGGCGTCTCATTGTAGTAGCCGCTCCCATTGTGGAACACAGGCTCTAGGTGTGCAGGCCTCAGTAGCTGTGGCATGCGGGCGCAGCAGTTCTGGCTCGTGGGCTCCAGAGTGCAAGCTCAGCAGCTGTGGCTCACAGGCTTAGCCACTCCGTGGCATGTGGGATCCTCCCAGACCAGGGCTTGAACTCTCATCCCTTGCATTGGCAGGTAGACTCCCAACCACTGTGCCACCAGGGAAGCCCTCAAAGTTGTTTTCTAAAAAGACTTTACATTATGCTACTTCACCTTAAATATTTCTGGATCTTCTCTCCTGGAACTATCTTCAAAGAAAGTGCATGGTTCTCAGTATGTTTGATGGTGGCAAATTTTTACTTTGCAAGTAGATGTAATTTTTGGAAATACCCAAAACTTGCCCAGATCCAAGTCTGGTAAAGGCAGTTGACTACACTGGTTAAGACTAGGTCAACACAGGTATGATGTAAAATACTGAAATTGACTGCTTAGATGGCTATTAAACTATCTCTAAAAGTAATTTAAAAAGGAGTTCCAAAAGTGTTTTTCAACGATGGAGTCATTTTAAAAACAACTCTTTTCATCAATTAAGTTTAAATATAACATTCATTTGGAAATTTAAGTTATAATAAGCTATCAAGAAAATAAACAACGAAGTGTAAACTCTTCTATAAGTCTGTCATTCAATGACCCACACCCAGTAAGCATTACCACAGCTGCAATGCAATGTAATCATTCTTTTAAGTGAGAATTGACTGGGTATTGTGCTTGGTGCTGAAAAGGATACCAAAGAAGTCCATGACACAGTGCCTGACCTCTAGCAGCTTTAATTGAGGAGAGAAGGGTAGGATATACAAATTTCCCCCCAAAATTAACAGTGTCAGACTGTTTTATGATAAAGAGGCAATGAAAAAGAACAACAAAGATTAGAAAGTTTCATGGAAGAAAGCATTTATATTCTAAAGATGTGCACAGGGTTTGCATCACAGTGAGGGAGACATGTTGTGAGCTGGTGGGCTGTGTCAGAGTCCAAGTAGGTGAGGAGAGTAACCGCGTAGGGGTGGATGAAGATAGAAAGGAGTGGACAGATCAAATAACAAGCATATTAAGGACAAAGAGAGCCAGATTTCTCACTGCTTCTGCTTGAAAGAAGAGTTACAAATATGGGAAGGGAGAAAACTAAAATGAATTATTTGGTGTTAAACTGGAATCAAAGATACTGGTACAAACTCATGGTTATATATATGCACATGTACGAGTATATATAAAATTACATACACACATATATTTCCTAGCTCTGTTCACCAAGAAGGCCTGGGGAGCAGCTGTATCCCAACAGCAATGAACAATACATCTAGCACCCAGACTTTATTTTTTAAATAAATTTATTTATTTATTTTTGGCTGCGTTGGGTCTTTGTTGCTGTGCACAGGCTGTCTCTAGATGCGGCAGGTGGGGGCTACTCTTTGTTGTGGTGCTTGGGCTTCTCGTTGAGGTGGGTTCTCTTGTTGCAGAGCACGGGATCTAGGTGCGTGGGCTCCAGTAGTTATGGCATGCAGGCTCAGTAGTTGTGGCTCGTGGCCTCCAGAGCACAGGCTCAGTGGTTGTGGCACAGGGGCTCAGTTGCTCTGCAGCAATGTGGGGTCTTCCCGGACCACGGCTCAAACCCCTGTTCCCTGCATTGGCAGGCGGATTCTTAACCACTGTGCCACGAGGGAAGTCCCTAGCACCCAGACTTTAGTCTCTAAATACCTCACTCCACTAAAAGAAACAAGAGTTCCTTGGAGAAATGATTAATTCCAGGGCTGGGGCAAAGAAAGTGAAGATGAGCCTAGAATATCTTGTGCTAGAAAGCAAGGAAATAGTTAAAAAGATAGGACAGCCAAAAGGACACAGGAACCAACCTGAAGGGCTCCCTCCCTTTGGCTAAATCTGGGGCAACTTAAATATCCAAATAAATAATGATAGGAATGGTAATACCCACTGAATAAAATGCAATCTGTGAGTCAATACAGATTTAAATGCATAAATTAATAAAATGAAGGTATGATAAGAAATAAGTTATCGATATAGTACTTTTCCCCCCAAATACTTACTAATTAAAAAGGGAATTAATTAAAAGAGAAAAACAGTAACTTGACAGTGGAGAAGCCTGGTAGATATCAGCAAGTTAACATGACCAGCAAAGGGACAAATCAAGAGTGCACCACCAGGGACTTCCCTAGTGGTCCAGGGGTTAAGAATTGTCTTGCAATGCAGAGGATGCTGGTTTGATCCCTAGCTGGGGAACTGGGATCCCACATGCCATGGGGCAACTAAGCCCGTGCACCACAACTAGAGAGCCCACGTGCCGCAACTAATGAGCCCGCACACCACAACTAGAGAGAAGCCCACGCACTGCAACGAAAGGTCCTGCGTGCCAAAACTAAGACCTGATGCAGCCAAAATAAATAAATATTAAAAAAAAAAAAGTGTACCACCAAAAAAACACAAGCATCACTTCTGTGATATTACTGCCCAAAACATATTACATGAATTTAATCATGAGGAAACATCAGACAAACCCAAATGGAGACACATCATAGATAAGAACTGGCTTGTAATCTTTAAAAGTGTCAAGGTTATGAAAGTCAAGAAAAGACTGAGGAACTGTTCCAGATTGAAGGAGACCAGAGATGTGACAACTACTCAATATGTGATATCAGTGCAGATCCTATTACTACACGGACATTATTGGGACAATTGGCAAAACTTGAACGGGGTCCAAGAATTAGATGTGTCAGTGTTATTTCCTGATTTTTTTGGTAGTACTGTGGTCATATAGGAGGATGTCCTTGTTTATAAGGAATAGACATTAAAGTATTTAGGGGTGAAGGGGCAGACTGTCAGCAATTTGCACTTAAATGACCCATATTTTTGTACCATTCTTGCAACTTCTCTGTCAAAATAAGTAAAACAAAGAACAACAGAAAACAAAACAGCTAATCCAAATGCTAATTGTTTGGAAATCATGCACATTTTCCCATATAAATGGTTGTGAGTATTAAATTAGCAAAATTAACTGACAACACTAGGTACTACAGGGAAGCCAAGTACATGCAGTCTTTGTAGATGGTATTACAAATCTACGTAATCCCTTTGTGGTGGTGGTGGCGGTATAGAGAAGACATTAAAACAGGCTGAAATGGTTATCCTCCTATTATAGTTCACACTGTTCCAGCTTTATCCCCTTTATTCTAATAAAAAGGTAAAGGATGTAAATATACTTACAAAAGCATTTTTATATAGTGAAAAGTGAAAATTAATTCAATATCTCACAGGAAAATGACTTCCCTAATTATGATACTTTAAAATGATGCAATGTTCTACAGCTATGAAGAACAGTAAGTATTATTATTGGGAGAACTTGGAAAAGGTATCTTGGTCTGTATAAAAAGTACTAAGTTGGGGCTTCCCTGGTGGCGCAGTGGTTGAGAGTCCGCCTGCCGATGCAGGGGACGCGGGTTCATGCCCCGGTCCGGGAGGGTCCCACATGCCATGGAGCGGCTGGGCCCGTGAGCCGTGGCCACTGAGCCTGCGCGTCCGGAGCCTGTACTCCGCAACGGGAGAGGCCACAGCAGTGAGAGGCCCACGTACCGCAAAAAAAAAAAAAAAAAAAGTACTAAGTAAAGTCACTAAAACAAAATTATGTATTCTGATTACAACTAGATCAAAACTATGTATTTAAGTAATACATAATCTTTAATGGAATGAATTCATCAGAAAACGGTTGCTGGATTATAGTTGTCAGATTATAGGATTATAGCTGGAAAGTGTTTATTTTTCATTGTCTTTTATAAGGTTTCAAAGGTAATTTTACATGAATTGTATGGTGTGTGAGTTATACCTCAATAAAGCAGTTACCAAAAACAAGAGTTAATTTTAAAGAAACTTTAAAAATAGTAAGTTAAATTGTCAGCTACATTAGTCCATTTAGCTCTTGTAGGTGAGATGGCACAACAAATTCTTATGTTTCAGTTTTCAGGATCACACTCTCCTCCCTGATGTCCGTTAGTAGGGTATGGAATATTCATTAGGTTTGATGCTCCTAAGTTACAGAATGCCTGTATCTTAGTAAGTTCTATGGTAATGCAGTCATTTAATATCAGACATGCAAATAATAAATTAAGAAAATAGTAGTTTGTTCTCTTTGGATTTCTAATTTCAAAGGAAAAAAATCTACTATTAATCAGTAGTTGATTTATTAATTCTTAAATACATGCTTTCTTCAGATTTTACAAAATAAATTATAGTTTTTTTTCCATTACAAAGTAGTTTTAAAGAACAAAATTACAGAACTTCCCTGGTGGCACAGTGGTTAAGAAACCGCCTGCAATGCAGGGGACATGGGTTTGATCCCTGGTCCGGGAAGATCCCACATGCCGTGGAGCAACTAAGCCTGTGCACCACAACTACTGAACCTGTGTGTCACAACTACTGAAGCCCACTTTGCAACAAGGAGAAGCCACCGCAATAAGAAGCCCATGCGCAAGCAGCGAAGACCCAATGCAACCAAAAATAAATAAATAAATAAATGTAAAAAAAAAAGAACAAAATTACATGTTTCCTAACATTTCCTTAGGATCTATGCCCAGAAGCAAAATTGTTATAAAACTTGCTGATATATAGCAACTATATATCATTTTTAAACAGAGAAAGGCAATTTCTCTCAAAGAAATGACAATATTTTGACAAAACACAAATATACAAACTAATATTTACAATGAATAAGTTAAAGTATTAATCAGTAGAAATAAAAGATATAAAATGTATTTGAAAATATAAAAACCATATAATGAGATACAATTATGTAATATTTGGTACAGTTATTAACAATCATATGGTTTACCTGATAGCATCCACTCCCCCAGTCTGGGTAACTCAGCTTCCTTTCACACTTTTCCATGACAAATGCTGATTTCTGAATTAGACAAACTGAATGAGGTCCATACTTTTCAGCACCATAGTTTTTAAAAAGGTCTGAAGCAAACCAGAAAAGTTTTCTTTATTAAAAATTGACTTTGGGCTCAAAGAATAAGAAATTGAAGTATTCCACTCTTATAATTAAAAGTTGCTTTAAAAATAAAACATGTTTCATGGAAATTTTCAATTAAAAAAAAATCAAGAGAGAGGGTTCCAAACTCAAACTGGATTCTCAATAAAGCAATTGGTAGGAGAATTATTATATCAGAAACAAGAGATAAAATTGGGCTTAAAGCAACCAAGTTAAATATATAGAGGAAATGGCACTAAGAATCACCTTCAATGGTGTCCTAAATAGGAGTCACTTCCCAAGTGACCCAGATAGATGAGGTCAAGTGATTTATATAATGAAGATTTTTTTGGAGTGCTGCAACTTTTGCAAGACGTTCTTGTATTTTCAACTTATGCCATCTCCTGGAAGTCAATAAATGACAGGTTGAGCTAGTCTTAGACTAAGCACAAACCTGCAGAGGTATGGGGCAAACTAAATGACCCCTAACTAGCTAATGGACAAAGGAGTGAAATCCTTAAAGCCTAGGAATTAAAAAAAAAAAAAAAAGCCTAGGAATAATTTCTCTCTACACTTAATACAAGTTTCATCTTTTGAAAGCAGAGTTCAATTAGCCCATTTTGAAATATTATAAAGATAAAAATTTTATGTCAGTTTAAAAAATCTTAATTGTATAAGCTAAGAAAGAAAATGTAAAACAATAAAACAGAACTTTATGTTTCTTTATTTATTAATATTTCAAAGTCTTCAAAACACATAGTGATCATTGTCCAGAAAAAGAAAAGAGGGGTCAGCCAATCCCTCAGGTCAAATCCTGAGAAATACCTGTTTTTACAAAGAAATTTTTATTGGAACACAGCTATACTCATTCACTTACATATTATCTGTAACTGCTTTCACACTTAACAGCAGAGCTGAAAAGTTGCAACAGAGACTGCATGACCCATAAAGCCTAAAATATTTACTATCTTGCTTTTTATAATAAATATTTGCCAACTCCAGCTCTAAAACATTAAAATGTGATATCTTTGGCAAACCCATAATTGACAAATATGTGCATTTCTTTTGCTGTAACATGCAACTGCTGCGTAGTTATGTCATTAGACATTTATTAAGTAGGTAAGTGATGGGGAAAAAAATGACTGTACAAATCCAGTTACATCTGCCAGGTTTAAGAATAAAAGGAAAAAAATTATGGAAATTTTAATTTTAAATGATTTAGTCTGAAATAAAGTATGGAATGGGGGCGAGGAGGAAAGGACCAGGTTGAAAATTTTGATGACCACAGGCAGAAAAACTACTTATTGCTCTTGATTAACAAATCAGATGTGAGAACATTTTGTTTACAAAGGTGGTTAGTATGAGCTATAACTACTATTGCTGAATATCCAATTGCCATACTGTTTATTTCCTTGATGGCCTGTTCATTTAAATATACTAAATGGGAATAAATAAGATGGCAATACATCTTACTAGCCATGGGACAATAGTATTATTCTGATATCTGGAGAATGACACGTTATGTCTAAATTACATAAAATGCACACTCCTCAGGAGAGGAAAGAATAGGATACCTAATACGATTTAATAAAAAGAGTTCTGCATTGGAGGATCTTGCACTGACATCAATTAAACATATTACTTAGTAGCTCTTCCCTCATCTGTGAAATTCGATAATATCTTCTCTATGTCTCTTGTCAGGTTTTTAGAAGAACAAAATGAAATGATAAAAGTGAAATTGTTTTGCAAATGAAAAGTGTCATGCAAATATAAGGTATTACTAAACGGTAGTGTGTGTACACACATGTGCAAGTGTATCTAATAGCTAACAATCCTTTCTATGTGTCGTAATTCTAAGCACTTACTGTCACAACTCTATGAGACAGGTATTATCTCTTTTGTACAGAGGAGAAAACTGAGGCACAGAGAAGTTACTTTGAACAGGTGGATAGCAGTGGAACCACAACATAAACTCAGACAATCTGGCTCCAGGGTCTGTATCCTTAACCACTATTTTGTATTGCTGATACATACTTTTAATATGTATATAACATTTAATTTCACTAAACTACTAACCTGGTTGATTTTCCAATACTCTACAATCTGAGCTGCGCTGATATTCACCACTTAAATGCCAACTGAATTCCTGACTGAAAGGGCAGTAGTCAGCAATTTCTACTGAACCACCGTAATAAGGCAGATCTTCTGCAGGTACTCCACTGAGTTCATCAAAGTACTACAAAGAAAAAAATATTAGGCAGGCAGGAGAGTAAGAAACATTCTATATAATCAAAACAAAGCCCACAGGCAATTTATAGCAACCAATTAATGCTGTATAACACAAAGAAGATATTAATCTATTTTTTTCATACATAGTACAACACAAAGATAGTTAATATACTACCTGAGGGGTATTTTGCGGTTGTTGTAGTTTTAGAAATAAGCAAGGTACGTAAATTAGTCTGTTTTTTATTAGATGACAAATTTGACTAATGTTTTAAAAGCACGAATAGGAAGAGTTTTAAGAGCTGACAAAATACAAAACTAATGCATAGAATTAAGATGTTTTAAATTTAATGTACTTCAAGTGTTTTTAGGAGAATTTATATGTTGTTTTGACAAACTTGAAAAAACCATAAGAAAATGAATGAGATCATATATATAAAATACTTTGAACACCAAAGAAACAAGGTACCAGATAAATTTTAAAGATTTCACATTTTAAATTGTATTACTAAGAGTAGAAATATACAGTCGCCATCTTCTAGTGTTGAAAGCACTCAGTGTGGTCATAAACGTATGTAGGAAGCTCAAAATTTAGCAACAGTCACTTTAAATTCACTTCTGAGATATCGTTTCTGACTAATGGATCCTTTGTCAATGGCAGGCAGAGCTGAGGCTTTTTTTTAGAAATAGCCACTTCAACAAAAAACTTAAAGGTCAAATCAGAGATTCAGACTGGACACACGGGACCATTTCCTTCACCTTTCAGATCTCATTAGGCAAACTTTTCTAAAGCAGAATTTCCAAGTCTTCTAATTAACTGGACTACAGTACCTTAGTTACTCTATTTTATTTCCTTTTTAAAAAATTTTTTTATTTTATAATGGGTGTAGTTGATTAATAATGTAGTGTTAGTTTCAGGTGTACAGCAAAGTGATTCAGTTATACATGTATCTATTGTTTTTCAAATTCTTTTTCCATTTAGGTCATTACAGAGTATTCAGCAGACTTCCCTGTGATATACAGTATAGGTCTTTATTGGTTATCTATTTTAAATATATCAGTGTGTACATGTTAATCCCAAACTCCCAATCTATCCCTCCCCCTCCCCCTTCCCCCCTGGTAACCATAAGTTCGTTCTCTAAGTCTGTGAGTCTGTTTCTGTTTTGTAAATAAGTTTAGTTATATCATTTTTTAAAGATTCCACATATAAGTGATATATTTGTCTTCTTCGGTTAGTTTCTTTCTTTAAAGAACCTTGTTTTTGATATAAATTAAAGACGAAGACTTTGGAAATAATTAAAAAGAAAATACAAACAATTTATAAAAAATAGATCAAAATAGGAACTTCCCCAGTGGTCTAGTGGTTAAGACTCCACGCTCCCAATGCAGGGAGCCCGAGTTCGAACCCTGGTCAGATCCCACAAGCCACAACTAAGACCCGGTGCAGACAAATAAAAAAAAAAAAAAATATATATATATATTTTTAAAATAGATCAAAATAAATATTCTAAATGTCTCTTACCATTACTACAAGACATTGCTAGATATTAATTAATTGCTATCAATTAACACGTTGGTTATAAAGAAATGGAAGAATTCTTTGGTTTTTTCTAACTTACAGAAAACAAATGGGGGCTTATAAATTGAAAAACTTAAGAGAATTCACTCTTGTAATTCAAAATGGAGACTTCTTTTTAAAAGGTTGATTCCTGAAACTGTGCCCCAAACAAGTGTTACCTGGTACTCCTGAGGTAAAGGTTTCGGAAACTTCTGCAAATTACACACTGCAACTGCTCTCTGGTCCTGTCTGCAAGTTAACTGCAATGGATTACTTCTGAGCGTGTTACAGTAAGGGCTCAGCATTTGTCTCCTGTATACAAAGATAAAACACCATGGTATCAAACTCTGAAGAAGATATTATAAGTCTATTCTAGAGTTGTCTTTTCCATTACAATTTCAATATGTTTTAATACCTTAAAACTAATTGCTAAACCAGTTGTAAATTATAAACTTACTTTTCAAAGCATAAAGGAAATGCTTAATGTAGGTGTGAGGATTAATGCTAGATATATGACTATTTCACTGTTATTAAATAAGGTCCTATTTATCTCTTTCTCCACTTTTGCCATAAAATGGAGTCCCAAGGTCCCTAACCAGTCTCCCTTCTTCTCTCTACCTTTCAGAGTCTTCTTACGTTTGCTTTATTTATAATGTCTAGGGGTTTTAGTTGTACTTAGAAGGAGGAATAGGAAAGAGTACATCTACATCTTCCCAGAAATGGAAGCGGGACTTGTATTTTTATATTATTTTAAAAAAAAGTTTTCCCGGGGGAGTTCCCTGATGGCCTAGTGGTTAGGATTCTGGGTTTTCACTGCCATGGTCTGGGTTCAATCCCTGGTCGGGGAACTGAGATCCTGCAAGCTGCACATGGCACCATAAAAAAATTCCCCAGGTGATTGTGATGCATTCAGACTAAGGAAGTATGTTGGGGAATAATATGATGTTGTATCCCGCAGGCTTGCAAGCCTGGTAGATGCCCAGCCTCCAGACTGAAGAAAGAGCGCAGAGACAGTGACAAAGACATCAATGGTTTATTCTTACACATCTGAAACAAAAGCATCCTGGTGTGATACCCCACTGTGCATGGCAGACTGCAGGCGGGACATGGCAGCAATCTTCCCTACTCAGGGGAGAAAGGGGCTACCATTTATGGGGGAACTGATGTCAGGTGGGCTCATCAGTTACCAGGGAAGCCAGCAGCTGGGGTGGGGGCAAGCACGTAGGCAGTTACTGATTAAGCCCTATAATTCAGAGAATTGGATAGTCATGTGAATGAAGCAGGCACTGGTCGAGCAGATGAACAGAGAGCAAGAGGACAGCCATCTTGAGTGGCCTGACCATACACCTTTTATTTGGCATTTTATGATTAATAGAACTTTCAAATAGTATATAATCTCATTATTTCTAAAAGGAACCCTCCAAAGTAGACGTAGTATCTTCGTTTTACTGATAAGTAAAAAGTTTGAGACAATTAGCTTGCCCAAGATCATACAGCTGGTGAAGGACAGAGCTGAGACTTCAATCTCTCTCTCCAAGGCCAATGCCTTGCTCATCACAGAAGTACCTGGTGATGGGTACTTGTGTTAAAGATGTTATTCTTATCTTTTGTCATCTGGGCTAGGCCTCAAAGCAGTTTAAATCACTCAGAGTTTCTACTAAGGAGTCTGATGTCTGAGTTATAAGCCTGCTGTGAGAAAAGCTGCTCCTAAGCAGTAGCAGGAAGCACTGCAGTTACTTTGGGGACAGCTGGTTAACTCCAGCACTACAACCTGATCTGCCAGTGTAGCTGTTCCCAAATTTTGCTGCACATTAGAATCATCTAGAGAGATTTTTAAAGTCTCCATGCCCACCTTGCACCCCATACCAATTGAATCAGAATGTCTGAAGGCAGGAATCAGGCATTAGTATGACTCATAAAAGGACAAACTGATAATTTGAAATTCATCAAAATTAAAAAACTTCTGCTCCACAAAAACCATATTAAGAGAACTAAAAGTCATATTGGCATAAGACACGAAGAGACATCTCACCAAAGAGGATACGTAGATAGCAAATAAGTACATGAAAAGATGTTCAACATCATTAGCCATTAGGGAAATGCAAATTAAAACCACAATGATATATCACACTACCTTTCAGAATAGCTTAAATAAAAAACGGTGACGGGGGCAGAGTCAAAATGGCGTACTAGGAGGATGCGGAATTTTCGTCTCCTCTCAACTAGGGCACCTACCAGGCTCCCGTGGGGCACCATGGAGACCTAAGGGTATGGGAAGAAACCCCAGTGACTGGGTAGGATGTGGGGCGTGGGGGGAGGGACGGGGGAGGAGAAGTGGAGGTGGGATGGGACTGGCACCCCTGACGGGCGGCTGGGGAAGGGGAAGGGATTCCCACGCCCCAAGGGGGAAACGGGAACCACTGGGAGGGCAGAGGATCAAAAGGGAGCGTGGCCAGGTTTCCCCTGCCCACCTGGACCCCCAGGAACCTGTTGAGAACCCAGGCCTGATCCTCTGCCCACCTAGGCCCCCTCCAGCCACAAGGGTCCTGAGGGAGTGGGAGGGAGGGAAGGGGGAGCAAAAGTAAAGGCTGGACCTACGGGACGGGCAGCCCTGAGGGGTGGATGGGGGAGGGGAAGGAGTTCCTACACCCAGCGGGACCCACCCACAGTTAGGGGTCCAGCCCGATGGTGGACAGCCTGGGGGAGACAGTGGGGGAGGGGTGCAAAGAAACAGAAGGAACGGGGCCAGTGCTTTCCCTGTCCACTTAGGCACCGGGAAGCCTGCTGGGCTCCCAGGCCTAATCCTCTGCCCTTGGAGCGTCCCTCCTGCCACACAGAGCCCAAGCCCTGCCCCTACACCCCCACCCAGGGCCCCACCTCTACACTCGGAAACCCCCTCTGAGACCCCCTCCAACGGCACTGGGCCTAAACTCCACCCACACACCCTCACGCAGGGCCCGACGTCCAAACTCCGTAACCCCACACTCCAGAGGTCCTTTCGACGTGCTGCCTCTCCCCTTCTGGGCAGGTCCTAAGCAGAGGCCCCGCCCCATGCTCAAATTTCACCCCCCACCCGCCTAGGTCCTGCCCCACTCTAAACCCCGCCTCTGCCTAAGTTCCACCTCCACCCCCCAGCCTAAACTGTGCCCCCATAGCCAAGGCTTTTTTTTTTCCTCTTTTAGATTGGGGTTCTGTTTTACCTTGTTGATTCACTGTTGTTGATTCTTTTATATTTTTCCTAATAAAGCTTTTATTTTTCTAATTTTATTTTATTCTTTATACTTTGTTAGTGACCTCTCCTTTTGGCTTGTTGCCCCCCTCCCTTTTTCTTCTTTTTTTTTGCTATGTTTTTATTTTACCTTGTTGCAGTTGTTTCAATTATAGTTTTATTTTTCCTGATGTATTTCTATCTTTCTAATTTTATTTTGTATTTTTTTTATTCTTTAATATTGTACTGTTCCTTTTTTTCTTTCTTTCTTCCTTTTTTTTTTTTTTTTTTTTTTTTTACTGTGCCATGAAGCTTGCGGGATCTTGGTTCCCAGGCCAGAGGTCGGGTGGGAGCTCTGAGTCCAAACTGCTGGACTAACAGAGAACCTCAGACCCCAGGGAATATCAATCAGAGTGAGGCCTCCAGAAGGTCCTCATCTCAGCACCAAGACCCAGCTCTGTCTAACTGCCTGCAAACTCCAGTGCTGAACGTCTCAGGCCAAACAACCAGTAAGACAGGAATAAGCACCACCCATCAAAAAAAAAAGAAACGACAAAAAAAATATGTTACAGACGAAGGAGCAAGGTGAAAACCTACAAGACCAAATAAACGAAGAAGAAATAGGAAACCTACCTGAAAAAGAATTCAGAGTAATGACAGTAAAGATAATCCAAAATCTCAGAAACAGAATGGAGAAAACACAAGGAACATTTATCAAGGATCTAAAAGAACTAAAGAGCAAGCAAACAGTGATGAACAACACAATTACCAAAACTACAAATACTCTAGAAGGAATCAGTAACAGAATAACTGAGGCAGAAGAACGGATAAGTGAGCTGGAAGATAAAATGGTGGAAATAACTGCCAGGGAGCAGAATAAAGAAAACAGAATGAAAAGAATTGAGGACAGTCTCAGAGACCTCTGGGACAACATTAAATGCACCAACATTTGAATTATAGGGGTCCCAGAAGAAGAAGAGAAAAAGAAATGGTCTGAGAAAATATTTGAAGAGATTATAGTCAAAAACTTCCCTAACATGGCAAAGAAATAGTCAATCAAGTCCAGGAAGCACAGAGAGTCCCATACAGGATAAATCCAAGGAGAAACATACAAGACACATATTAACCAAACTATCAAAAATTAAATACAAAGAAAATATATTAAAAGCAGCAAGGGAAAAGCAACAAATAACATACAAGGGAATCCCCATAAGGTTAACAACTGCTTTTTCAGCAGAAACTCTGCAAACCAGAAGGGAGTGGCAGGACATATTTAAAGTGATGAAAGGGAAAAACCTACAACCAAGATTACTCTACCCAGCAAGGATCTCATTCAGATTCGATGGAGAAATTAAAACCTTTACAGATAAGCAAAAGTTAAGAGAATTCAGCACCACCAAACCAGCTTTACAACAAGTGTTAAAGGAACTTCTCTAGGCAGGAAACACAAGAGAAGGAAAAGGCCTACAATAACAAACCCAAAACAGTTAAGAAAATGGTAATAGGAACATACATATCGATAATTACCTTAAATGTAAATGGATTATATGCTCCAATGAAAAGACATAGACTGGCTGAATGGATACAAAAACAAGACCCATATATATGCTGTCTACAAGAGATGCACTTCAGACCTAGGGACACATACAGACTGAAAGTGAGGGGATGGAAAAAGATATTCCATGTAAATGGAAATCAAAAGAAAGCTGGAGTAGCAATACTCATATCAGACAAAATAAACTTTAAAATAAAGACTATTACAAGAGACAAAGAAGGACACTACACAATGATCAAGGGATCAATCCAAGAAGAAGCTATAACAATTGTAAATATTTATGCACCCAACATAGGAGCACCTCAATACATAAGGCAAATGCTAACAGCCATAAAAGGGGAAATCGACAGTAACACAATCATAGTAGGGGACTTTAACACCCCACTTTCACCAATGGACAGATCATCCAAAATGAAAATAAATAAGGAAACACAAACTTTAAATGACACATTAAACAAGATGGATTTAATTGATATTTATAGGACATTCCATCCAAAAACAACAGAATACACTTTCTTCTCAAGTGCACATGGAACATTCTCCAGGACAGATCATATCTTGGGTCACAAATCAAGCCTTGGTAAATTTAAGAAAATTGAAATCATATCAAGTATCTTTTCTGACCACAACAATATGAGACTAGACATCAATTACAGGAAAAAAACTGTAAAATATATAAACACATGGAGGCTAAACAATACACTACTAAATAACCAAGTGATCACTGAAGAAATCAAAGAGGAAATCAAAAAATACCTAGAAACAAATGACAATGAAAACACGACAACCCAAAACCTATGGGATGCAGCAAAAGCAGTTCTAAGAGGGGAGTTTATAGCAATACAATCCTACCTTAAGAAACAGGAAACATCTCAAATAAACAACCTAACATTACACCTAAAGCAATTAGAGAAAGAAGAACAAAAAAACCCCAAAGTTAGCAGGAGGAAAGAAATCATAAAAATCAGATCAGAAATAAATGAAAAAGAAATGAAGAAAACGATAGCAAAGATCAACAAAACTAAAAGCTGGTTCTTTGAGAAGATAAACAAAATTGATAAACCATTAGCCAGACTCAGCAAGAAAAAAAGGGGGAAGACTCAAATCAACAGAATTAGAAATGAAAAAGAAGTAACAACTGACACTGCAGAAATACAAAGGATCATGAGAGATTATTAAAAGCATATGCCAATAAAATGGACAACCTGGAAGAAATGGACAAATTCTTAGAAAGGTATAACCTTGTAAGACTGAACCAGGAAGAAATAGAAAATATAAAGAGGCCAATCACAAGCACTGAAATTGAGACTGCGATTAAAAATCTTCCAACAAACAAAAGTCCAGGAACAGATGGCTTCACAGGCAAATTCTATCAAACATTCAGAGAAGAGCTAACACCTATCCTTCTCAAACTCTTCCAAAATATAGCAGAGGGAGGAACAGTACCAAACTCATTCTATGAGGCCACCATCACCCTGATACCAAAACCAGCAAAGATGTCACAAAAAAAGAAAACTACAGGGCTTCCCTGGTGGCGCAGTTGTTGAGAGTCTGCCTGCCGATGCAGGGGACACGGGTTCGTGCCCCGGTCCAGGGGGATCCTGTATACCGCAGAACGGCTGGGCCCGTGAGCCATGGCTGCTCAGCCTGCGCGTCTGGAGCCTGTGCTCCGCAACGGGAGAGGCCACAGCAGTGAGAGGCCCGCGTACTGCGAAGAAAAAAAAGAAAAGAAAACTACAGGCCAATACATCGATGCAAAAATCCTCAACAAAATACTAGCAAACAGAATCCAACAGTACATTAATAGGATCATATATCATGATCAAGTGGGGTTTATCCCAGCAATGCAAGGACTCTTCAAGATATGCAAATCAATTAATGTGATATACCATATTAACAAATTGAAGGATAAAAACCATATGATCATCTCAATAGATGCAGAAAAAGCTTTTGACAAAATTCAACACCCATTTATGATAAAAAATCTCCAGAAAGTAGGCATAGAGGGAACCTACTTCAACATAATAAAGGCCATATATGACAGACCCACAGCCAACATCGTTGTCAGTGGTGAAAAACTAAAACCATTTCCTCTAAGATCAGGAAAAAGACAAGGTTGCCTACTCTCACCACTATTATTCAACATAGTTTTGGAAGTTTTAGCCACGGCAATCAGAGAAGAAAAAGAAATAAAAGGAATCCAAATCGGAAAAGAAGAAGTAAAACTGTCACTGTTTGCAGATGACAGGATACTATACATAGAGAATCCTAAAGATGCTACCAGAAAACTACTAGAGCTAATAAATGAATTTGGTAGAGTAGAAGGATACAAAATTAATGCACAGAAATCTTTTGCATTCCTATACACTAATGATGAAAAATCTGAAAGAGAAATTAAGGAAACACTCCTATTTACCACTGCAACAAAAAGAATAAAATACCTAGGAATAAACCTACCAAAAGAGACAAAAGACCTGTGACCTGTATGCAGAAAACTATAAGACACTGATGAAAGAAATTAAAGATGATACAAACAGATGGAGAGATATACTATGTGCCTGGATTGTAAGAATCAATATTGTGAAAATGACTCTACTACCCAAAGCAATCTACAGATTCAATGCAATCCCTATCAAACTACCAATGGCATTTTTCACAGAACTAGAATAAAAAATTGCAAAATTTGTATGGAAACACAAAAGACCCCAAATAGCCAAAGCAATCTTGAGAACGAAATATGGAGCTGGAGGAATCAGGCTCCCTGACTTCAGACTATACTACAAAGCTATAGTAATCAAGACAATATGGTACTGGCACAAAAACAGAAAGATAGATCAATGGAACAGGATAGAAAGCCCAGAGATAAACCCATGCACATATGGTCACCTTATCTTTGATAAAGGAGGCAGGAATGTACAGTGGAGAAAGGACAGCCTCTTCAATAAGTGGTGCTGGGAACCTGGACAGGTACATGTAAAAGTATGAGATTAGATCACTCCCTAACACCATACACAAAAATAAGCTCAAAATGAATTAAAGACCTAAATGTAAGGCCAGAAACTATCAAACTCTTAGAGGAAAACATAGGCAGGACACTATGACATAAATCACAGCAAGATCCTTTTCGACCCACCTCCTAGAGAAATGGAAATAAAAACAAAAATAAACAAATGGGACCAAATGAATCTTCAAAGCTTTTGCACAGCAAAGGAAACCATAAACAAGACCAAAAGACAACCCTCAGAATGGCAGAAAATATTTGCAAATGAAGCAACTGAAAAAGGATTAATCTCCAAAATTTATAAGCAGCTCATGCAGCTTAAAAACAAACAACCCAATCCAAAAATGGGCAGAAGACCTAAATAGACATTTCTCCAAAGAAGATATACAGACTGCCAACAAACACATGAAAGAATGCTCAACATCACTAATCATTAGAGAAATGCAAGTCAAAACTACAATGAGATATCATCTCACACCAGTCAGAATGTCCGTCATCAAAAAATCTAGAAACAATAAATGCTGGAGAGGGTGTGGAGAAAAGGGAACCCTCTTACACTGTTGGTGGGAATGTAAATTGATACAGCCACAGTGGAGAACAGTATGGAGGTTCCTTAAAAAACTACAAATAGAACTACCATATGACCCAGCAATCCCACTACTGGGCATATACCCTGAGAAAACCATAATTCAAAAAGAGTCATGTACCAAAATGTTCATTGCAGCTCTATTTACAATAGCCCAGAGATGGAAACAACCTAAGTGTCCATCATCGGATGAATGGATAAAGAAGATGTGGCACATATATACAATGGAATATTACTCAGCCATAAAAAGAAATGAAATTGAGCTATTTGTAATGAGGTGGATAGACCTAGAGTCTGTCATACAGAGTGAAGTAAGTCAGAAAGAGAGAGACAAATACCATATGCTAACACATACGTATGGAATTTAAGAAAAAAAAATGTCATGAAGAACCTAGGGGTAAGACAGGAATAAAGACACAGACCTACTAGAGAATGACTTGAGGACATGGGGAGGGGGAAGGGTAAGCTGTGACAAAGCGAGAGAGAGGCATGGACATATATACACTACCAAATGTAAGGTAGATAGCTAGTGGGAAGCAGCCGCATAGCACAGGGAGATCAGCTCGGTGCTTTGTGACCACCTGGAGGGGTGGGATAGGGAGGGTGGGAGGGAGGGAGACGCAAGAGGGAAGAGATATGGGAACATATGTATATATATAACTGATTCATTTTGTTGTAAAGCAGAAACTAACACACCACTGTAAAGCAATTATACTCCAATAAAGATGTTAAAAAAAAACAGAAATATAGATCAGTGGAACATGATAGAAAGCACAGAGATAAACCCACGCACATATGGTCACCTTATTTTTGATAAAGGAGGTAAGAATATACAATGGAGAAAAGACAGTCTCTTCAATAAGTGGTGCTGGGAAAACTGGACAGCTACATGTAAAAGAATGAAATTAGAACACTTCCTAACACCATACACAAAAATAAACTCAAAATGGATTAAAGACCTAAATGTAAGGCCAGACACTGTAAAACTCTTAGAGGAAAACACAGGCAGAACACTCTATGACATAAATCACAGCAAGATCCTTTTTGACCCACCTCCTAGAGAAATGGAAATAAAACCCAAAATAAACAAATGGGACCTAATGAAACTTAAAAGCTTTTGCACAGCAAAGGAAACCATAAACAAGATGAAAGACAACTCTCAGAATGGGAGAAAATATTTGCAAATGAATCAACTGACAAAGGATTAATCTCCAAAATATATAAGCAGCTCATGCAGCTCAATATCCAAAAGCAAACAACCCAATCCAAAAATGGGCAGAAGACCTAAATAGACATTTCTCCAAAGAAGATATACAGATTGCCAACAAACAAGTGAAAAGCTGCTCAACATCACTAATCATTAGAGAAATGCACATCAAAACTACAATGAGGTATCACCTCACACCAGTCAGAATGGCCATCATCAAAAAATCTACAAACAATAAATGCTGGAGAGGGTGTGGAGAAAAGGGAACACTCTTGCACTCTTGGTGGGAATGTAAATTGATACAGCCACTATGGAGAACAATATGGAGGTCCTCAAAAAACTAAAAATAGAACTACCAAATGTCCTAGAAAACCCACTACTGGGCATATACCCTGAGAAAAGCATAATTCAAAAGGAGTCATGTACCACAATGTTCACTGCAGCTCTATTTACAATAGCCAGGACATGGAAGCAATCTAAGTGTCCATCAACAGGTGAATGGATAAAAAGATGTGGCACATATATATAATGGAATATTACTCAAGCCATAAAAAGAAACAAAATTGAGTTATTTGTAGTGAGGTGGACAGACCTAGAGTCTGTCATACAGAGTGAGTCAGAAAGAGAAAAACTAATACCGTATGCTAATACATATATATGGAATCTAAAAAAAAAATGGTTCTGAAGAACCTAGGGGCAGGACAGGAATAAAGACACAGACATAGAGAATGGACTTGAGGACATGGGGAGGGGGAAGGGTAAGCTGGGACGAAGTGAGAGAGCAGCACTGACATATATACACTACCAAATGTAAAACAGATAGCTAGTGGGAAGCAGCCGCATAGCACAGGGAGATCAGCTCGGTGCTTTGTGACCACCTAGAGGGGTGGGATAAGGAGGGTGGGAGGGAGACGCAAGAGGAAGGGAATATGCGGATATATGTATACATATAGCTGATTCACTTTGTTATACAGCAGAAACTAACACACCATTGTAAAGCAATTATACTCCAATAAAGATGTTAAAAAAAAAAAGACAATACCAAATGCTGGTGAGCATGTGGAGAAACTGTTATTCCTCATACATCACTGGTTGGAATATAAAATGGTATAGCCATTCTGGAAAAGAGTTTGGCAGTTTCTTACAGCACTAAACTTGCAACTACCGTATTACACAGTGATTGCACTCCTAGGCACTTATTCTAGAAAAATGAAGATTTATGTTCACACAAAACCCTGTACACAAAAGTTTATATCAGCTTTATTCACAATAGCCAAAAACTAGAAACAACCCAGATGTCAACATGTGAATGGTTAAACAAACTGTGGTATATCCATATCATGGAATATTATTCTGACATAAAAATGAGCAAAGTTTTTATATACACAACAACTGGGTGAATCCTCAGAAAATTATGCTGAGTGAAAAAAGCCAGTCTTAAAAGGGTATATACTGTTATGAGTCCATTTATATAACATACTTCAAATGACAAAATTACAGAAATGCAGAACAGATCAGCAGTTTCCAGGGGTGGGAGGGAAGTGGGTATGGTTACAAAAGGTCAATAGGAGGGATCCCTGTGGTGATCCAAATATTTTGTATCTGACTGTATCAATGTCAATATCCTGGGTGTGATATGTACTACAGTTTTGCAAGATGTTACCAATCAAGGAAACTGGATAAAGTACACATGAGATCTCTATTTTTTCTACAACTGTATATGAATCTACAATTACCTCAAAAAGTTTAAAAATATATACATTTGTAAATAAATGAGTGCATGTGTGTGTGCGTTTCCCCCAAAATTGGAGACTGTATTTTTTAAAAAGCTTGCTAGGTAATTATGAGGTGGATCCAGATTAGAGAACCACTATTCAAATGTTGCTTTATGTTTTTGATACTGAATCAATAGTTGCATCTATGTTTATGAGTGCATTCTCTGAAGAAAACAAATAAGAATGCTAGAGTATGCAAAATTTTGCAATATATATATTTATGAATTACAAGGTAAACAGAAATGTTTTATGGCTCTGGCGCTCACACTGTAGATTCTTTTGGTATATGCTTTAAAACAATACTGTGGCTACTTATTATGATATTATCATAAAAAACTGTAGACGGTTTTCTACACATTTTGAAATTGAACTGTTTAGACCACATTTTGAAAATAGGGACACTATAGGCTCTGGATAGAGAACAAAATCAGGAATAAACTGTGTCATCAAAGACATTAGGAGGAAATGCATCCTTACTTTTGTCTCTGCTGATCAATCCAGAATTTACAGCTCCTCCTGACAAAGTCACAGCCCAGTCCTCGGCCCCAGTCTAACTTCTCAGCCATGCTGTAATTAGCTTTATACCAGCTGTGGAAATAATTGAAACAAAGCACTTTATATTACTGTCATTTAAAAAACAACTCCAGCATACCAATTACAAATCTCAACAATAAGCAAACTAGAACCTCAAAAAGGACTTTGGTGACCATCCCCACAGATGAGCATTTATAAACAAAGTCCTTGCTGCACAGGATCACTGCAGCAGGGACTGTGAAATTTTAGTCTTGAGGAAAACATGAGTACTCGAGGGTGCTTTTACATTTGAAAAAAACCAAACCAAACCAAACCGTGTTCCCATTGTAATTTTCAAAGATGATATAAGTCACAGAGGAGAAAATGATTAAGGTGTGAGACAAGGAGAATAAAGGGCAAAGAAACAAAGAGAATGAGAGAAAAAGAGAAGGGAGTAAATTGAAGAAGAAAAGTAGAGTTACTAGTTGTCTAGCCTTTACCTAATCTGATCCAGTTGGCCCTAGTTTCTTGCTTCCCTGGCCTTGAATTTGTGATATTCTATCAATATGGCTCCTGCTTGTGACTAAACATTACACCATTATAATAAGACAAATGAATACTATGGCCAATACATTAAAAATGTTCCAATTTCAGAGAAAAACCACAGTGATTTATCGATACTTTCCTGGCAAAATTAATCAAAGGCAATGAACCTACTTTTAGTTTTTCTTCTTTATTCTTAATGACAAGATTAGTTTACAAGTTATAAAGCTATACAAAATAGCTTCTTTCATGCTTGTATTATATCTTCTCCCCTTAGAATTACCAAAACAGTAATAAATACACAGGCTCAAAAGTTGAGGGAATGATAAGAATCATCCCCTCCACTCTAGCACTTCCCACAAAATCTAACAACAGCAGAAATATGCAACATAGCATCTTTCAAAACCTTCTCCCCTTTCAAAAAACAGAACACTGAGAGAGAAACTGAAGAAATAAAGCCTGGCACTCCAATACCAAAATGCCTGAAACCTCTGCAGCTACAGTGTAAGTCACCTTAATTAGCTAACTTGGTATCACAGCAGGTCAAGCTGCCCGGATAGTAACAGGTGCCCTCAATCTTGCACACTAGCAAGTATTTTAGCAGTGCCTAGGTAAGGAAGTCTTTCTCCCAAAGGATAAAATATAATGTAATTAGATTCCCTTAGGAATTACCATATCTAGTATAGGTTGATGAGTGCAAAGCATAGTATCAACACTGTCATTAAATCATCTGCTAGGCACTCCAGCTACATTTCTTGAAACCTCCTTCATGTTTTCTTTGCAGTTCTTCCTGTACTATTAGTCAACAGTTATTAAGCACTTCTTATGTGCTAGGCACTTTGCTAAGTGTAGCTAAGGCTACAGCAGTGAATAAACACTTTCTGCCCTTGTGAACAATATAATCTAGTGGGGAAGGCAGATACCAAAAAGAAAATTACAAGTGTGATAAGTAGGACAGGGGTTAAGTACAAGGTGATAATAGGAGCACATTGATAGGGAAACCTAAGCTAGTCTGGGGAATTAGGAAAGGTTTTTCTGAGGAAGCAACTTTAAGCTAAACCTAGAAGGGTGAGCACAAGTTAGCTGAGGGAGCAATTAGAAACAAGATTTCTTGGTGGCATTAGTGGGTTGTGAAATCAATTTAGTGGATCTTAATCAACGTTTCTTTCTCTCTCTCTTTTAAAATCAATAGAATACATCTGTAAAAAAAATTACATATTAAAATAAAAGATTAAAAAATAAAATCAATAGAAAAGAGGACTACATTGTAGATAGTAAGGGTAAATATTGTTTCGTGAAACTTTGAATGATTCAGTTTTTGTTGTTTTTAATTAATTAATTTTGGGCTGCACTGGGTCTTTCTTGCTACCCGCGGGCTTTCTCTAGTTGTGGTGAGTGGGGGCTACTCTTCATCGTGGTGTGAGGACTTCTCACGGCAGTGGCTTCTCTTGTTGTGGAGCACGGGCTCTAGGCGTGCGGGCTTCAGTAGTTGTGGCGTGCGGGCTTCAGTAGTTGTGGCCTGCGGGCTCAGTAGCTGTGGCTCACGAGCTCTAGAGCGCTAGTTGTGGCGCACAGGCTTAGTTGCTCTGCGGCATGTAGGATCTTCCCGGACCAGGGATTGAACCCATGTCCCCTACATTGGCAGGCAGATTCTCAACCACTGTGCCACCAAGGAAGTCCTGAATGATTCAGTTTTACATGTAATAGCTAATACTTAATTGACCCTTATAATGTGCCAAGTACTCTATTAAGGAGTTTACATGTATCAACTCATTCAAGGCTCATAAAACTCTATGAGGTAGATATCACTTTTTATCCCTATTTTATAGAGGAAAGAACTGAGGCAAGGATACAACTAGTAAATGGCAGAGCTGGGATTTGAATCTAGGGTTCTGGCTTCAATGTTTTTGAGCTTTAAAAAAAAATGGAAATATAATTCACATATCATAAAATTTACCCTCATAACGTGTACAATTCAATGTTTTTAGTATATTCACAAGGTTGTGCAACCATTACCATGATCTAATTTCAGAACATTTTCATCACCCCCAAAAAAACTATGTACCCATTAGCAGTCACTCCTTAGTCCCTGGCAACCACTAGTCTATTGCCTGTCTTTGTAGATTAGCGTATTGTGGACCTTTCATAGAAATGGAGTGTGGTCCTTTGCGTCTGGCTTCTTTCACCTGGCATAATATTTTCAAGGTTCATACATCTCGTAGCATGTATTAGTACTTCATTCCTTTTTTAAAACATTTTTAGAGCAGTTTTAGGTACACAGCAAAACTGAGTGGCCAGTACAGAGTTCCCATACACCCCCCGCCCTGCAACACACATACCCTCCCCCTACCATCAATATACTGCAACAGAGTGCTACATTTGTTACAATCAATAAACCTACATTGACACGTCATCATCACCTAAAATCCATAGTTTATATTAGGGTTTACTGTTGGTGTTGTACATTCAATGAGTTTGGACAAATGTATAATGACATGTAGCCATCATTATTCTGTAAAGTATCATACAGAATAATTTCATTGCCCTTAAAACCCTCTGTGGTCTGCTTGTTCATCCCTCCTTTCCCTTAACCCCTGGCAAACACTGATCTTTTTACTCACTCCATAGTTTTGCCTTTTCCAGGATGTCGTATAGTTGGAATCATACAGTATGTAGCCTTTTCAGATTGGCTTCTTTCACTTAGCAATATGCATTTAAGGTTCCTTCATGTCCTTTTATGGCTCGACAGCTCATTTCTTTTTAGCTCTGAATAATATTCCATTGTCTGGATGTACCACAATTTATTTATCCATTCACATATTGAAGGACAACTTGGTTGCTTCCACCTTTTGGCAATTATGAATAAAGCTGCTATAAACCTCTGTATAGAGGTTTTTTTGTAGGCATAAGTTTTTAATCCGTTTGATTAAATACCAAGTCGCATAATTGCTGGGTTGCTATGGTATGAGTATGTCTGGTTTTGTAAATCAATGCCAAACTACTTTCCAAAGTGGCTGTATCATTTTACATTCCCATCAGCAGTGTATGAGGGTTCCAATTTTCCCACATCAATATTTGCCATTGTCTTTTTTTTTTTTCTTTTTTTGGGCTTGCTGCATGGCTTGTAGGATCTCAGTTCCCTCACCAGGGACTGAACCTACACCCTCAGCAGTGAAAGCGCGGAGTCCTAACCACTGAATTCCCTGCCATTGTCTTTTTTATTATAGCCGTCCTAGTGGGTGTGAAGTAGCACTGTGGTTTTCATTTGCATTTCCCCAATGATGCTGAGAATCATTTCATGTGCTTATTAATCATTTGTATATCTTTAGAGAAATATCTATTGAAATCCCTCACCAATTTTATTTATTTATTTATTTGTTTGTTTGTTTGTACGCGGGCCTCTCACTGTTGTGGCCTCTCCCATTGCGGAGCACAGGCTCCAGACGCGCAGGCTCAGCGGCCATGGCTCACGGGCCCAGCCGCTCCACGGCATGTGGGATCTTCCCGGACCGGGGCACGAACCCGTGTCCCCTGCATCGGCAGGTGGACTCTCAACCACTGCACCACCAGGGAAGCCCCCTCACCAATTTTTAAATTGAGTTGTCTTTTTATTTCGAGTTGTAAGAGTTCTTTATATATTCTGGGTACTAGATCCTTATCAGATAGATAATTGGCAAATATTTTCTCCTTTTGTGAGTTCTTTCCACTTTCTTGATAGTGCCCTTTGAAGTACAAGTATTTAATTTTGATGAAGTCCAATTTATCTATTTTTTCTTTGGTTGCTTGTGCTTTTGGTGTCATATCTAAGAAATCACTGCCTAATCTAGTATCATGAAGATTTACACCAATATTTCCTTCTAAGAGTTGTATAGTTTTAGCCTTATATTTAGGTCTTCAATCCATTTTGAGTTAATTTTTATATATTATGTGTGGTAGGGGTTCATTCTTTTGTATATGGATATCCAGTTGTCCCAACACCATTTGTTGAAAAAACTATTCTTTCCCCATTAAATGGTTTTGGCACCCTCGTCAACATCTTTACTCTTAACCATTATATATGTATGTGTGTACTTTGGTCGTGATGCATTTCTCACTGTGTGAGACACCATGCCTAAAAAACTTCTAAACAACATTTTGCAGAATGTGTGAAGGGCTTTGGGCAGTAGAAAGGACCACCTGAGATGCAGGGAGACATTAAAAAAAGGCAACTATAGTAATCCAAGGAAAAGATAATGGTGGCCTTGATAAATGTGACCCAAAAAGTAGACAGACTCCTGGGATACTGAAGAGCTGAAAATTAAGCAAGATTTATGATTGATTAGATGTGAGAGGTAGGGAGAGGGAGTTGTCAAGGATGATTCCCAGGTTTCTGGATGGAAACATGATAATGTCTTTTACTGGGAGAAGAAACTTAGCTAATCTACACTGAAGTCTTATGGATTTATGAAAATTAATTTCCACATCTACAATTTAAAAATACTGCCAGATACTTAGAAACATCTGGCTCATTTTTCTCTTGCAACAGAAAAAGGAAGAAATGCTTTAAAATTCACCAGTGCCATGGTTTCACTAGTCACTCACACACTCCACAGTGCTTTTATATCCTACTGGTATCTTAAAGAAACTAGCATTATTTACAGAAGGGCTATAAATAGGTTGTTAAACAGAGCAGCAGGACCACTTTTGTTGGCCATTGCTTGTTAGAGATAAATGGGAAAGAGCTATAATGGCACTAAAAGGAATCCAGCATTTTTTTTTTTCTTTTCAAAACTACTAATTTCCCGGGCTTCCCTGGTGGCGCAGTGGTTGAGAGTCCGCCTGCCGATGCAGGGGACACGAGTTCGTGCCCTGGTCTGGGAAGATCCCACATGCCGCGGAGCGGCTGGGCCCATGAGCCGTGGCCGTTGAGCCTGCGTGTCCGGAGCCTGTGCCCCGCGGCGGGGGAGGCCACGACAGTGGGAGGCCCATATACTGCAAAAAAAAAAAAAAAAATGAATTTCCCTACTTGGTCCACTGAAAATGACGAGAAGCAATGACAACCCAGTAGAAATGAACACAGTCCCTAGACTGTGGTTTCTAAAAGCTATTCTCCATCAAAAGGAACATTCCAGTGCTCCTTGGAAGACTGGCTAATGCCAGATGTAGGATGATACAGGGTATGTGCAGATCAGCCTGGTACATCCTGCTATATCAAAAAGCAAGGAAGCTATCAAAAACTGAGACTTGTTAAAAAAAAAAAACCCAGGAACCCACAGTGAAAAAGACTCCCACCGGAGTCATTTAAAAACGGTATTCTATTGCTTTACAAGAAAGTTCTACTGCCTTAAAAACCAGGAATCTATACATAAACCAATTTCACTTACAATTAAAAAAAATTGTTTAGGTAAGCTTTTCCTTCATATCTGCATGGCCTCTACTTATTAAAAAATCTCATAATGCCAGGGATTTATTTCTATTCATTACTATACACCTCAGGGTCTCAAACATGAATGAATGAATGGAGGTGGTACAGGTAATGGATAGCTAACTGCACAAAATTTTAAAAATAGGTACATTTTACTTCAGTGTAAAATGTCAGTATTTTCTTAAGCTAATGTTTATTTCATCTTAATAGTAATCTTAATATTCATTTCATTTTAATAAACAATTCATATAAAATTCTCACAGCTGTCTTACCCAGTGTCCTCCATTAACGCCAGAGTGATTCGAGAGAGGACTCGGTTCTGGGTGTGAGAACCAGTCATTGCTTCATTCTGAAAATCACCAACAGATTTTAATTAGAAGACTGGACTCCTTGCAAGTCCCAATAATTTCCGTGAGTGCTTTGATGTATATTTAAAATGTTGCAAGTGTGAGGGCTGACAAAATATTGACTTAAAATAGTGGAATACATAAGTCGTCTTTAAGATGACAAGACTGAAGCTTAAAGCAAAATCTACTTTCTGCCTCAAATGTCTATAGTGTATACAATTTCCCTGTAATGATAGATAACTAGCATTTAGAACTCTGTGATAAAAATGAAGATAAATATATGGAAACAGAAATACTGTAAAAACATTACACTATTCAGGCAAAGTAAAGTGGGTGGTTGAGACAGATGCCCAGATAATGGAGTGGGGAATGGAATACTTGCCTGAATTACAAAGAAAATGCTTTTATAACCAACTTTCTATACTTTGCGATCACATATTAATATGCAAAACAAGTATCACAGAATCATAGGATCAAAGGAGTTGCCTGAGGGAACCAAAATATCAAGGTCTACTAACTACCCAATGTCTTTTTTTTTTTTTTTCCAGTGTCTTAATTTCTATAATAAAATTCCTACCAGGAGGTCACCTAATGGTAAGGACTTCACTGTCTCTCAAGGAAGCATATTCTATCTTTGGGAAGCTCTGATTATTCCTTTTTTTGGGCAGGGGGGCGCCTGTACGGCTTGCAGGATCTAAGTTCCCAGACCAGGGATCAAACCCATGATTTGATCAGCAGCGAAAGCACGGAGTCCTAACCACTGGACTCCAGGGAATTCCCGTATTCTGCTAATCTTTATGTTGAACACTGGATGGCCATCTCAAGTACTTTAATATCATCTTTTAAAAAAAATAGTTCAAGGACACAAAGTTGATTTCAGAGGAAAGGCAGCGGTTAATGAAACTAATAAAATGACTACTCTCAAGTTTTCTATTGAAAACTAAGTAAATTTTCATTTCTGGACAATCTACAGCTTTCTAAAGGGAATCACTTGAGAAAACTGCTTAAGGAAAATAAACTTATTCCCATGTGAGAAATAAGTGTACGTGTCTTCCGTAAGTTTTTATCACTGTTACTTTGTGGTCACCTAGATAAGAACAGTCAGCACAAGCATTAATTTCACTCTTTTCATAATTTTGCTAACTTGGATCATGGTGTATGTAACCTGCAACCATTTAATTATTTAAACAGACGTCTAAAAAAAAAATACACACACACACATACACACACACACATATACACCCTTTGACCCAGAAATTCCATTTCCAGGGATTTATCCTTCCTTTTTCTATATAAACAAATCTGATCTTGCATTAACTTTCTAGTTCTGCTCCCCTGGAAACCTAATAAGGGTGGAATGTCAACTGTGTTACTAGGCAACGGGACTTAAGGAAAAAACACCACCTGTTATGCCTCTAGACTTGGGATTACTATAAATGAACATGAATACCTGTTGGTAAACCACAGTTTTGGACTTCTCTGTGTGCAGTGATTCTTATGGGTATGTCCCTTACAGGCATCTGGAAGTTATGTCTATGAAACTGTTAAAAAAAGATGTTGGTTCTTATTTGGGACATGGTACTTCTAAACCAGGCTGGTTCTTGCACCCCTCTATTATGGTCTTATGCTTATGGTATTTGAGTTGGAGGGAGAGGGAGAGAGGCATGGATGACAGCTGTTAGACTACTGTGTAGAGCACTAGAGAAATGCCTGACTCTGACATGCTGGCATGCTGTACTTTCTTTCTTGTATCCTTCTATTGGTTTTTGAATGTGACCTGTTTAGGTCTTATAGGTTTGACTGACTGTTTAGTTGAACCAAAGAACACCTACTGGAATGCCACTCCTGTAAGGCACTGAAGATATAAATAAATTGCTCATTACAACATTTTTAAGACAAAAAATTTAAAACATAATTATTCATTAAAAAGGACTGTTTTTACATTCATATAATATTATGTAGCTGTTTAAAAATAAGTAGATCCATGTATACAGTCTATTCTACTAATGCATGTATTTTTGTAATGTAAATGAGCTCATGTGAGACTAGTAAATAAGGGAATGACATCAGTATAAGATGGAATCATGTTGGTTCATAATGATTCCTCTCTGGATTTTAATGTTTTGTGCAATGGAGCAATAGCAGCTAAATTAATCACTTTGCTGTACACCTGAAACTAATACAACATTGTTAATCAACTATGTTCCAATATAAAATAAAAAACAAACAAAAAACCAAAATACACTAAGAGAGCAGAACACAGCAACAGAGGAGTGCTGTGCTGTGTATGATGCTCATTCACTCCATGTTCTTCCAACTGGCTCAGTATGGCCAGAGGCTTTGTCTTCGAAGTGTTTGTTGCATTGTTCTCTTACCTTTGTACATTTTACTCTTGTCCCCATTATTCAGATTTATAGTCTCCCATCTATCTACCATTGCCTTTTGCTATTGTTTAAGGTAAAGAAATACTAGAGTAAATACAGGAGTTTATTTATTGGAAATATAATGTCTTTTCAGACTGAGCTAGTACTTTTATTACGACTTATTGCTTTTGTTAATAACCTGGTATTTGTGTTTCCTACAATCCTTGTTACTTTTAGTGTTCGATTTTGAAGAAAGAGGTTCCTTAGGAAAGCATACATTGTATGATAGCAGAAGCACTTATACTGCCTTGGAAAGATGTCTAAGATATATTGTTAAATGAAAAAAGTTGCATAAATGTATGAACCTATTAAAAAAAAACTGTGTGTCAGTGTTTCTGTCTATCTATCTAACATTTCTGGAAGGATATTTAAAAAACTTAAATAGTGATTACATCTGGAAAGTGGATCTGGAAAGCTAAAGGGGGAAGGGACTTTTTAAATTTTTTTACTTTATAACCTATTATATATTTGAATAAGTTGAGTACGAATTCTTTTATTAAAGAAAAAATATGTCTAGTAAAATTCTAAAATAAACTGACCTCTAATAATCGCTTTTCCCAATGGTTGAGCTCAGTGCCCATACCACCTTGATTTTCAAGTTCCATTCCCTCCAGAATTGGACAGTTAAAATGTTTTCGTGCTTCATCCTAATAATCAGAAAAAAATAAGTAAATAAACCCTACAAAAGTACAACATAACGGCAAACTCCTTACCACACTGGATATAATAAAGTAGTCATTAAAGAATTACTTTGGTGAGAAGAGAGAATGTCTTCTAAAAATATAGTTTTTTTTTGTTTGTTTTTGTTTTTTGCGGTACGCGGGCCTCTCACTGTTGTGGCCTCTCCTGTTGCAGAGCATAGGCTCCAGACACGCAGGCTCAGCGGCCAGGGCTCACGGGCCCAGCCGCTCCACGGCATGTGGGATCTTCCCAGACCGGGGCACGAACCCGTGTCCCCTGCATCGGCAGGCGGACTCTCAACCACTGCGCCAACAGGGAAGCCCTAAAAATATAGTTTTTAATATAATTAAATATTTTGATACTGTCACACTTTTCTTTGCTATTGAACTACTATTTCTCTTAATATTTTTTCCTCTATTTGAAGATTTTGGCTTTAAGTCATATATTTCAAAAAAGTTATAGACTGGTATGATTGCCATTTGTAACTGTTGTGTCAACAATGAGTTTAATGCAGGTATAAACTGCTCTTATTATGGATATAGTTTTTGTAAGAAAAATAAGTTGTTCATTAGAAAACAATTTTGTTCATTTGGTTTCGTCTGTCCTTCAGTTAGAGATTTCCAGGGATGGGAAATATCCCAAGAGCAGTGCAAAAGTTCAGAGGTCAGAAGGAGCTGTGTGTAGTCAAGGAAGGGGGAGAAGGGAGAATAGGTTTCTGTCATTAAACAAGAGGGTGTGATGATTAATTTTATGTGTCAACTTGGCTGGGCCACAGATAGCTGATCAAACATTATTCTGAATGTTTCTGTGAAGGTGTTTTTGGATGAGATTAACATTTAAATTAGTGGGCTTTAAGTAAAGCCGATCACTCTGTAACATAAATGGGCCACTCAGTTGAAGGCCTTCATAGAACAAAGGCTGACTTTACCCCTGAGCAAGAAGGAATTTTGCCAGCGGACTTCTTCTGGACTCAAACTACAACTGTTCCCTGAGTCTTCAGGTTGCCAGCCCACCTCATCAGATTTTGGACCAGCCAATTACTTAAAATAAATCTCTTTATCTTTTTCTCTCTCAACACATCCTGTTGGTTCTGTTTTTCTGGAGAACCCTGACTAAAACAGACTCCAAATGAAACGACCAGCAATTATGCATATAGTACCAGGGATCCTAAGAGGTATCACAACAGACCACTGGTATCACAACTTAAAGCAGTGGGTAGAATGCAGCCATAAGAGTCATCGCCAAATTTCTGTTTCCTCAGATTGTGCTTGGCCTGTAGCTTTACTGTACTGCCTTTATATTATGTTTCCTACTACAGGCTTTGAAATTTAATCATTAGATCTTAAACAATAATGATTAGTAAAGAAGGGACTATAATGAACGAAAAGAGCAGATGGCTCATGAGACATGAAGTTCAGTGATACTCACAACAACACGAGGTGTTACTAGAAGATACACAGTGTGAGGAACTCTCTTATTATCTCGAATATCCCACAATCTCTCCACTTTTCGAACTACTTTATCACTCCATTGATATAATCCAAGACTGCAATTAAAGAATAAAAAGACAGTCCTTTTTGCAAATTCACCACCACTTTAAGTGTAAAAGTGTTTATGACTATCAATATGAAATTAAAATATTTGAGCTTACTATACACCAAGTGCAAGCAAAGACTTGATAGCATTTTCTAATTTAATCTTTTCAATAACTTTATGAGATTATCATCACTATTTTGCAGGTAAAGAGACAGAAGCTTAGAGAGATGAAGTAACTTGCTCAAATTCAAATAGCTAATTTTTGGCTAAGATGACAATGAATTACTTCCTCTTAACAAATTTACTGGATAAAACAAAAGCATGTCTAGAGACATATCCTAGTACTGCACATAACAAAACTTAACAAAAGGTGACATTTTAATTTAGTGGGAAAGCATAATTTACTTAATAACTGTGCTGTAAAACTGCTTATCCTACTAGGAAAAACAAAGTTAAATCCCTATTTTACTCCATATACAGAAATAAATTCCAGACAAATGTCAGTAAAAACGGCAGAGTAAGGACCCCTGAACTTTGTGAAAGCAATGGGGAAAGTATCAAAATTGGCCAAATGAACTTTTTCAGAACTCTGGAAATTAACCAAAGGCTTGTAGTAATCCAGGAAGCACTTCTTTAAGAAAAATGGATGAATCTCAGTAAGAATAGCAAGCTTTGTGGCGTTTTCCCATGCCCTCTCTCCAGCTTTGTGGCAGCTTTGAAAACCAACAGCCCACAATCATGGTGAAAATCAGCAATCTGGCAGCCAGAGGGAACAGAAGGGGGTTGACTGGCAGAATGCATTAAAAAAAAAACATGATCCAACTATGTCTACAAGAGACATGGTTTAGAGTCAAGGATACAAATAGGTTGAACGTAAAAGGATTAAATGCCTTTTATGCCCATGCCTTAGAAAGATTATTAATTCCTTTCCTTTTTCTGTGGCAAGGCAATGTTTAAACATAAATAGTGAACAAAGCCAACAAGAAAATAATCAGTTTTTACCTCATTAATAACTCCAATATCCTCTTCATCATTCACATTTCAAGATTAATGGTTTCTCCAAATAAATAGGTTAGGGCCAAATCCGACTCTTTCTATGTCTAACACCTGAATTTCATATTATTATATTATGTCCATTTATACTGTAAGATTTCCTGCTTTTGAGGAATATCCCGAATGTAAGAAAGCACTGCAAATTATCAGCTTAACAATGGTTCTTGTGTGTAGTAATCTCTCTCCTCCTTACCTACATCACTGTGTAGATGTTGCCTATCTCACTATTTATGTGTTTCCCATAAAGACCACAATTCTTAGGAAAGACCAGACTTCTCCCATACCACCAAACGAACACAATCTAGGAAGTAAAACATGTATTTCTACATTAGAGTTGTTTCTTCACATGTACTCTAAAAAAATACTATGATGAATAAAGTACTATCTGTTTTAATATTTACTTCTAGCTACCTAAATGGAGATCTTTGTGTGAGAATTAATTTTGTATTCTACATCCATATACCACTACTCTGATAAAGAGATGAAAGAGTGTCAGCACCCCGAGAAGGTTTCTTTATGCCCCCCTCTCAATCTGTTCAACTTGTATGGCATTTAATAGCCTGCGGCTTCAAGTAAAACTACTAATCTGTCTTTTACCGTTGACTGTTTTTAAACTCCATACAACTGAACTATGACTTTTTTTTTTTTTTGGCTGCGTTGGGTCTTTGTTGCTGTGCACGGGCTTTCTCCAGTTGCTACGAGTGGGGGCTACTCGTCATCGCGGTGCGCAGGCTTCTCACTGTGGTGGCTTCTCTTGTTGTGGAGCATGGGCTCTAGGTGCGTGGGCTTCAGTAGTTGTGGCACACGGACTCAGTAGTTGTGGCTCACGGGCTTTAGAGCACAGGCTCAGTAGTTGTGGCACACTGGCTTAGTTGCTCTGCAGCATGAGGGATCTTCCCAGACCAGGGATCGAACCTGTGTCCCCTGCATTAGCAGGTGGATTCTTTTTTTTTTTTTTTTTTGCGGTACGCAGGCCTTTCACTGTTGTGGCCTCTCCCACTGCGGAGCACAGGCTCCGGACGCGCAGGCTCAGCGGCCATGGCTCACGGGTCTAGCCGCTCCGCGGCATGTGGGATCTTCCCGTACTGGGGCATGAACCCATGTCCCCTGCATCGGCAGGCGGACTCTCAACCACTGCGCCACCAGGGAAGCCCATGCAGGTGGATTCTTAACCACCGCGCCACCAGGGAAGTCCCTGGACTACGACTTCTTTTATTGAAACTTGTAACTGTGATATTCATACACTTTACTGCATGCAGCAATAATGTGTTCTTTTTAGTGCCTTGTAGTTTTTGGTTATAGGAATATATCACGATTTATTTATCCATTCTTCTATTGATGGACCTTTGGGTGGTTTCCATTTTTTGTTTATTAATAACAAAACTGCCATGAACATTCATTTTCATGTCTTTTTGTGGACATGTGCTCTTAATTTAGAGATTCATTTTTTATATAAATGCATGCAAATGGTTATAGTTCTATGACTGATATTCTATATAAAATTCTTGATAATTTTTTTTTAGTAATTCTTGGTATTATTTCTTTTAGGCCCTGAACCTCTAGGTCACTGTTAATATGATGAGCTAAATAAAATACCAGTTAACATGTAAATATTGCCACGTACAGGCAATAATTATTAAAAAACCAAACTATAACCAACCCATATTTTCCCATGGCCTGACTCTCCTATAAAGTAATACAAGCTACAGAGTGGTGGAAAAGAGCTCTGCCTGGCAAAGAGTCCTGGCTCTTTGGATAAATCACTTTTCTCCATCTCAATTGTTTCATCTGTAAAATGAAAAGGTGAAGCTAAATGAACTCTTTTTTTTTATTGGAGTATAATTGTTTTATAATGTTGTATTAGTTTCTGCTGTACAATGAAGTGAATCAGCTATGTGTATACATATATCCCATCCCTCTTGGACCTCCCTCCCACCCTGCACCCCCATCCCATCCATCTAGGTCATCACAGAGCACTAAGCTGACCTCCCTGTGCTATACAGCAGGTTCCCACTAGCTAGCTATTTTACACATGGTAGTGTATACATGTCAATCCTAATCTCCCAATTCATCCCACCCTTATATCCTATCTTGTTTTAATAAGATAGGACATACAATCTTCTTAGGCTAGCCATAAAGCCACTATTATTTATGGAACTTAACATGCTATGATTCTCAGCTGCTAGTCTTAGCACTCTCCTAAAAGAGAAGAACAAGAACAAAAAAAACCAAATACCTATAGTTAAAAGGTGGGAGACCATCTGCAAATCTTGAAGTTAGAGGATTTCCATCTTTATCATGGTAGAATGCAAATAGCCCAGCAGAGAAACCCTGTAAGAAAAAGTTCAAAATGTCTTACAGTGAAAAATATCAAATCTGACTATAGATATCACAACATGCCACTATCAAAAGAGAACACTGATACAACCACATAAAAGTGTCAGGCCAATATTTCTACAGGAACTTGCCATATACTGGAATTGGACTGAAATTAAGTGTTTCATATTATGAATTTTAAATTTCAATTACTTGAGATAATTCTAAGTGAGGAAACCAAAAGTAATAGTAACAAAGACATTCTTTGGTTGGTATAGACAATGCATTTATTTGTTTAAAGACGTGTTTATAATAGTTGGTCCTCTTCACATGAACTTACTAACAAACTCTAAAATTGCAACCAGGGAAATGTTACTATTAACAACAATTAACAATACAGTTTAGAGCAGGAGGGTGTGCTAGTAAGATCACTCATAAAAATTCAAAGTCTTTGATACCAAAGTCCATATTTAATATATATCTATATCTAAAATAAAAAAGACTATAAATGTGTGTTTATGTGCGGGGGTGTATACTTCGGAAAAAAGATTGGAAACATATATCGAAATGTTAGCTGTGGTTCTTTTGGTGGTAGAGTAATGTGTAAAATCATCTGTATTTCTAAAAGTATTTTACAATGTGAATTTTTGTGTTTATAATCACATTTTTAGACAGTATTTTAAAGAAGTCTTCAATTTTAATAAGATAGTAGCTACTTCACATAAAGGTATTCAAATTCCCATTCTCTATCCCCTCTCCCAAATAAGATGAGAAAATGGGCAAAAAAAAAATTACTGACATTTGATATCTCCTATTTCATTAGTGAGATTTCTTTTCTTACTTTCTTTCCTAACCTAATAACTAAAACAAAGTGCTTTTGTAACTACTAATTTAAGTATGGTTTTTTTTTTTTCTTTCTTTTTTTTTTTGCGGTACACGGGCCTCTCACTGTCGTGGCCTCTCCTGCTGCTGAGCACAGGCTCCGGATGCGCAGGCTCAGCGGCCATGGCTCAGGGGCGCAGCAGCTCCGCGGCATGTGGGATCTTCCCGGATGGGGCACGAACCCGTGTCCCCTGCATCGGCAGGCGGACTCTCAACCACTGTGCCACCAGGGAAGCCCTTAAGCATGTTTTATACACTGAGACTATGTTATAGTTTATATCCAAATAACTAACAATCACAAATGATCACTTAATTAATCTATTTCTTTGGCAAATGTCTTTGCTTACATAACTGTGGCCTGTGTCATTCAAGGCTTGCCAAAATGATTAATGGAATCCAGAGTATTCTTTTATTCCTACATTTCTTCTTTTTTAATCTCTGAAGATGCAAAGAACATTTAATGGAGTCAGGTAAGAAAATCTAAACAGTTTTTAATATACAATTCACTGAAGTTATATAAAGCTTAAAATAGTATGCTGTGCCTCATCTTTCATAATATTCTAAATACACATTTTTTTCCACAATATCAATTTGAAAATTTTTCTAAGCACTCACATTTCAGAAGGCTTATCTGGTATTGAAAGAACCAGGAATGACTGTATTTGATAGCTAGAGCAATATATAACTTTATAGGGAATAAGTGTATTTGTTAAACATTTAATTCTTAGCATCCTCCAGGATGGTTTTTGAGACAAACTAATATTTTAAATTTCCTAGGTTTTTACAATTTTTTAAATAATTCAAATACACAAAAAAGTTTAAAAATCTAATAGAAACTTAGGTATACTCCTTAAGAGGATTTAAGATATTCGTTTTGCCAGGTCTTCTTCAGACTTTTTTTTAAGAAATAAAACACTGCAGAATAAATACCGTTGAAGGCCCATTACCTTCACCCTTTCTCTTCCCACTTTTCCCAGGGGTAATCACTACCTTAAAGTCAATGTACATAGTAACTCTCACACATGTTTTTATATTCAATGGTGTCTGACTTTAATTTGAGATTCCCTGATTGCTAAAGTAAATCTGAGTATGTTCTCATATACTTCTTGGCCAATTGGACCTTTTCTTTTGTGACCTGCCTGTTCATAACCTAATTTACCTCATATCTGGGACCTCTGCATTCATGTTCACTTATATACTAGACTTAAAACCTGCTGTTTTTTTCTGGTTCTCTCAACATCAAGTATCTATTGTTTTTGGAGCTTAAAGCTTAAAATGTTACTTAGAATGATGCTTATCTTTCATCACAATAGCAGGTTTAACTTACTTTTTTAATAAAAGGAAAAGAGATGATTCATTTTAGAATCTCCTTACTTGAAGACCAGAAGTGCTATCTGGATACACTAGAGTTTCACTGAATTATCCAAGGTATTTGCTGATTTAAAGACTGAGGTCATACATAATAGCTCATGAAATAAGACTAATAAATGATAGTCACTAATTTTATTATACCTTACTATGTAGAGCATGGTGCTAAGCCATTTATGTTTCATCTTATTTAATCTTCAAGAAAAAAATCCATTGTAGTATGTACTACTATATTCATTTTATAGATGAAACAGAGGCTTACAAAGGCTAAATAATTTGTAATAGATCCCAAAGATTTTTAGCAGTAAAGCTAAGGAGATTCACACCTAGATCTGCGTGATCCATTCTCTCCCTCTCTCTTTTTTTAAATAATGTACTCTATAGTGGGTGCTACCATTTTAAAAAAATTTTTGTTTTTTATAAATTTATTTATTTATTTTTGGCTGCGTTGGGTCTTCGTTGCTGCATGAGGGCTTTCTCTAGTTGCGGTGAGCGGGGGCTACTCTTCGTTGGGGTGTGCAGGCTTCTCATTGCGGTGGCTTATCTTGTTGTGGAGCACCTGCTCTAGGCACGTGGGTTTCAGTAGTTGTGGCTCGCGGGCTCTAGGGCACAGGCTCAGTAGTTGTGGTGCACAGGCTTAGTTGCTCCGTGGCATGTGGGATCTTCCCAGACCAGGGATTGAACCTGTGCCCCCTGCACTGGCAGGCAGATTCTTAACCACTGCACCACCAGGGAAGTCCCATTCTCTCTCTTAATCACTGCATTTTACTCCCATCTATTTTCTAAACACATGAATGACATCAGGAGGACATTTCCTAGGTTTTAGGCAACTTTATTTAATTCCCCAGACATACTGTAAAAGTTTACTACTTTGGACCAATTGGGGAAAAGCAAAGTTCTGAATCAGTTAATATATATAAAATTCAGAAAGTCTAAATAGACCAAGAACACTTTTAGAAATGAGATCTCTGTAAGAGATAAGAAAGATCTATAATTAACATATCAGCTATCATTTTAGATGAAAGTGAATTTTTTTTAATTACTAAGTTTCTTCTTAAGAAGCTTAATCATTTTTTCAAAACTCCTATTTGCCCAATGGATTTACTTGTTTCATTATTTTAGGTAGTATAAGTCAACCGAGCTGCTATCCTAATCATTAAAAATTGTCTACTGGCAGAGGTCTATTCAACTAGGTTTTACTGAACACGATCTAAGAAGCCACAAAATCTTAAATTTTAACATATACATCAAAATGAGAGTATAATCAGAAAATCAAGGCATGAAGGAGAGAACAATAGTTAACAGCAAAATTTACCAGGGCATGAATAATCTCATGTTTCACTGTAGACAGCATCCCAACAAACTCCTGAGGCTGGGTAGAGATCATATTTGGACACAGGTTAGCATATCCTGCAATTGGCCTGTTAAAACAGACATTAAATTTTTAATTATATTCCAGGACAATATGTATTATACTTATTAACCTATATTTTTCTATCAAAAACTGATCAAGGTCAGAAAAATCTTTGTGAAATATCAAATGTCATTTTACAACATAACATCTAACTTTCACTGTCTTTTACTTTCCAGACATATACCTGTGTTCTCCTATGACATTGCTAATCAGCAGCTGTTCCCTCAAGAGGATAGAGTCAGTTAATTATACTTCAGTGTGAATTTGTAAAGTATGTCAATATGTACCAAAAAAGGGAATGAACTAAAAAATTTTAATTATAACACTATTTTTCTTGCAAAATTCATTTCTGACTTCAGCATTTCACTATATATATAGGCACAGGGACAGACAAGTAGGTAGAGAGGAAAAGTAGGTACAAAAGAGGACAATAAGCAAATCATTCAGGTTGCTGCAAGTTGCTGAACCTTCTGATTTCCATTTCACTATTCCCTTTCTCCTGTCCCAATAATGCCTTCATTAACATAATTTTTTAAAAAATTTATTTATTTTTGGCTGTGTTGGGTCTTTGTTGCTGCACATGGGCTTTCTTCTAGTGTCGTGAGCGGGGGTTACTCTTCGCTGCGGTGCGCAGGCTTCTCACTGCGGTGGCTTCTCTTGTTGCAGAGCACGGGCTCTAGGCACGCGGGCTTCAGTAGTTGTGGCTCGTGGGCTCTAGAGCGCAGGCTCAGTAGTTGTGGCGCATGGGTTTAGTCGCTCTGCGGCATGTGGGATCTTCCCGGACCAGGGCTCGAACCCATGTCCCCTGCATTGGCAGGTGGATTCTTAACCACTGCCACCAGGGAAGCCCAACATAAAGTTTTTTATCTTCCTATTATCTTCTTTCATACAGTATTCTATACCTTCTAGAATCTACAGAATTCTATATCTCTTTCTGAGCCTAGAACTTGAGAGTCCAAGAGCTCACGAGGACCCACAGTAATTCAATCAGTTTCACCACGCACCCACCTGCCTTTCAAAAGCTGTGACAAACAGTAAGGAACCCCAAGGTATTTCTCCCAACACTACCTCAACATTTTACCATAGAAATACCACAAACCTCCCCAAATGGTGATGGCCTATTTACAGAGTAACATTTGCCTTATTTAGTTAAAAAAACATACAGTGCACTTTCTTCATACTTGAAAACAACAGACTTGCACTTAGAAAAGTATGAGTATAATTCACTCACCAAAATATTGCCACGGTGACCTCTAAGATATAAAATAAACGTCACTATCAGGCTTAAACCCTGTCAGGAACTTCCTACTGCATTTATTATTTTTTTTATTTTTTCCACGGTACGTGGGCCTCTCACCACTGTGGCCTCTCCCGCCGCGGAGCACAGGCTCCGGACGCGCAGGCTCAGTGGCCATGGCTCATGGGCCCAGCCGCTCCGCGGCATGTGGGATCTTCCCGGACCGGGGCACGAACCCGCGTCCCCTGCATCGGCAGGCGGACTCACAACCACTGAGCCACCAGGGAAGCCCCCTACTGCATTTAGAATGAAACAGCCCTGTCTACTTCTCCCTCCAACGCATCCCCTAAAGCTCTCATCCTCAAGCACAGTTTCCACTGGAGTGGCTTCTAAGAGCAACAGGTAGACACAGCATTTTCCTAACATAAGCTCTTTCTCCAGCTCTTTATTTGGCTGAAGCCTATCGATTTTCAGGTTATATCTAAAGTTTCACTTTTTCAAAGAGGCCTTTTTTGCCCAGTTGATCTAAATTATGTTTCCCCCTTTTGTTCTCTTTTATGTTGCAACACCCTGTCTTTTTCTACAAAGTATTTATCATATTTGAAATCACATGTCTATTTGTATCAGTATTTAACTAACATCTGACTCCCTCTGTAATTTGTAAGTTCCATGAGACAGGTACACGTGTCTATTTTGTTCACCTAGTCTGCTGGCAACATATTAAGCACTCAAATATTTATGGAATGAATTAACGCAATATAGCAGTTTTGAAGGAAAGTTTCACTACTACTAAAAAGATTCAAAAAGAACAACTTAAGATATTGCTCTTCTAACATCAACATTCTCCTCATAAGCAACCAAAATTTTCCCCATGTATGAGAATACATACATGAGTAGCTTCAGATTCACTGACACGAGGAACATTTATTCTTTCAGCTAGTCATTCACACCTAAAGTGAGCCAAATGTTCAAGTGCCTTAAAGAAATATAATAGCAGTGAAAAGAAAGTGAGATGCATCTCTGGGCTATGGGATTCTCATCTGTGTGATAACTCCTATGTTGCATTCTCTCCCCAAAAGACAATTAGATACTTTAAGTACCTTCAGTATTATCAGATGCTGAAAGGAGCTGAACTAATCCAGACCCATCTCAGCATGGGATTTTATATCCCTCTCCCTACTTCCCCAGGGAAGCCATTCTGTTCCTAATACATAAGGTTCACTTTAACATGTCTTTTGTTTAAAAAAGTAATTAAAGCTCATTGGAAAAAGCTATATATCCAAACATATAGAAATGTATGAAGAAAAAGGTAAAAATTCCCTATTTTACAAACTACCACCACTAAATTCCACTATCACAGGTAACTGCTATCAACAATTGGGGTGCTTTATTTTTTAGAGTGACCAGCCATCCTGGTTTGCCTAGGACTGAGGGATTTCCCGAGATATGGGACTTTCAGGGCTAAACCAAGGGTACTCCCGAGAAAATTGGGATAGTGGGTAATCCTAATTATTTTTGACTTTTACCTTAGCACATTCAAGTCCATACACAGAATTTTTGTTTGTTTTTTTTTTTGTTTTTTGCGGTACGCGGGCCTCTCACTGCTGTGGCCTCTCCCGTTGCAGAGCACAGGCTCAGGACGCGCAGGCTCAGCGGCCATGGCTCACGGGCCCAGCTGCTCCGCGGCATGTGGGATCCTCCCGGACCGGGGCACGAACCCGTGTCCCCTGCATCGGCAGGCGGACTCACAACCACTGCGCCACCAGGGAAGCCCCATACACAGATTTTTAAAACAAGTATGAAATCGTATTATGTACACTGTTTTGCAATGTTCTTCTGACACTCAACAGTATATTAAAAATGAGATTGTGTGTGTGCACAATCCATATGGTTTAGGTCAAATTAAGATAAAGAGCCATGATTCTGCAGCACTGCTATTATGAAGGTATATTTCTCAAAGACACCTACTTTAAGAAGTATCTCATTTTATCAAGTAACTTGTCATTCATTTAGCACTTCAAATACCATATTTCCTTGATATTGAGACACCAGTAATTATAAAATTTCATAAATTTAATGACAGCTTCTCAGGAAAAAAGGAACAATCTATTAAATACATATATCCTTTTTACTAAACAACAGTACATATACATCTTCAAAACCATATAGCACTTCCTTCTTCAGTAATAAATATTTGACTCGATGCATTCTCAACATTCAGAAGCTAAAGATTTTTGAGTTTATTTCATGGATCAATAATTATATAGTAACATGCTAACAGACTGCTTTCATAATCCATGATGCTGATTTTGACCTCCTTACCACCTTCAGTATTGACAGTATAATTCTGAAGCATATATTAGTGTTTCCTTTGTATTGGATACTTGGTCCTACTAATAATTTCATTTTTTCCTTAAATTAATTAGCTATCAATAGAACTGAAACAGCTCTTTAAAGTCAGCTAGTATTTTGATAGGTAGATGAATGTTCAGGAACTCGGCAACGGTCCTTACATTCACTGGACCATTGAATGTGGTCACATTAACTCTCCTAGATTTGAGAACGTCACATACAAACTATACTGAGACATACCAGTTTCTACTGCCTTTAACTGATTTGTCTGGTGTGTAACAGGCAATCTTCTGTATGCATAACAACTTTATTTCAAGGCTGCTTCACTGAGAAAAAATTTTTGAAATATTTTTTAAATAAAAAAGAGGGAGCGGCTAGGCCTGTGAGCCATGGCCGCTGAGCCTGCATGTCCGGAGCCTGTGCTCCGCAACAGGAGAGGTCACAACAGTGAGAGGCCCGCGTACCACAAAAAAAAAAAAAAAAAAAAAAAAAAAAGAGTCCTTTTTTTTTTTTTTTTTGGCCAAGCAACATGTGGGATCTTAGTCCAACCGAGGACTGAAGTGGCTCCTCCTGCAGTGGAAGTGTGGAGACTTAACCACTGGACCGCCAGGGAAGTTCCGGGACTCTAAATTTTTTAGAGATAATTAAGCTAAGTGAAGGACATAATGATATGACAATTAGATGAACAGTTATTTTGAACATCTTACAGTTCAGCACAGAAGTGCTAAAATTAAAGTTCAAATTGTTTCCTTAGAGAGGTGTCATCACTTTCAAAGAAAATTCTATTGACAGTAGACTTTTCCTTTGGAATTGGTACTTATATTACCATATGCATAGCAGTTGTATAACCTGGTTCCCCCACCACACCCCAATCCAGGCAGTATGCCATTTCTTACTACTGGAGGTAATCTCGCAAATGCAAACTTCTTGTACTCTCAACACTTAGAATATGTTTTAAGAGTTCTTATTTTAGATCTTGGGAAATAAGTCTCAGGGGAAAGTTTACCTGTCCATTTTTGCTTCCTGCTGACAATAGGCTGCATAAGAGATGATGTTTTCATGGCTGCACCTCTCAGTGGCCAGAGCACCAACATAAAGAACAAAGTCTGCATCCCGGACTCCCTCTTGGTCTGGCACACCCACTGCTCCACAGGGCCACTTACCCCCACAGCAGACTCTGCATTGCTATGCCCATGGGGGACAACAACGGAAAAACAGACCAGAGATGAGGTTAGCTATCAGGACTTTTAATTTATAATGAATCCAGACTCTAAATATGTATGATTTAATTTTTATTTATTATCCTTCAGCTTTTATCAAAATCCATACCTCTCTCTACTCAATTCCTATCTCTAATTTTAAATTTATTTTATTAAAATTTCTACTTTATATACTATAATCATAAATGTATAATATTAATTAAAACAAACAATTGCTATTTATAAAGGGCATGCAACCAGGGTACAAAAAAGACAGCAATAGAAAAGGTTTTATTAAACCCTGAAACTAGGTGAAAATTACAAGGGACCTTCTTGTACACATTTTTTTTAGCAATTTCCCGTGAATCTATAGTTACTTCAAAACTAATTAATAAAAAACTTTATTTACTGGAAGTATTTTCCTATTATAAGTAATTCATGTATCTTGTTAAAAATTCAGATAATACAAAAGTATATAAGGTAAAAAGTTAAAGTCATCTTGTAATATTACCTTTGTTTCTAGTTTTCTAAGCGAACTTTGCCCTTTTAACATACGTTTTTTAGAGAACTTCTTCTATCAAAGTTCCTAAACAATCATAATCTCCAAATTATAAATAGGAAAATCAGTAAATGGTGTTTTTTTTAAGGCATAGGTGATGCTTGCAGAGAGAGAAAAGACAGAAATTCTCATTTCATTACATTGTTTACTCTTGCTTCTCTAATACATGTATTTATAATTTTAAAATTCAATTACTTTAATCTGTTAATAGTTGATATTAAGAAAAGCTGTGATTTAATAGCATTCTTTACATGATCTCTCATTTATTTAAAAAAAAAAATCAGGACCCCCAAGAAGATAAGTAGAAAGCAGAATTTGAAAAAGCCAAAAGAATTAAAAACAAAAATACCTTAGAAAAAAAAGCAAAGAAATATGCCTTAAAATGTCTACGAAATATCTCTAAATGTCTCAGGAAAAGAGATAAATATGTAATTAACAGGTTGTTTCAATTTTTAAACATGTTCCCCAAACCCTCTATGCTTTCAAGAAATTTGATAAAAGAAATGGAAGCTGAGTAAGTTAGCTGTATTAGTGCCAAAAGCCTTTAGTGAGCTTCAAATACTCTGAGAAAAAAATTATAAAGTAAACTTCAACTATATGCTTAATTTTGCTGACAAAGTCAATGTTTAATAATGTATTCATTTTCTAAAAGTAATGAGAGAACACAGCTCAATAGAGAAAAGCAGCTAAAGCAATAATCATATTTTCCAAAATATAGGTATAAATAAATTGGCTTTCTGGTTTACACATTTAAACTTTTTATATTTTTTCTGATACAAATAATAGACGCTTAATATGAAAAATCAGAACATTACAAAAATGTATAAGTTAACAAATAAAAGCCCTCCATAATCCAACTCAATGAAAACCATTAAAATTTTATGTGTCTCTAGATTTTTTATATATGTATACCTCCAGATTACTTCATAATTTTTTATATGTGTGTATACACTTCTTATTTTTTATGCTTTTATTTCAGCTTTACTGAAAGCTGAATAATTGATGATAATTTTTAATTTTTAAATGAAATAGACTAACTACCCATACTGATTTACAACTTTTTTTTCCATTTAAAAGCTTAACTGTCTTTCCAAATCAGTATATAAAGATCTATTTTGTTCTTTTTTTTTTTTAATATTGTTCATTTATTTTGGCTGCACCGGATCTTAGTTGTGGCATGCAGACTCTTAGTTGCGGCATGCATGTGGGATCTAGTTCCCCAACCAGGGATTGAACCTGGGCCCCGTGCATTGGGAGCAAAGAGTCTTACCTGCTGGACCACCAGGGAAGTCCTTCTACTTCATTCTTTAACAGCTGTGTAGTGCTCCATTATGTGGTTATGCCATAACTTAAGTAATATTAATATAGGCATATTTATAGTTTTGCAAAGAATATCCTTGAACATATATTACATAGTTATAAGTATTTTTATGGAATACATTTCCAGGTTGGGTTAAAGCATACACATTATTTTTATTTGAAGAGATAATGTTAAATTGCCCTTTAAAAATTCTGAGGTATATAGCTGCTAAAAGATGTTTTGGAGGGCAAAGATAAAGTCCTAAGCAGAAACGATTCAGCAGCCTCAGAGATAAATTGAAAAAAGAAAAAAATAATTAAATTCACTTGAAAACCAATGAAAGAATAAAATCAGCACACCTAACTGTGATTACTTTTGGTAGAGAATGAAGCTTTTGAACTTAAGTCTGTAAAATCTTCTTAGTGACAATCACAGATTGAAAATCTGTCATAAGTTTATCCTAAAGAATAAGAACATTGCTAAGAGCAGGGTGAAATACCTGGAGGTGCTCCTCAGGCACTATAACGGGGCCACATCTTGTATGCTCTGCACATTCCCCAGTACAGCATCTATGGTGATCATTTTCCTTCCGAAGGTATTGGTATTGGTTTGTTGCACATTGTCTTCAGTTCATTCGTACATCAAAGTTTAATTACAAAAAAAAAATAAAGATGAGTTCACAGCAGTTAAAACATTGTAAAAAACTAGTAGCTGCTATGTTTATTTCATTTATAATAGTTACTATTTTAGTTAGAAAAGTAGTCTAATAAAGAATTTTGGTTCCATGGCAAATTCTTCTGATCTGGGTTTTCAAACACTCAAATACTTCAAAAGCCAATACTGTACACATGAAGGAAGGGGATATGGGAAAAAGGGATATGGGAAAAAGCCAATACTGTACACATGAAGGAAGGGGATATGGGAAAAAGGGTACAACTATACCCAAGGAAAAGATCCAGTGGGTCACCTCATAATGGAAAATCGGGAAAAGAATGATTACCCAACAGATGCTCTTTTATTCTTTTTAAATATCTTACAGTTTGGTCTCCAGGAACCAGCATAATAAAATACTCCAGTATAAAACTCACAATTTGCCATACTGACAGAATGGGGTGGGCAGAGTACTAAATACTAAACAACTGAAGAAAATGACCTGTGTGTAATGTGACATACCTACTAAGTAATATGGTGCCCGCAGGTCTACGAACCTGAAAAGTCTTCTCTAAATAAGAAACAGCTTGTGGAAAAAGTTTGGTCTAAATAAAAGTTGGAAAAAAAAAACCAGTCAGAATTACAGCTAAAAGATAAACTATATTTAAAACAAGTAAGCATAGGATATTAATGACTAAGGGGAAAGAAGGAAAAAGCCTTATAATTCTGGAATATAGGTACTAGTCGAAAGTTGTGTGACTATGGCTAGGGAAAGATTGAGTCTAGGAGCAAAGGAATTTCCTCATTTACTAGTTTAGTTTGGAGGAAAGAACACCAAAAAGTTCCTTCCCTACCCCATTTAAATAGAATATTATAAAACATAAATCACAACTATTAATATTACTTTAAATTTGAGACTGATTTAGATTATTCCAACATGAAGGTAGTTTATGTTAAGAAAATCATATATTTAGAAGATCTACTTTAGCCTCACCCATTTCTGTGACCCCATAATGAAGTGGCTTAATGTGTGTGTGTGCCTCTGTAACAGTTAAAAAACTTATGAGGCTAGCACCTCTATAAATGACCTTGGCATTTCATACTATCAGGCCAATTAATCTTCATGAGAATGAGCATTTCCACCAAGAGAATAGTGTTCTCAATGTTTTTAAAACATCATCTTTTTCATCCTATCTGAAGCATGCTCTGCTCCCCTAAAACTTAAGAGGACAAGTAAAAATATGAGAATGATTTAATATCAAATTATAAAATGAGAAGACTAACTTAATATCAAATATGAACAAAGTTTTGGTGAGTGCATCATAAAAACACCTTGGTGATAATAGAAATACATTCACTACCAACACCTTTTATTCAGTCATTCACAGAATAGTTATGTGTATGTTTTTCATTACTGAAGTAAAATTTACATACAATAAAATGTACCATTTTAAGTGTCCAATTCAAGCTATGAGTATTTATTACATACCTTTACAAGGTGTCTTTTCTCAGGGAGCAACCTGAAAATGATGACATAAAACATAAAGATTGCCATGCTGAGGGCAAACCACTATCTCATTTTTGTTCAGAATACAACTGGCAGGAGTCCCAAGGAATGCTTTGTGGAAGCATGCCATATCAGTCCCTCTAAATCTCAATGAGCATTTAAGAGTTGATCACATACTGTTTCATTCATTTGGGAAGTTAAAGATAGGGAAAGACATCACCTACTCCCAATAGCTCTTCATAAACTACTACAGATTCATAATTTATCTCTTTTCTGGACGCCCTCTTACTCTAAATTAAAAATTAGGCTATATCATCTCTCTGGTTAATAATTTTGTAAATGTTCTTACTATTGTATTAGTATTTTGTCTTATTGTTCCTCCAAGTACTTAAGTGCCTTCCAGGTCTGTTATTGACCACATAAGTAGACATACACTGGTGTGCTTAAATTATTCATGATGTATAGATTTAAATCATATCCCATGGCCTTCATCTTTCTAAACTAAAAAGCATATTTAGCTTAATTCCATTTTGAGGGTACACTAGCATCTACTTCCATTTATAGAACTCCAGGTAACAGATGAAAATATTTTCAATAGTTTGATTCTTAATAAAAAAAGATGACAGGGGCTTCCCTGGTGGCGCAGTGGTTGGGAGTCCGCCTGCCAATGCAGGGGACAAGGGTTCGTGCCCCGGTCCGGGAGGATCCCACATGCTGCGGAGCGGCTGGGCCCGTGAGCCATGGCTGCTGGGCCTAAACGTCTGGAGCCTGTGCTCCGCAACGGGAGAGGCCACAACAGTGAGAGGCCTGTGTACTGCAAAAAAAAAAAAAAAAAAAAGATGACAAATAATGATGTACTTACTCTTCAATACTTTTATCGTAGACAGTCTTGATTCTTAAATGTTCATTAACATCTCTCTTTATAATATGATTTGCCTTAAGATGGACCTTATTTATGACCTAAAAAAAAGGAACAGATTTGAAAAAAATGTATAGATTAGTTAATTGAGGTCCCAACTTAAAATTAGTAAACTAAATTTCAAGTGTAATACCCAGAAAAAATACAAGAACTAAATAAATTGAGAGACAGTTCATGCTCATGGATAGGAAGACTCAAAATTATCAAGATGTCAGTTCTTCCCAACTTCATCTATAGATTCAATGCAATCCCAATCAAAATCCCAGCAAGTTACATTGTGCATATCAACAAACTAATTCCAAAGTTTATATAGATGGCAAAAGACCAAGAATAGCCAACAAAATGTTGAAGAAAAAAACAAAGTTGGAGGACTGACACTACCTGACTTCAAGATTTACTATAAAGTTACATTATCAAGACAGTGTGGTACTGGCAAAAGAAGAAACAAATAGACCAATGGAACAGAATAGAGAGCCCAGAAATAGGCCCACATAAGTATATTCAACAGATCTTTGACAAAGGAAAAAAAGCAATACAATGGAACAAAGATGGTCTTTTCAACAAATGGTGCTGGAACAACTGGATATTCACATGGGAAAAAAAATGAATCTGGAGACAGACCTTACATCTTTCAGAAAAATTAACTCAAAATGGAATATAGACCTAAAATGTAAAACACAAAACTATATAAAACTCTTAGAAGATACCATAGGAGAAAAACCAGATGTCCTTGGATATAGTGATGACTTTTTAGATATAACACTAAGGGTACGATCCATGAATGAAATAACTGATAATTTCAACTTTATTAAAATTAAAAACTTCTGCTCAATGAGGGTTAACATCAAGAGAATAAGAAGACAAGCCATAGACTGGGAGAAAATATTTGCAAAAGACAAATCTGATAAAGGACTATTATCCAAAATATACAAAGAACTCTTAAAACTCAACAGTAAGAAAATGAGAGACTTCCCTGGCGGTCCAGTGGTTAAGACTGTGCGCTTCCAATGCAGAGGGCCCGAGTTCGATCCCTTTTCGGGGAACTAAGATCCCACATGCCATGCCCAGCGCGGCCAAAAGAAAGAAAAAGAAAATGAACAATCCAAGTAAAACATGGGCCAAAAACCTTAATAGACACCTCACCAAAGAAGGTATATAGACGGCCAATAAACATACAGAGAGACGTTTCACATTATACGTCATCAGGGAAATGCAAATTAAAACAACAAAATATCACTATACACCTATTAGAATGGCCCAAATCTGGAACACATACTATACCAAATGCTGCCAAGGATGTGGAGCAACAGAACTCTCATTCATTGCTGGTGGGAATGCAAAATGTACAGCTACCTTGGAAGACAGTTTGGCAGTTTCTTACAAAACTAAACATACTTTTACCATAACCACCCAGCAATCATGCTCTTTGGTATTTACACAAATGAGTTACAAACTTATATTCAAACAAAAACCTGTTCATGGATGTTTATAGCAGCTTTATTCATAATTGTTACAACTTAGAAGCAGCCAGGATGTTCTTCAAGAGGTGAGTGGATAAATAAACAGTGGTACATCCAGACAATGGAATATTATTCAGAGCTAAAAAGATGAGCTATTAAGCCAGGAAAAGACATGGAGGAACCTTAAATGCATATCAGTAAGTGAAATAAGCCAATCTGAAAAGGTTACATACTATATGATTCCAACTATATGACATTCTGGAAAAGGCAAAACTATGGACACAGTAAAAAGTTCACTGTTTGCCAGGGATAGAGGGGTGAGGGATTAATAGAGCACAGAGGATTTTGAGGGCAGTGGACCTGTATGATACTGTAATGATGGCTACATGTCGTTATACATTTGTATTATACATTTGTCCAAACACATAGAATGTACAACACAAAGAGTAAATCCTAATGTAAACTATGGACTTTGGGTGACTATGATATGTCAATATAGTTTCATCAATTATGACAAACATACCACTCTGGTTGGGGATGTTGATATTAGGGGAGCCTATGCATGTGAGGAGGAACAGAGTATTTGGGAAATCTCTGTACCTTCTTCACAATTTTGCAGTGAATCTAAAACTGCTTTTAAAAAATAGTCTTTAAGGGCTTCCCTGGTGGTGCAGTGGTTAAGAATCTGCCTGCCAATGCAGGGGACACAGGTTCGAGCCCTGGTCCAGGAAGATCCCACATGCTGCGGAGCAACTAAGTCCGTGAGCCACAACTACTGAGCTTGCACTCTAGAGCCCGCAAGCCACAACTACTGAACCCACATGCCACAACTACTGAAGCCCATGTGCCCAGAACCCCTGCTCCACGACAAGAGAAGCCACCACAATGAGAAGCCTGCGCACCTCAATGAAGAGTAGCCCCCACTCGCCACAACTACAGAAAGCCCATGTGCAGCAACGAAGACCCAACACAGCCAAAATAAATAAATAAATAATAGTCTTTAATTTAAAAAAATGAAGATGAGAAGACAATGGAACAAATAGTTAAAGCACTAAAAGAAAGATATTCAATACTGAAGTGTATCTCCAATGAAACTACCCTTCAAAAATGAAGAGGAAATAAAGATATTTCAGATAAACAAAAATTGAGAGAATTCATCACCAGCAGACCTCCACTACAGGAAACACTAAAGGAAGTTCTTCATGGTAATGGAAATGACACTAGAGGGTAACTTGGATCTTGTCTTAGTTCAGGCTTCTATAACAGAATACCATAAACTGGGTGGCTAACAAACAACAGAAATTTACTTCTCACAGTTCTGGAGGCTGACAAGTCTAAGATCAAGGCGCCAGAAGACTGGGTGCCTGGTGAAGGCTCACTTCTTGTTTCTTAAGGCCATAGTCTGGTTGTATCCTCTGGCAGAAGGGGCAAAGAGCTCTTTCATAAGGGTATTAATCTCATTCATAAGGGCTCTGCCCTCATGACCTAATCATCTACCAAAGACCCCATCTCCTAACCATTATATTGAGAGTTAGCCTTTCAACATATGAATTTTGAGGGAACACATTCACTATATACAAGATCTGTAGGAAGGAATGTGGACAAGTGGAAATGTTAGATAAGTAAATATAAAAGTCTATTGTGTAGAAAACAGTTAACATAGCAGGCCTAAGACTACTATTTTTAGAAAGACCTGCTTGCAAGTTTGACTTTTCACTGGTCCCAGAATTTGAATGGTAAACTGTCCCTACACTGACATAAAACTTCCCTAAGCAATAAGGCAGTCTCATTGTGCCCAAACTGTTAACAGAAATACAGTTTATGCTGAACATCTGTTTACTTCTCAGAGTCAGGAATGTTAGTGACTGAAATTGTGCCTACATGAACCGTCTCCAATAAAAACCCTGGACTCCTAGACTCAGACGAGCTTCCCTGTAGACAACAATTTGTGCTTGTTCTTACAAGTTACTGCTAAACAGATTAAGCATGTCCTATGTGACTCCACTAGGAGAGGATTCTTGGAAATGTCAAGAAAAATTCAACTAACAATCAAGTTAAGAAGAGAAAAGGGTATTTAATTTGGGCCAAACTGAGGATTATAACCTGGGAGATAGACTCTCAGAAGTTCTGAGAACTGTTATGCCCGTTAGAAGTCAAAGGCACAGTCATATACATTCTCAAGACAAAGAATCATACATCAAAGTGACATACTGATATTTTACATAAAGTTCACCAAAGATATATAGTCCAGGTAAGCACGTACAAAGGCAGAGAACAACAGTAAGTCACTATGGCTCGCTACAGAGTTGGGAAAGAATGGTATTCTTTTAAAAAATTACATTGCTAGTGCCAGAAAAAAGGGGAAAAAAATCGATCTTTATGATCCAGCAGGCATTCCCATCTTTGAGGAGGTCTGGTTAATGTGTAATTCAGATGCACACAAGGAGGGAGGGAGGAGGCCCAAACGGACACAGAGACAGAACTTTATGTTTAAATTTTCTTGTCCTGCCTTAAAATACTTAAAATAATTTTATTTCATCAGAAGCTTGTGTCCGGTTTCCTTCAGTTTTTGCTCCGGGAGCCATTTCTTTTTACTGATTGTGCTTGATATGTATCCTTTCACTGTAATAAATCTTAGCTGTGAGTACAACTATATGCTGAGTCCTATGAGTCCTTCCAGCAAATCACCAAACCTGGGGTGGTTTGGAGACCTTCAACACAATTATACACATATTTCTTTTCTTCTTTTCATTTCTTTAGAGACATTAACTGTTTAAAACTAAAATTATAAAATTGCAATTGTGAGAGTTATATGTAGAGTTATTATATATTATGGTAATAGCAAAAGGACAAGGAAATAGTGACACTATACTGTTGAAAAGTTCCCGTATTTAACATGACTATAAACTTTAAGTAGATGTCATAAATTCAAGATACATATTGTAATCAATAGAGCAAACATTCAAAAATATATTGCATTTTACTGTTGGTTAATTACACCTCAATTTAAAAAGTAAAGCAAAGAGATAGAGCTAAAAAGTAAACAAAGGAATTAAAATAGAATACTAAAAAACAGAAGGCACAAACAGTCAAGTGAAACAAAGAGAAAAAAATAGCTAAACTGCCAATCCAAACTCAACCATGTCAAAAATCACATTAAATGTAAACATTAAATGTAAAAGGACTGAACATTCTTGTTAGAAAGCAGAGACTGTCAGACTAGAGAGAGCAAGATGCAACTATTTGCTATCTATAAGAAGCCCATTTTAACGATAAAGACACAGAGAAATAGAGAGTATAAGGATGGAAAAACACACATCATGTAAACACTAATCAAAAGAAAGCCAGAGTGGCTATATTAGTATTAGACAAAGTATATTTCAAAACAAGGAGTCTTAATTACCAGGAATAAAGAGAGGGGCAGTATGTAATGCTAAATGGGTCAATTCACAAAAAAATAACAATGTAAAATGTGTAAACACCTAACAGCAGAGCTGCAAAATACGTGAAGCAAAAACTGAAAACTGAAAGGAGAAGTAAACAAATCCACAATTATAGCTGGTGACTTCAACATTCCTACTCAGTAATCAACACAAGTAGACAGAAAATCAGTAAGGACATGGGAGACCTGAGCAGCACTATAACTAACTTGACCTAAATGACATTTATAGAACCACCTGCCCCAACATCAGCAGAATATACATTCTTCTCAAGTACACACAGAACGTTAACCTGGTTAGATTTTTGGCTATAAAACATATTTTACTATAAAACAATCCTTAAGAAATACAAAAAACTGAAATCATACAAAGGATGTTTGCTATCCATAACTAAATTAAACTAAAATGCAATTAGGTAAAGATAACTGGGAAATCTCCAAATATTAGAAAATCAAACTTTTTTTTTTTTTTTTGTGCCACACCATGAGGCCTTCGGGACTTTAGTTCCCTGACAAGGGATTCACTGTGCCCCCTGTAGTGAAAACTCAGAGCCATAACAGCCAGGGAATTCCTGAACAACAAACTTTTAAATTATCCTTAGGCTGAAGATGAAGTCACAAAGGAGATCAGAAAATATTTTTAATTGAATGATGATAAGATTATAAGCAATTAATATTTTTTAAAATAAATTTATTTATTTATTTTTGGCTGTGTTGGGTCTTTGTTGCTGCGCGCGGGCTTCCTCTAGTTGCAGCGAGCAGGAGCTACTCTTCTTTGCGGTGCAGGCTTCTCAATGCTGTGGCTTCTCTCATTGTGGAGCATGGGCTCTAGGCACGCGGGCTTCAGTAGTTGCGGCACAAGGGCTCAGTAGTTGTGGCTCATGGGCTCTAGAGCACAGGTTCAGTAGTTGTGGCGCATGGGCTTAGTTGCTCCGCGGCATGTGGGATCTTCCCAGACCAGGGATTGAACCCGTGTCCCCTGCATTGGCAGGCAGATTCTCAACCACTGGGCCACCAGAGAAGCCCAGCAATTAATATTTGTGTAATGTAATTAGTGTTTAGAAATTTATAACTTTAAATACTTATATTAGAAAAAATAATCTCAAATTAATGACCTAAGCTTCCATCTTAAGAAATTAGAAAATGAAGGGCAAATTAAACTCAAAGAAAGCAGAAGAAAGTAAATAATAAAGAACAGAAATCAATTAAAAGGAAAACAGAAAAATGATAGAGAAAAATCAATGAAACCCAGTGGCGGTTCTTTGAGAAGATCAATACAATTGATATATCTCTAAGCAGACTAAGAGAGCAGATACCAATTACCAATATCAAGAATGAAACAGGGCATATCACTATAGACTTTACAGACAGTGATATTGTGATTTATAATAAAAATATATATATTTGGTCTTTGTCACATTTTTGGAATTTCCTAAGACCTCTGGAATTTCCTAAATGATAAAAGTGATCAGGTGTCTTTTGTCATGTTAATGAGGTAACTTTTGGAAGCACCTAAGGGTGGAGACTGGTTACCAGTGGAGCCAAGTATGTGAATAAAAGATTGGAACTTTCAGTCCTTTCCACCCCCTCTAACCTCTGAGGAGAGGAGAGGGGCTGGAGATCAAGTTCAACCACCAATGCCCAATGATTTAATCAATTATATCTATGTAATGCCTACCTAAAACCCAAAATGATGGGGTTTGGAGAGCTTCCAGGGTGGTGAACACATGGAGATTCCGGGAGAGTGACATGTTCAGAAAGCACAGAAGCTCTGTGCCCTTTCTCCATACGTTGCCCTATACATCTCTTCCACCTGACTGTTCTTGAGCTACATTCTCTTATAATAAACCAGTAATCTAGTAAGTAAACATTTTCTCTGAGCTCTGTGAGCCTCTTTAGCAAATTAATCAGAACCAAAGAGGGAGTTGTTGGAACTTCCGATAGCTGGTTGGTCAGAAGCACAGGTAACCCCCTGGACTCACATTGGATCAAATGGGGGAGAAGGGGCAATGCTGTAGGTCTGAACTCTTAACCTGTGGAATCTGATGCTATCTCTGGGTAGACAGTGTCAGAATTGAGTTGAATTGTGGGACACTCACCTGATGTTGGAGAGTGGCTTGGTGATGTATGGAAAACCCTTGACACATTAGAATTGGTAACTCAGAACCCTTTACAGACATTTAAAAGATCAAATGGGAACATTAAGAAAACTGTATTTCCATAAATTTGACAACTTTGATGAAATGAAATTCTTTGAAAGATATGACTTACCAAAACACAATCAAGAAGAAATAGATAACCTCAATAGTCCAATATCTATTAAAGAAAATAAGTTCATAGTTTATAACACTCCAATAAAGAAAATTCCAGGCTGAGATATCTCCATTCATGAATTCTACTAAACATTTAAGGAAGAAACAATACTGCTTGTATACAAACTCTTTCTGAAAGTAGAAGAGGAAGCAATATTTCCCAATTCATTCTATAAGGCCAGCATTACCCTAATACCAATCTCAACAAAGCTACAGAAGGAAAAAAAAAACCAACTACAAACCAATATCCTTAATGAATACATATGCAAAATCATCAAAAAAACACTAGCAAATGAAATCCAGCAAAATGTAAAAAGGGTAATACATCATGATCAAGTGGGGTTTTATCTCAGCGGGATGCAAGCCTAGTTCATCATTCAAAAAATCAATCAATGTAACTCACAATATCAAAAGAATAAAGAAGAAAAGCTACATGATTATAACAATTGATACAGAAAAGACATTTAATAAAATTAAACACCCATTCATGACAAAAACTGTCAGCAGACTAGAAACAAAAAGTAATTTTCTTAACCTGATAAGGCACATCTACCAAAAATCTACGAACTAATACTTTTCTTTGCATTAAAATTTTTTATAGGGACTTCCCTGTGGCGCAGTGGTTAAGAATCCACCTGCCAATACAGGGGACACAGGTTCGATCCCTGGTCCAGGAAGATCCCACATGCTGCGAAGCAACTAAGCCCACGTGCCACAACTACTGAAGCTCATGTGCTGCAACTACTGAACCCACACGCTGCAACTACTGAAGCCCGCGTGCTCTAGGACCCGTGTGCCACAACTACTGAAGCCCGTGCAACTAGAGCCCATGCTCCACAACAAGAGAAGTCACCTCAATGAGAAGCCCGCATACTGCAACGAAGAGTAGTCCCTGCTCACCGCAACTAGAGAAAGCCCACGCGCAGCAGTGAAGACCCAACGCAGCAAAAAAGAAAAAAAAATTTTTAACACAATTTTGAAAGGTTACTTTCAATTTACAATTATTATAAAATATTGGCTATAGTCCCTGTGTTGTACAATACATCCTTAAGCCTATCTTATACTCAGTAGTTTGTAGTTCTCCCCTCTCACCCCCATCACTGGTAACCACTAGTTTGTTCTCTGTATCTGTGAGTCTGTTTCCTTTTTGTTATATTCACTAGTTTGTTGCATTTTCTAGATTCCACATATAAGTGATATCATACAGTATTTGCCTTTCTCTGTCTGACTTATTTCTCTTACCATAATGCCCTCCAAGTTCCTCCATGTTGCTGATAATGAAAAAATTTTGTTCTTTTTTAAAGCGGAGTAGTGTTCCATGCAACTAATACTCTTAATAGTGAAAGACTGAATGTTTTCCCCCTAAGATCAAGAACAATGGAAAGATGTCTACTCTCACCACTTGTATTCAATATTATAATGAAGGTCCTAGTCAGTATGATAAGGCAATATTAACATTAAATATTTGTAATAAGCAAAAGATACATATTGTAATCCCTAAAGCAAACACACACACACACACGCAGCATGCGCACTAACCCCACAGACAAGTGAAATGTATCGATAAAAGGATGGAAAATTCTAATCGTAAGCAAGGTGAAATGGCTATACTAATATCAGCAAAGCAGACTTCAAGACAGAGAGTATCACCAGAAATAAAGAGTAATATTTTATAATAATAAGGGGTTAATACCTCAGAAATACATAATTACAACTGTGAATGTACCTAACAATAGATTCAAAATCCATGAAGCAAAAGCTGACAGAACTAAAGGAAGAAAAAAGACATTTATAATCTTAGAAATTTTTAAAGACTCTCTTAGACAAAACATTTTAAGAATATACAAATCTGTAGCCAATATTTTGTAATAACTGTAAATGGAATATAACCTTTAAAAATTGTATAAAAAAAGAATATAGAAATCTGAAGTGTACCATCAATCGCCTCACCTTTTTGACATGTATAGAAAGCTATACTCAATACCTATAGAATATATATTCTTTACTAGTACACAGAAAAGTTTAGCAGGATAGAGCGTATGCTGAGGTATAAATAAAACAATCTCAAATTTCAAAGAACTGAAATCTTACAGAAGGTACCTCTAAATTAGAAATCAATAACTATAAGATATCTAGAAAAGGACCACATATTTAGAAATTATATTTTAAACATTTTTAATAATCCAGGGATCAAAGAAAAAATTACCAGGGAAAATAAAAATGAATTATCATTTTGAATGAAGTGTTAATTAAAATACAATGTGTCAAAATCTGTGGAATGTAGCTACAGTTGTACTTTGAGAGAAATACAGGTCATTAAATGTTTATGGTAGAGAAGAAAGAAAAGGCTAAAAAACAATGATCTGGGACTTCCCTTGTGGCACAGTGGATAAGACTCCATGCTCCCAATGCAGGGGGCCCAGGTTCGATCCCTGGTCGGGGAACTAGATCCTACATGCATGCTGCAACTAAGAGTTCACCTGCCGTAACTAAGGAGCCTGCAAGCTGCAACTAAGAAGCCCACGTGCCACAACTAAGGAGCCCAGGAGCCGCAACTAAGGATCCCATGAGTCACAACTAAGGAGCCTGCCTGCCACAACAAAGATCTGGTGCAACCAAATAAATGAATAAATAAATAAACATTAAAAACAAAAAAGACAAACAATGATCTAAGTTTCCACCTAACAATATGAACAAAGTAAATCCACAGTAAGTAGAAAGGAAAAATAATAAAGAACAGGAAACAATGAAATAGAAAACAATAATTAAAGAAAACTACCAAAGCTAACAGTTGGCTATTTAAAATGATTAATAGGGACTTCCCTGGTGGTGCACAGTGGTTAAGAATCTGCCTGCCAATGCAGAGGACACGGGTTCGAGCCCTGGTCCAGGAATATCCCACATATCGCGGAGCAACTAAGCCCATGAGCCACAACTACTGAGCCCGCGTGCCACAACTACTGAAGCCCGCATGCCTCAAGCCCGTGCTCCACAATAAGAGAGGCCACCGCAATGAGAAGCCCACACACTGCAACAAAGAGTAGCCCCCGGTCACCGCAACTACAGAAAGCCCATGTGCAGAAACGAAGACCCAATGCAGTCAAAAATAAATAAATAAATAAATTTGTAAATAAAATAAAATGATTAATAAACTTAATAAGCCCTTAGAAAGAATGGACTACAATAAAACAGAATAAACCCAAATTACCACATTAGAAATGAAAGCATGCCTATCACTCAGATTCTACAGACAACAAAAGGATAAATTATTATGAACAATTTTATGTCAATACATTTAACAATTCAGATGAAATAAAGTCCTTCAAAAACACAAGTTACCAAGACTGACATAAGATCAAATGGATACTATGAATAGACTTGTATGAGAGAAACTGGATTTATCTATCCCTACACAGTGGTTTCTTGGGGCCAGAGTGAAAGCATGGGTTTTCTGCAAATGAGCACAAGGGATCTTTCTGGGGTGATGGAAATGTTCTAAAACTGGACTGTGGTGATGGTTCTGTAGACTTGTAAATTTATAAAAATCACTTAATTGGACACTTAAGTGGGTGAATTTTATGGCATATAAATTATAGCTCAATAAAAGTATTTAAAAAACAACTCTCTACAAAGCAAACACTAGATCCAGACAGTTTCAGTTATGAATTATACCAGACATTTAAGGAAGAAATTTTCTTTTAGAAAATACATGATAGAATTTCCCAACTCATTATGTAAGACCAGTATAATTCTGCTATTAAAAGTTAACAAAGGGACTTCCCTGGTGGCGCAGTGGTTAAGAACCTGCCTGCCAATGCAGGGGACATGGGTTCAAGCCCTGGTCTGGGAAGATCCCACATGCCGCAGAGCAACTAAGCCCATGAGCCACAACTACTGAGCCTGAGCTCTAGAGCCCGCGAACCACAACTACTGAGGCCCGCATGCCTAGAGCCTGTGCTCTGCAACAGAGAAGCCACAGCAACGATAAGCCCACGCACCACAACGAAAAGTAGCCCCCACTCACAACAACTAGAGAAAGCCTGTGCTCAGTAACAAAGACCCATTCTAGCCAAAGATAGATAGATAGATAGATAGATAAATATTTTTAAAAGCTAACAAAGAAGATGGCAGAGTAGAAGGACGAGCACTCACTCCCTCTTGTGAGAGCACCGGAATCACAAGTAACCACTGAACAATCATCGACAGGAAGACACTGGAACTCACCAAAAAAGATACCCCACATCCGAAGACAAAGGAGAAGCTGCAATGAGACAGTAGGAGGGGCATAATCACAAAAAAAATCAAACCCCATAACTGCTGGGTGGGTGAGTCACAAACTGGAGAACACTTATGCCACAGAAGCCCACCAACTGGAGTGAAGGTTCTGAGCCCTATGTCAGGTTTCCCAACCTGGGGGTATGGCAATGGGAGGAGGAATTCCTAGAGAATCAGACTTTGAAGGCTAGCGGAACTTGACTGCGGGACTTTGACAGGACTGGGGTAAACAAAGACTCCACTCTTGGAGGGCACACACAAAGTAGTGTGTGCATCAGGACCCAGGGGAAGGAGCAGTGACGCCATGGGAGACTAAATGAGACCTACCAGCTAGTGTTGGAGGGTCTCCTGCAGAGGCGGGGTGTGGCTGTGGCTCACCATGGGGACAAGGACACTGGCAGCAGAAGTTCTGGGAAGTACTACTTGGGGTGAGCCCTCCCAGAGTCTGCCATTAGCCCCACCAAAGAGCCGGGTAGGCTCCAGTGCTAGATCGCCTCAGGCCAAACAACCAACAGGGAGGGAACCCAACCCCACCCATCAGCAGACAAGTGGATTAAAGTTTTACTAAGCTCTGCCCACCAGAGCAACAACCAGCTCTACCCACCACCAGTCCCTCCCATCAGGAAGCTTGCACAAGCCTCTTAGATAGGCTCATCCACCAGAGGGCAGACAGCAGAAGCAAGAAGAACTACAATTCTGCAACCTATGGAAGGAAAACCACATTCACAGAAAGATATACAAAATGAAAAGGCAGAGGACTTTGTACCAGATGAAGGAACAAGATAAAACCCCAGAAAAACAACTAAATGAAGTGGAGATAGGCAACCTTCCACAAAAAGAATTCAGAATAATGATAGCGAAGATGATCCAGGACCTTGGAAAAAGAACGGAGGCAAAGATCGAGAAGATGCAGGAAATGTTTAATAAAGACCTAGAAGAATTAAAGAACAAACACCTAGAAGAATTAAAGAACAAACAATCAGAGATGAACAATACAATAACTGAAATGAAAAATACACTAGAAGTAATCGATAGCAAAATAACTGGGGCAGAAGAACGGATAAGTGACCTGGAAGACAGAAGGGTAGAATTCGCTACCGTAGAACAGAATAAAGAAAGAAGAATGAAGACAGCCTAAGACATCTCTGGGACAACATTAAATGCAACAACATTTGCATTATAGGGGTCCCAGAAGGAGAAGAGAGAGAGTAAAGGACCTGAGAAAATATCTGAAGAGATTATAGTCGAAAACATCCCTAACATGGGAAAGGAAATAGCCACCCAAGTCCAGGAAGCACAGAGAGTCCCAGGCAGGGTAAACCCAAGGAGAAACGCACAGAGACACACAGTAATCAAACTGACAAAAATTAAAGACAAAGAAAAATTACTGAAAGCAACAAGGGAAAAATGACAAATAACATACAAGGGAACTCCCATAAGGTTAACAGCTGATTTCTTAGCAGAAACTCTACAAGCCAGAAGGGAGTGGCATGATATATTTAAAGTGATGAAAGGGAAGAACCTACAACCAAGATTATGCTACCCGGCAAGGATCTCATTCAGATTCGATGGAGAAATCAAAAGCTTTACAGACAAGCAAAAACTAAGGGAATTCAGCACCACCAAACCAGCTGTACAACAAATGCTAAAGGAACTTCTCTAAGTGGGAAACACAAGAGAAGAAAAGGATCTAAAAAAACAAACCCAAAACAATTAAGAAAATGGTCACAGGAACATACATATCGATAATTACCTTAAACGTAAATGGATTAAATGCTCTGACTAAAAGACACAGGCTCACTGAATGGATACAAATAAGACCCATGTATATGCTGTCTACAAGAGACCCACTTCAGACCCAGGGACACATACAGACTGAAAGTGAGGGGATGGAAAAAGATATTCCATACAAATGGGAATCAAAAGAAAGCTGGGGTAGTAATACCCATATCATATAAAATTGACTTTAAAATAAAGAATGTTACAAGAGACAAGGAAGGATATTACATAACGATCAAGGGAACAATCCAAGAAGAAGATATAAGAATTATCAATATATATGCACCCAACATAGGAGCACCTCAATACATAAGGCAACTGCTAACAGCTATAAAAGAGGAAATAGACAGTAACAGAATAATAGTGGGGGACTGTAATACTTCACTTACACCAATGGACAGATCATCCACACAGAAAATTAATAAGGAAACACAAGCTGTAAATGACACAATAGACCAGATAAATTTAATTGATATTTATAGGACATTCCATCCAAAAACAGCAGATTACACTTTCTTCTCAAGTGCACACGGAACATTCTCCAGGATAGATCACACCTTGGGTCACAAATAAAGCCTCAGTAAATTTAAGAAAACTGAAATCATGTCAAGCATCTTTTCTGACAACGCTATGAGATTAGAAATCAATTATAGGGAAAAAAACGTAAAAAACAGAAACACATGGAGGCTAAACAATACGTTACTAAGTAACCAAGAGATCACTGAAGAAATCAAAGAGGAAATCAAAAAATACTTAGAGACAAATGACAATGAAAACACAATGATCCAAAACCTATGGGATGCAGCAAAAGCAGTTCTAAGAGGGAGGTTTATAGCAATACAAGCCTACCTCAAGAAACAAGAACAATCTCAAATAAACAATCTAACCTTACACCTAAAGGAAATAGAGAAAGAAGAACAAACAAAACCCAAAGTTAGTAGAAAGAAAGAAATCATAAACATCAGAGCAGAAATAAATGAAAGAGAAACAAAGAAAACAAGAGCAAAGGTCAAGGAAACTAAAAGCTGGTTCTTTGAGAAGATAAACAAAACTGATAAACCTTTAGCCAGACTCATCAAGAAAAAGAGGGAGAGGACTCATATCAATAAAATTAGAAATGAAAAAGAAGTTACAGTGGACACCGCAGAAATACAAAGCATCATAACAGACTACTACAAGCAACTCTATGCCAATAAAATGCACAATCTGGAAGAAATGGACAAATTGTTAGAAAGATATAACCTTCCAAGACTGAACCAGGAAGAAATAGAAAATATGAACAGACCAATCACAAGTAATGAAATTGAAACTGTGATTAAAAATCTTCCAACAAACAAAAGTCCAGGATCAGATGGCTTCACAGGTGAATTCTATGAAACATTTAGAGAAGAGCTAATACCCATCCTTCTCAAACTCTTCCAAAAAATTGCAGAGGAAGGACCACTCCCAAACTCATTGTATGAGGCCACCACCACCCTGATACCAAAACAAGACAAAGATACTACAAAAAAAGAAAATTTACAGACCAATATCACTGATGAATATAGATGCAAAAATCCTCAATAAAATATAGCACAGAATCTAACAACACATTAAAAGGATCAAACACCATGATCAAGTGGCATTTATCCCAGGGATGCAAGGCATCTTCAATATACGCAAATCAATCAATGTGATACACCATTTTAACAAACTGAAGAATAAAAACCATATGATCATCTCAATAGATGCAGAAAAAGCTCTTGACAAAATTCAACACCATTTATGATAAAAACTCTCCCGAAAGTGGGCATAGAGGCAACCTACCTCAACATCATTAAGGCCATAGACGACAAACCCACATCAAACATCATTCTCAATGGTGAAAAACTGAAAGCATTTCCTCTAAGATCAGGAACATGACAAGGATGGCCACTCTTGTCACTATTATTCAACATAGTTTTGGAAGTCCTAGCCACAGCAATCAGAGAAGAAAAAGAAATAAAAGGAATACAAACTGGAAAAGAAGTAAAACTGTCACTGTTTGTAGGTGACATGATACTATACATAGAGAATCCTAAAGATGCCACCAGAAAACTACTAGAGCTAATCAATGAATTTGGTAAAGTTGCAAGATACAAGATTAATGCACAGAAATCTCTTGCATTTTTATACACTATCAACGAAAGCTCAGAAAGAGAAATTAAAGAAACAGTCCCATTCACCACTGCAACAAAAAGAATAAAATACCTAGGAATAAACCTACCTAAGAAGGTAAAAGACCTGTACTCAGAAACTGCAAGACACTGATGAAAGAAATCAAAGATGACACAAACAGATGGACAGATACACCATGTTCTTGGATTGGAAGAATCAATATTGTGAAGAAGACTATACTACTCAAAGCAATCTACAGATTCAATGCAATTCCTATCAAATTACCAGTGGCATCTTTTACAGAACTAGAACAAAAAATCTTAAAATCTGTATGGAGACACAAAAGACCCTGAATAGCCAAAGTAGTCTTGAGGGAAAAAAACAGAGCTGGAGGAATCAGACTCCCTGACTTCAAACTATAATACAAAGCTACAGTAATCAAGACAATACGGTACTGGCACAAAAACAGAAATATAGATCAATGGAACAGGATAGAAAGCCCAGAGATAAACCCACACACCAATGGTCAACTAATCTATGACAAAGGAGGCAAGGATATACAATAAAGAAAAGACAGTCTCTTCAATAAGTGGTGCTGGGAAAAGTGGACAGCTACATGTAAAAGAATGAAATGAGAACACTCCCTAACACCATACACAAAAATAAACTCAAAATGGATTAGAGACCTAAATGTAAGACTGGACACTATAAAACTCTTAGAGGAAAACAGGAAGAACACTGACATAAATCACAGCAAGATCTTTTCAGATCCACCTCCTAGAGTAAAGGAAATAAAAATAAACAAATGGGACCTTATGAAACTTAAAAGCTTTTGCAAAGCAAAGGAAACAGCAAACAAGATGAAAAGACAACCCTCAGAATGGGAGAAAATATCTGCAAACAAATCAATGGACAAAGGATTACTCTCCGAAATATATAAACAGGTCAAGCAGCTCAATAATAAAAAAACAAACAACCCAATCCAAAAATGGGCAGAAGACCTAAATAGACATTTCTCCAAAGAAGACATACACATGGCCAAGAAGTTCAACATCACTAATCATTAGAGAAATGCAAATCAAAACTACAATGAGGTATCACCTTACACCAGTCAGAATGGGTACCATCAGAAAATCTACAAACAACAAATGCTGGAGAGGGTGTGGAGAAAAGGGAACCCTCTTGCACTGTTGGTGGGAATGTAAATTAGTACAGCCACTATGGAGAACAGTACGGAGGTTCCTTAAAAAACTAAAATTAGAATTACCATATGACCCAGCAATCCCACTACTGGGCATATACCCAGAGAAAAACATAATTCAAAAAGACACATGCACCCCAGTGTTCATTGCAGCACTATTTACAACAGCCAGGTTATGCAAGCAACCTAAGTGTCCATCAACAGATGAATGAATAAAGAAGATATGGTACATATATACAATGGAATATTACTCAGCCATAAAAAGGAATGGAATTGGGTCATTTGTTTAGATGTGGATGGATCTACAGACTGTTTTACAGAGTGAAGTAAGTCAGAAAGAGAAAACAAATATCGTATATCAATGCGTATATATGGAACCTCGAAAAATGGTACAGATGAACCAGTTTGCAGGGCAGAAATAGAGACACAGATGTAGAGAACAAACGTATGGACACCAAGGGGGGAAAGTGGCAGGGGGTGGGGTGGTGGGATGAATTAGGAGATTGGGATTGACATATATACACTAATATGTATAAAATAGATAACTAATAAGAACCTGCTGTATAAATAAATAAATAAAATAAAATTCAAAAATTCAAAAAAAAAACTAACAAAAACTTCACTAAGAAAGGAAACTATAAACCAACATCATTCATAAACATAGATGCAAAAGTCCTTAATCTATGAGCAAATTGAATTCGTAAGTGTATTAAAAGGATAATACATAATAACCAAGTAGCGTCTATTCCAAAAATGCAAGATTGATTTACTATTGGAAAATCCAATGTGATATACCATATCACACTACATATTATATAATTCCATTGATATAAGCTTAGTTCTAGAATAGGCAAAACTAATTTGATATGAAATCTAAATCTAATACCAAAAGGAAAAAGGAACAATAGTAGCCTTGGGTGGATGGGAGAGACTGACTGGCACAGGACAGGAAGGAACTTTCTGGAGACTTGAAAATGTTCTATATTGTGATAGAGTTGTGGGTTTTACATGAATATACATGATTGCATTTGCTACATTTCAGTATATATAAACCTTACAAAAAATTTTTTTTAAGTAACAATAACAGTGGGAAGATGGGGAATGGGTAGAAGTATATAAAACAGAATTAAGAGAATACTGGTAAGTGCTGAAGCTGGGTGAAGGGTCATGGGAGTTCATTATACTATTCTGTTTGGGGGTTTGCTTTAATTTACATAATAAAAACAAAACAAAACGTAGAGTTTTTAGTTGAGAAGAAGATATATGAGTCAAAATGTTTCGTAGTTCCTCACCATTACCAATAAAAAGTTACTGTAATTTCCTGTTGCAATTAACAGAGGTACAGTCACTAGTAGTACAATGAATAGTACTTGCTTATACTTTGTGTCCAAGCTAAAGCAAAGAGATTGGTTAGGAGGACTTGCTACTACATACTCTATGAATAACTAGTAAAATTTATTAGGAATATGAACTCTCAAGAACTTAATAGCTTGCTTTGAATATCTGAAGCACTACCACTATTTAGTTTGTTCAATCAAGAGCCATAAATAAAAACAGTGGATGGAAGTTTCAGGAACAGTTATCAGCTCTATATTGTTATCATATCTGGCCGTGTCATGCGGCATGCGGGATCTTAGTTCCCCGCCAGGGACTGAACCCGTGCCCCCTGCAGTGGAAGCTCGGAGTCTTAACCACTGGACCAGCAGGAACGTCTGTATTTTCAGCTCTATAGAAAGAACAATGATCTCTCCAAAAAGCAAAGGGGCTGCCTTTGGAGATAACTTCCCTATTTGTGGAAATGTTCAAATATTAGTAGGAGATTTGTACACTGGCAACAATCACAAGAAGAAAACAGCTATTAAGGTTCCTTCTAGTACAGAGATTTTGCAGTTCTCTGAACTATTTTCTCTTCTTTTGATCTAAATTCAAAGAGAGAAGTGCAGGGCTTTGTGGGAATGTCTTTTAAAAAGAATTCACTAGGTGGGTGGGGGGAACTGAGGAGATGCTTAAGGGTACAAACTTGCAACTAGTAGATAAGTCCCAGATATCTAACGTACAACACAGTGATTATAGACAACAATACTGTATTATAAACTTACAAGTTGCTAAGAGACTAAATAAAATAAAATAAAATAATTCAGCCAGAATGCAGTGTCATGATAAAAGCTGTAATACAGCCACAAACCCCAAACTTAGTATTCTGGCATATATGGTTATGAACAGCATGCATAAAAATTTTTGGAAATTATCACAAAAATGAATGGTCTTAGATTTCTGGGCTGACCTGAAAATTTCTAGATTAATCTTTCTTGTTAAAGTAATAAGACAAATTATAAAATCAATCACAACATGCAGCCCTGACCCAGGTACTGTGTCTTCTTTCCTCAAAGAATACTGATTATTGTGGGCCCTTCTCTGATTTAAGTACTGTGGAGAAATTAAAGTATAAGACACAAACCTTATCCCAAGGAAAATTACAATTTAACTACAAAGGTACAAACCATCACCACACAGCGATACTTGGTTAAGTGCCAGAAGAGAGTACAGATAAGACGTACTGTGAAATGGAAAGAACATTCTACTGGGGGTGGTTTCAGCAGGCTGCCTTGAGGTTAAGGAACTCAGAATGAAAGAATTTAGACAGGAATAAAAATGTAATGGGAGGGAGGCAGGCACTTCCAGGACAGGAGAACAGGGTAAAGCAAGCGATGTGATGAAGTAACTTGAAAATCAACCTGAATTTTGTCTCCAGAGAATCCCCAGTATCCTCTCAATGCCTTTGTCTAGCTCTCCTATCAATTTCTTCTCAAACCTTTAGATCAGTGGTTCCCAAAGTGAGGTCCTTGGACAAGCAGCATCATCAACTATCTGGGAACTTCAACTGCAAATTCTGAGGCCCCATCCCAGATCTAATGAGTCAGAAGTGGGCAGAGGGAGGGAATGGAGCGGCAATCTGTGTTTGAACAAGTCTTTCAGGTGATTCTGACGGCCCGTTCAAGTTTGAAAACGATTGCTCTAGGACTACCTGATAAGCACAACCCTCCGCGCGGGACCTGATGACGTTCTGAGCGCCTAACTGAGCCACTTTGTTGGGTGCAGGAAGGGAGTTGATACCAGGTCCCAGCCCTCTAAGAGTTCAGTCTCTGGCCCAATCTCGCTTTCTCCTCCAGTACCGCTTGTTCCAATCACCATCCTCTATGCCATCGCCTCCCGTATTACTTTACCCTCACAGGGCCCCTCTGTCGCCCTACCTCAGACTCAGAGGGGACGTGGTGCCGGCAGGGAGAAGAACTGCCCAAGGAGACAGGAATAGATGTAGCGCTTGCCCAGAGCCCGCCCAACAGGAGTAAAACGCCTCGGACCCATAAAGAACCGCTCCAGTGCCACCGGCTCGGGCCCCGGCCTGAAGCTGAGGAGCCCGCTCTTCCACCCGTCTCGGCCGCCATCTTCAGGCCGAGCGTCGTTACCATGGAGTACGTGACGCCTCCGCGCCCAGCGCCAGCCCCGCCCCTCGCCTCTCGAGGCAGGTGGAGGGACTTGGCGGTGGAAAGGTGCTTTTTGATTGGCTAGCGTCACCCATAAGAAGTTCACCGCGGAAGACGCTGAGTTGCATCACGTCCATCGCGTCTCATTCGCGCGAAACCAGCCAATAAAAGCCACTTGGCGGCCCACGTGAGCTGAGCTGTGGGAAGACTAGTGGGTGCTGTTGGTAATGGGATGTTGATACGTCGGTGTCCTTACTGAGGCAGTTTTTCACTTTTTAATTCAGTTATTCACCGAAAAGATATGCACTTACTAGGTGCCAGGTGCTTAGACACATGCAAAATCTTTTATGGTTAGCTCTCTGTATAAAAGGTAAGTGGAATGTAATTTTCATTTTTACTTATCCTGAGTCATCAATTCTAAACCTACTTTTTAAAAAAATTTTAGTTGATTTACAATATCGTGTTAGACCCACTTAATGAAAGTCATTTTCTGTAAAATCAAATGTGTTCTTTACTATTCAAGCCCATCCCTTAACTTCTATGAATGTAAGAATTGCAACTGCATTAACCCCGGAGACTAGGTAGATCTTTGCCATTAAGGCAACTACCTTAAAAACTGAGCCGTGAGGAACTATAAGAAATTGTTAAGTTGGGACAAATCTTGTGGCCCACAAAACAAAGATTTAAAACCAGGGACTCAAAGCACCGAGCTGTAACAGTCATTTCAGGAACTGAATATTGTAAATTACTATGCTAGGAACTGTAGTAGAAAAAAAAAAAGGACAGAAAATCCCCAGGAATTTACAATTCATTGGTGAAGACAATGTACTTTAAAGAAAAAATGGCTGGGGCATTTTACCAGTAGACTCATTAGATGTGTCTATCATCCCACAACTAGTGGAAGCTGGGATTTCAAACAAAATATATCACTTTATAACGTACTCTCTACACAAAACCACAAAGAAATTGCGGATTGTGAGTAAAGAATGATACCGGTCATCTCAGTTTCCTAGCGGTAAAGGCAGTGTCATGCTGGTGGAGGGGCAGTTTCAATAGTCTAAAGGACAAGCTGCTAGCCGTTTTAAGTTCATTTCTGTGAAACATTCAACTCCTCCAATGTAGCTTTGGCTTGAGGACTGCCTTTGCACTGACCAAACCTCGCTATGGGTTCAGAAAAGCGTAATACAGGCTCTCACTCCCCGCCCCCAACCGTCTCCTAGTCCCCCAACTTTGTAAATGCACTGTTACCCGCTCAGCAACCAAAGCTAGGAAGTTAGTTTTGAAGACTCCTCTCTACAATCAATTGGTTTTAACATTCGGTTAATGTTTAGTCTGCTCTATTAAAGTACTCAAATATCTCAGTTAAGACTGCAAAGCCTACCTGGTTTTCCCTTCCTTCAGTTTATGCTGGGTTGCCACAGGGATCTTTCTAAAATATGAATCTTGTCACCTGTCACTCAAGCTCTCCAGTGACACTCTAATACAAGAATATTATTAGAACTTCCCTGGCAGTACAGTGGTTAAGACTCAGTGTTTCCAATGCAGGGGGGAAGGGTTCCATCCCTGGTCGGGGAACTAAGATCCCCGACATGTCATGGGCAGTGTAGCCAAAAAAATAAAAATAAAGACTAGGGCTTCCCTGGTGGCGCAGTGGTTGAGAATCTGCCTGCCGATGCAGGGGATGCGGGTTCGTGCCCCGGTCCGGGAAGATCCCACATGCCGCGGAGCGGCTGGGCCCATGAGCCATGGCCACTGAGCCTGTGCATCCGGAGCCTGTGCTCCGCAACGGGAGAGGCCACAACAGTGAGAGGCCCACGTACTGCTAAAAAGAAAAAAAGACTATTGTCTAAAATCCTGGCACCTAGTAGTTTTCTAGACTTACCTTCCAATTACTTCCAATTGGTTTCAGTCACACTACATAACCCAGTTAAATTGTTCAAGTGCCTTCTGGTTTCGCAATGTTTGTGCCATTTCCCTTTTCTGAAGTACCACCCCCAAGCATCTCTTCCTCTATTCGAAGATTCCCAAGAGTACAGCTATTTAACTGGCACAACAAAGTAGTTAACCTTTAGTTTATGTTGGCTGTTTTTTTTTAAATTATGTTTTGGCTCCGTTGGGTCTTTGTTGCTGCTCACAGTCTTTCTCTAGTTGCAGTGTGCGGTCTTCTCATTGTGGTGGCTTCTCTTGTTGCGGAGCATGAGCTCTAGGCGCACGGGCTTCAGCAGTTGTGGCTCATGGGCTCTAGAGCGCAGGCTCAGTAGTTGTGGCACACGGGCTTAGTTGCTCCGCAGCATATGGGATCTTCCCGATCCAGGGCTTGAACCCATGTCCCCTGCACAGGTAGTCTTAACCACTGTGCAACCAGAGAAGCACCACCACCCCCCTTATTTTTTAATATGTCTTTTGGTTGTGTCGGGTCTTAATGCAGGCTCTTCCTTGTGGTGCACAGGCTTCTCTCTAGTTGTGGCATGCGAGCTTACTTGCCCCGCGGCATGTGTGATCTTAGTTCCGCAACCAGGGATCAAACATGCATCCCCTGCATTGGTAGGCGTATTCCTTACCACTGGACCATCAGGGAAGTCCCCTAACCAAATTTCAAGTTGTGGGGCCATGAAATGAACTGCTTAGATCCCACGAAGAGAGCATAATTGACCAATGACTCCAAGCTGCTTCTCCTTACCATCCACCTTGTTTGTCTTGAGGCCATGGCTCCTGAGGGTTGCTGCCAGACAAATAAGACTGGCAGTACAAACACAAGCCCCTTTTCGGTGACTTCCAACAGCAATTTTGGCTTCAGGGCCACCATTAAACTAAGCAAACCGTAGAACTGCTGCACGCCTTCATGCTAATAATTTTTTAGAATCTGCTTCTTAGAGAAAACAAATACAATTAAAATCTGTTAAAAGGGGTGCTGTTTGGTAAACTCCCAGTTTTCTGTTGGTATTTTCAGTGGAATGTCAAGATCTGTTGGTTAATAAAAGGAGTACCTGCTACTGCATCAAACACCTAAATCCACCATACTCGAACTGATGCCTTGGTTCAAACTTGTATTCAGCACATTCTGAGATTTAAAAATATTCTGCAGCCCTGCTTAGTTGCCTTTGTATCATGCCAAAACGTCTCAATCCTGCACTTTACTATTAAAACATGGAGTAAAGGACAGCAACCCTGTCCAGGCAATCCTGACCACCCCCCACCAAGATTTTTTAAGGTATGTGGCAATTTAGGGACACTTTCAACTGAGACATTATTTCCAGTCAAGTGTTATATACTGGATGCTTTGTCCAGTCACAAATCCCAAGGATATCTCATCTAAATGAGCTGCCAAATACCATCAATATAATCCTCATTCAAATTTCTCCCAACTACCATTTTTAAGCCCCAAGTTTCCCAACCAATCTATATTAAGCAAGTGCATGCTACTACAAGGTACTTTAGGAAGTTAAGATATTTTCAGTTTCTTTCAATTTAATGAGGGAGGCAGTTACCAGTACCATAGCTGAAATAAGGGGAAAAGTTATAGATCCATTTGATGTGGAAATCTGGAAAAATTTCATGGTGTATATCAATACTGGCTAAAAACTGACTTCTATCCTTCCTGCGGGTATCTCCACTTGTCCAAAAACTTTTCATAGGCTAGGTTCCAGCACTCCATCACTGTAAACCTTCCAAGACACTCCTTTCCACCGTCCCCAAATAAAGCTTACTTGTAACCTTCCCCCCAACATTTAAGGTCTTATATTCAGATACATCCTATCCTCATCAAAACCCTCCTGTTGTCTAAATCTCTGTAATTGCCATATTCTCTGGGCTCCCGTATACTCTGAAAATGCCCGATAACCACCACCATTTAAGCACTTCGCAACGGAATTCAGGGCAAAGAATTTTTCAAGCCGTGTTAACAAAAATACAAGGGAACAAATCCACACTTTTATTTATTTACTTTTCAGTAAGTTTAAATCCTTGAAGGGTACAGCATCTGGTGTGGGGGGGAAAGAACATAATGTCATTAAGTGCATGTTATATACAAACAGTTATTGAATACCACAACATGAATAAATCTCCCATTGTCCCATTACCCATCTCTGAAAGGCACCCAATGACTTATAGCCTACTGGGAAGGGAACTAAATTTTTAGAGCCTTCAGTTTCTAGGTGAACATTCTTTAACTAAGAACCAGTACTGGGAACCTGAGAGTCCATTTAATTTTGCTTCCTCTAATGATAGTAAAAACCTCCTCTGATGAGAAATCTCAACTGCTCAGCAGGGTTCAAAAGTACCCTGTGACCCCAAGGATGTAGCCATGTCTATTAAAAATAGATCCTAGGGCTTCCCTGGTGGCGCAGTGGTTGAGAGTCCGCCTGCCGATGCAGGGGACACGGGTTCGTGCCCCAGTCCGGGAAGATCCCGCATACCGCGGAGCGGCGAGGCCCGTGAGCCATGGCCGCTGAGTCTGCGCGTCCGGAGCCTGTGCTCCGCAAAGGGAGAGGCCACAACAGTGAGAGGCCCACGTACCGCAAAATAAAATAAAATAAAATAAAATAAAAATGGATCCTAACTGAAGAAAACAGGAGCTATCCTGTTAAAAATATCACAGAATCTGTAGTTGAAGTCCTGGGACATGAGCATTGGTTTTCCTCTATAAAATAAAACTAATACCTATTTGAACAAGACTGTCATGATGAAGAGATCGGAAATATTAATTATGCCAGGAAAAGGTATGCTGAATTTTTATTTTCTAGCAATTACTTCAGAGCCCAATAAATATATTTGCCATAAAATTGTTCATTTAAATAGGTGACCCTCGAACAACACAAGTTTGAATTGTGCGGGTCCACTTATATACAGATTTTTTTTCAGTAAATGCATACTGCACAATCCGCAGTTGACTGAAGCCACAGATGAAGAGGCCAACTGTAAAGTTGTACGTGGATTTCTCACAGTGCCCCTAACCTCTGCGTTGTTCAAGGGTCAACTGTGCTATTCCCCACCACCCCCAGGCAGCTTTAGCAATTACCTGAAATCTAGGCATAATCCATTTGAACCCTTTGCCTTCACTTTTCTTATAATGCCAAGAAAATGTTCCATAATACACTTACACAGTAGCCCCTAATTTTACAGCATGATCTATTGGTGACATTTTATAATCACAATAGTCCTTAGTAGTCAAAGCCAAACACCGTGAGCTTAGTTTGATTCAAAAGGTGCCACATTGCTAATAATGTACTTACCACACGGATTCTGTGTCCAATGGCCTTAGCAGGAAGGTTGCTTCGGAATTTGGCACGAACCATGCCACTGTTTCCATGAGCACGAGTTATCTTTCCCCAGATTACTCTGGTTTTGTTAGGTTTTCCACCAGGAGTTACTGTATTGCTGATTTTAAAAGAATATTAAAAAAGGCATGAGAACCCAGACAACCAGTATAGTGTGGTACAAAATCAAGGTGACTTATAGACCAGTTGTCCTCAACCCTAGCTTAAACGGTAATAGCTGTAATACGCGGAGGGGGCAGGGAAGGGGGGGACAAGAAATGTGAGGACATTTTGAGTGTAGGGAGAGAGGAACTTGTTTGTAATTTTAAATAGCCAGGGAAGGCCTTACTAAGAAGCTAACACCAGAAAAAAGACTCGAAGGTAAGGGAACAGCTTGTGTTAAAAACGGAGATTGTGTCCCTGGCTTGTAGAAAGGCAAACGATGCCAAGAGATGAATCCTAGCTGGGTTAAGAGAGGACAGAGGGAGCCCTGAATGCATAGGGTCTTAGAAGCTCCTTAATGACTTTAGCTTTTACTAAATGAGATGGGGAAGAGTTGGAATTTGAGCAATGTACAGATGATTTGACTTATAATTTTAAAGGATTGGGAAATCCCTGGTGGTCCAGTGATTAAGACTCCACGCTTTCACTGCCAAGGGCCCGGGTTCAATCCCTGGTCAGGGAACTAAAGATCCTGCAAACCACGATTGGGAAAAAAATTTAAAAATTTAAAGGATCACTCTGGTTGCAGGAGGAAAGGGGGATGGGGGAGATGAAAACATGTTCCCAAAGATCTTTTTAAAACCAATTTAAATACACAATAGTCCACCCATTGCTTCCACCCCTGCCCCCACCTCTATCCCAGAGATTTTAATTGATCTGGAATGGGTTTAAGAACCAATGCTCTAGAGATAACATCTTTAAACATCTATAAAAATTGTAACTTCAAGAGATCAACAAAATGAATTAAGCGATATGAAAAATGCTCTATAAAACCTTAAGATCATAATACAAGGACCTGATGCCATCCTTAAAACAATAGCTGTAATTTTTCTAAGTGCAGAAGACACCTATATCCAACACTAACCATGAATTTCCTTGAACTCCCAAAGTAGAAACCACAACAGTACCATTTACTTAACTAACTTCAAATGAGACCAATCAAGTGAAAATTCAAAAAGCACAATACTATCAACTTACTTCTTTGCTTTGTACACGTAAGCACATCTCTTGCCTAGATAGAATTCAGTTTCATCTCGAGCATATACACCTTCAATTTTCAGGAGAGCTGTGTGCTCCCTCTGGTTCCGTAGACCCCGCTTATAGCCAGCAAAAATGGCCTTGGACCACAGCCTAAGACAAAATATACTGTTAATCATAAGCTGTTAAAAGATCTCACTTAACTTCAACAAACCACAGGTATGATTTGGCTTGTAATGACAACCACCTAGAAGTTACCTATATAGCAAACATCTAAATTTTTTCCCCACCAGTTTTAAACTCACATGTAGGCTCACGCCTAATAAACAAACTACAAGTACAAAGCAATGATATTTAAAACGCATACCTTCCAGACATATTTGTCGTTTTAGAAGTCCTGTTCCCAGCAGGCCTTAAAACAAAAATAAATCAGTTTAAAATCTTGCAACGCTCGTTTCCCACCTAGTCTCCTCTGGAATAGCGCCCCAAACTCAGAGAATACCTGATAACTAAGCAAATTCCAAAAGGAAGACAAAACCTAAAGTAGCAAGACAGTACACTACAGGAAGTAACTCCTAGAAACCCCAAAAGAAAGCCTTAATAAACTTCACGCCACGATCATGGGAAAAAAAAAAGATCAAGGAGCCAGAGAAGCACGCAGAGAACAAGACTTTTAAAGACTGAATGGGAAAGAAAAGCTAAGGAAAGACATAGTGAACAGGCAAAGCCAGGTTTGAGGTGGGAGTAAATGAACAAAGAACCCTGCCTAAAAGTGCCACTGCTGCCAGACAAAATGCATCTATTTTATATTTTATTCCGCTAGGGACCGCAAGCAACTCCAGTTACCGGAGCACCCATTCTCGGAGGTCAGGGGACCAGCACCATCAGTCCCGTATCTCCTCCATCCTGTCCTCCCTGTTGCTGGAATCCATAGAAATCATTAGCTGGTAGAGCCTCGGAGCCGCACCAGCATCTCATGAGAGGCATATAGCCGAGCCGACCCCACTTATTTGCCCCCAAAGTTCAGCCGCGGAAACGCCACACACCTCCACAGCGTCCAAGATGGCTGAAAAAGAAACAGAAGGCCCCGCCGCGTGGCCTCGTGGGTAAACACCTCTCCGCCCCCCCCATTTAGGTATCTCCCGCCACCGCCAAAAAAATAAGCTTCAGAAATCGTCTTCTGACTGAAATAAGCCACGTTCAAGAGCACTCGTACAATTATTTCCCTAAGTCCTTTTATCTTTGTAAACTGCAACATGTACTATATACTTTGGAACAGAGGGAGGCAAAATGGTAGCCAGCTAAAGGAGAAGAACGGGTCCTCCAAAGCTCTGCGTTGCCATAGAAACACCTTAGCTTGGTTCCGGCGGCGTCGGGTGCTGTAGCGGGAAAAGTGAAGCCCGACTAGAGGACTACCCCCGCCTCGAATACCCCAGATTTGATTCGCCAACAAGTGGGTATCTTTCCTTCTTACCACATAGCAGTAGGGCGAACGGAAACTCTCGGATCCTAGCCAGGAAGAGAAAGACTGCGAACACAAAGGCAGGAGAAGAGAGCTCTTCCTTCTCTTTATCTTTTGTCCCCCACCACCCCCATACTCCTTTCCTCCTTCTACTCCTTTATCTCTTTCCAGAAATGACTTAAGTTCTTACCGCCAGTCTTCATTTTGACTCCGAGGGTGAACAGCACTGTCCTGAAAAGGCTTTGTTGCCTTTTAAGGAGAAGTCATTCAGCTGCCAAACTCTGGCGGCGCGCAGCACCGTGGTCACGTGCCATAGGTCTTCAGTAAATATTCGTAGACTAGAATGGGATAGCTTAGTGGACGTGAGAGATTTACATTTCCTAACTATTGCACATTTATGTGTTGCCCTATGGATTCATTCCTTTTGTCAGCACTTTGTTGAATGACTGACTACCATGTACGAAATTTTGTTCTTGGCTCGGAGGAGGCTGCAGTAAACAGAACAACAGAAAGCTCTGCCCTCATGGAGCTTACATCCTAGTAGGCGGAGCAAGACAATGAGCGAGTAAAATATATGGCACATTAGAAGGTAATGTGAGAAAAAATTTTCTCTCTGGAGATTGGCTCCAGATGGGGCAAATGGCAGATACCTAGAAATATGCCACTGATTTAAGCTAGTACCTGATGGACCAGTGGTGAAGAGGTAAGGGGAAGAGTCGTTCAACTTGAAAGAATAGCATATGCAAAGACCCTGAGTTGGAAGGGAGCATGATTCCATAGGAGAAAGAAGCCCATCGAAGCTGGAGCCATGAGAGCAATAAAAGTGCAGTGCCAGATGGATCTGGAGAGGAAGAGGAGCCCAGATCATGCAGGCCCTATGGTCCAAGTTAAGAATTTTACTTTTTTTCGCAAGTTAGTGAGAAACCATTGAAGGGTTATAAGGAGAGACATGATGAAATTTTCAACTTTAAAAGATGAGTTCTTCATTTCAAAAAGATCACTTTTAATTTGGAAGCTGTGGGGCTTCCCTGGTGGCGCAGTGGTTAAGATCGGCCTGCCAATGCAGGGGACACGGGTTTGAGCCCTGGTCTGGGAAGATCCCACATGCCACAGAGCAACTAAGCCCGTGCGCCGCAACTAGTGAGCCTGCACACCACAACAACTGAAGCCCGTGCACCTAGCGCCCATGCTCTGCAACAAGAGAAGCCACTGCAATGAGAAGCCCACACACTGCAATGAAAACTAGGCCCTGCTCTCTGCAACTAGAGAAAGACCCAATGCAGCCAAAAATAATTAATTAATTTTAAAAAATTTGGAAGCTGTTAGAGTAGTTCAGGCAAGAAACAACAGCTATATTCAGCATGGTGTTGGGGGAGATGGAAATTGAAGGTAAAATCCACAGGACCTCATGGTGGTTTGAATTGGGGGAATGCTGATGTCAGGATGGCAGCAGAAATGACTCCTGAGTTTCTAGTATTGAGGAATGAGAAGCCATAACAGAACGAAAGCACTGGATTCTACATAAGCATAGTCCCATCTTACCTATGTGAGGCACACTTACCTATGCCCCAAGCCTAAAAAATGGAAAAATAAAGAAACAACACCACAGCAAAAAACCAAAATCTTAACACCGTGCTATTTCCTCCTAAGACTGTCCTTGAACCAGAAAATTTGGCTAGTTTGGAGTATCTTTTTTTCAGTTTACATAAAGATTCTTTAATTTTTGCATATAAGATGTTTGTTGCATGAGACATACTTGTAACCGCCCTCCTCAGGATCACTTTACTGTGGACAAAATCACACTGGAAACTTACCATTCATTATTCATTCAGTATAGAGCAAGAATCTCCATAGGGTGTTCTCATTGTAAAGCATATTTAAGCAGAAAGGACTTTGGTTTACTGAGGAAGGGTAACATCTTAACAGCAGTGTTAAACTGATTTTCAGGATAAATACAGTTTTTCTAAGTGCGATATCAGTTGTTTTTCTAAGTCTGGGTGCAATAAATTCTGTTAATCTGGCAGATCAGGGAAATGGAGCCATCAAATTAAATATTTTAGTAATCAGAATAACAGAAAAGTAAATTTGTTATATAAAGATTACCAATTAATACTCAGAATATAATTAAAAAACATACAAAAGCCATGCTGGACACTAATTTACCTTAAGAAACTCGAAGATTATATTTATCTGCCAATAATTAAGCTGACTACTTAATACACCTGTGCCACACGGTGGCAGTGGTTCTTCCATCTCCAGGACTGCTCTGCTAAGCCAAAAGGGGGGATAAGCCACAGCACTTGTAATTCTTTTTCTCTTAATGGAAGAGTATAGAAATAACTTAAATGTCATTCAACATTCCCTTAAACTAATCTCAATGTTTTCTTCCCACTTTAGGTGACTGCATTTTTGTGAGATTATAAATGTACCGAGGAGGTTAACAAAACTAACTCAAGAAGAATGGAAGAGTATGTTCCAAATTCCAATTTATTATATATTCATATGTATATATATAAAAAATATATATATATATGAAATGCCTTATGTTAAATTTCCGTGTATTGTTTACCTATGGCTGTGTAACAAATTACCCCAAAACTTAGTGATTTAAAATATAAACATTTATTATTTCACACAATTTCTGTGGGTCAGGAATTTAGGCGTAGCTTGGTTGGATGGTTTAAGAATTTGGGAGCAGCTTAACTGTATGGTTCTGTCTGGGGATTTCTCATAAGTCAAAGTTGGCCAATCATCTGAAGAGTTGACTGGGGCTAGAGGATCCACTTCCAAGATGGCTCATTTACAGAGCTGGCAAGTTGATGCTGGCTGTTGGCAAGAGGCCTTAGTTCCTCACCCTCATGAACCTTTTCACAGGGCTCCTTAAGTGTCCTTGTGACAAGGCATCTGGATCCCCACAGAGTGAGAGATATGAGAGAATAATGGAGAAGCTTTAATGTCTCAAATTCACCTAGCCTTGGAAACCACAATATTCTTTTGGTTACATAGGTTAGTCCTATTCAATGTGGGGAAGACTACCAAAGGGCAAGAGTACAAGAAGGTGAGAATCATATGGGCCATCTTGGAGAATGGCTACTACGTTCTATTTTTCACTAACCATGAGACAGTTTTGGTTGGCATCTAAAGATGTTGCTAGAAAAAAGTTTATTTTAGCCCAAGTTCAAATTGGTTAAGCATAGCCAAATAGCCCAGGCTACATATCTTTATTAACCAGTAAGTTGCTTTTCTTTGGAAGGTCAGAATGTTACTGGGAGGTATTTAGCAGAATCATCTGCAAACTACTTTTGTTCATTATCTTGGTTATATTATATGACAAAATGGACTTTGTAGGAGCCAATCTACATGCTGCCTCTGCTTCTGAGTTTAAGTAATTTTTAAACATTTGGTGGCTGACTTATTTTTTCCTCCATTCTTAGAGGTCAGCTGGAAGCCTCAAATCTTCCTCCAAAAATCTGGCATTCTGAGGTGAGAGTGTCAGTGACAGGTGAACCACCTACTGCTGTAGAAGAAAATGAAGAAACAGCCAAAGAAACAGCCGTAGAAATCATCCCAGAAGTCATGGAGCCACTCTCCCTTCTAGATGTACTGAGGATCTCTGCAGTTCTGGAGGACACCATAGACCAGCTCTCTATTCTAAACTATATCATGCCAGTTCAGTATGAAAAAAGAAAAAATATCAGCGTGGTATATACATTCAGCATTACTTAATTTTTGCTTTCTTTTCTTTTTATTTCTCCATCATTGTCAGTACCTATGCCATTCAATTTAACTTGGGAAATAGCACCTTCATATCAGATAAAGGGCTACAATAATTATCTGAGATATGTACTCTCAATTAATGGAGTGAAATAGACATAGCTCAAGGTACATTACCAATCAGAATATCCTTTTCTTCCAATATATTGGCATTATTCTAAAAGGCCTATAGATAAATCAGTATAAATACAATATATATACTGAGGAGATGGAACAAGTAATTGTGTTGTCTTACCTATCTTGTATTTCTCAGCTGCTAAAAGCTAACTGAACACTAGAGGGAGGAAATTCAACTGGACCCTGTCAATATTGCTTTCATCTAAAATGACTTAGTTATTGCTAAATATCTTGCAATCTGCCTTTTTAAATATCCAGCCACATCATTGTGTCAGCCATTACATTTTCAATGATGTTATGGACTCCTCCTCAAAGGACCACTGAGTTATCAAAAAACTCAGCTTGGTAGTGGGCAAAATCTTTATGAATTCTTAAGCTCTTGTAAGTTTTAATAACTTGGGTTGTAGATATAAAATAGAAACAATTTATAAATACAAATACATATTTATTACGTTTAACAAAATTACATTATATAATTTGTACAGAATATATTCTTATTTCTGATTCTATGATAAATGAAAATTGCTATAAAAATGAGAGGGTAAATTGATTTTCATGTCTAACAGAAAAGAAGTCCATATGTATTGTGATTAGAAAATTAAATTTCCCTTTAATTCCCCCTTACGATTTTAAATTGATTTTATTTTTATTTATTTTTGGCTGTATTGGGTCTTTGTTGCTGCGCGCAGGCTTTCTGTAGTTGCGGCAAGCGGTGGCTACTCTTCGTTGTAGTGCGTGGGCTTTTCATTGCGGTGGCTTCTCTTGTTGCGGAGCATGGGCTCAGGCGTGCGTGCTTCAGTAGTTGTGGCTTGCGGGCTCTAGAGCGCAGGCTCAGCAGTTGTGGCGCACGGGCTTTGCTGCTCCGTGGCATGTGGGATCTTCCCGGACCAGGGCTCAAACCTGTGTCCCCTGCATTGGCTGGCGGATTCTTAACCACTGCGCCACCAGGGAAGCCCGGCCCTTACGATTTTAAAGTTATTATTATTATTATATGTATAACCTGGGTTTATACAGCTTTTATAAAAGTTTATACAAAATTTTAATAGAACACTGGATTTGGAGTTGGGGACCTTTATGGTTTAATTGTGTGCTATGGGCAATTCATTTTGCTTTCTTGGTCTTAGTTTTCTCATTTGTAAATTGTGATAGAGTTTTTTTTTAAATTTTATTTATTTTTTGGCTGTGTTGGATCTTCGTTGCTGTGAGTGGGCTTTCTCTAGTTGCAGCCAGCAGCAAGCAGGGGCTATTTTTTGGTGCAGTGCATGGGCTTCTCATTGCAGTGGCTTCTCTTGTGGAGCACAGGCTCTAGGCACACGGGCTTCAGTAGTGTGATGGAGTTTTAAGTAAATGATCCCTTCTAATACTAACATTCTATGAGTTTTGAGGTACTTTTAAGACATTAATGGGTATTATAGGAATTAGTTTCCTTATTAACTTATGAAAAGCAAAGATATTGGAAACCCAAGAACTAAGCCTTTCAATGCTTTTAAAATGAGTCTAATTCTTAAATTAAACTAGTTAACAAATAGTACAAAAGAGACTAGTGTTTCCTTTCTATTGTCTCCTTCAGTAAGAATCAAAAATAAAGAGGGAAGATATTCAGTTAACAAGATAAAGTTTTATCAATGATATTTACTGTCAGGCTTTAAAAAAGGGTAATTTTCCATCATAGAAACTCAACAGAGAAGGAAAAACCCAAATTTATAAACAACATTCAGTAGTGGTCACCACTCCAGTAAACAAAAGAACAAAACTTTTGCAGTTTTATTCTGGTTTATGATCTTCACCCACAAAATTTTCTGACTTAACAGAGGCCCTACTTATGATTTTATAGAAGTATAAAGAGTAACGGTTTGTACTCTTATGTTGATTAATAGCAGCTTAAAAGCCCCTTTCTCAATGTTAGTTCTATAACTTTTAAAAATTGTGACCCTTAAAATAACTTTTTGTTTTTTTACTTTATAGTACTATAGTTGTTCTAACTCATAAATTTTTATAGTACCATTGCCCTATAGGGCATAGGATATATAATTAAAAACCTTAGTATGAATGTGAATGCTTTCTTTCTCCAAAAGCTTCACATTGTTGAGCCTTACAATAACGACCCTGGGATGAAAGTTTAGTTAGCATTATCCCTCTTTCACAACCATTTTTATAGCTAAAGATATTTCCAAAGAGTTTTTCATTCATTAGAATCATGGAATGGAATGATGAAAAATATACTAATGTACCAAGTTCTACCAGAAGTGGGAGTAATTGGTCCAAAGTTTGGAAAGAGCTCCCTTGCCCGGAATACTGTTTTTCTTATCCTTTCCCTTAGGATCTAATACCCTACTGTACAAGGAAGTGAATGGACCAGAATATTTAGCCAGTTCCTTTAAGTTCTCTTCTGAAAATTCATATTTATTTCTGGTAATCAGTACATCAAGCTGTTTAACACGTTTGCTTCCTTTTCCAGATGCCCAAGCACAAAGGTAGAGGAACAATGGTTAGGGTGATCAGAAAGAACAAGCTTTCCAGGCCTTACATTTCCCATTCCCTCCCTAGACAAACTCTAGAGTAATAACCATCCACGTACTTAACATTTTCCTTATGTACAGATAAGTTTCAGTTTAACTGTTGAAATTCTATGGCGTCTGTTCTCTTTGTAGTCAATCATATAAATTTTAATTTAAAGGAGTATTTTAAAATTTAATTCTTATTTAAGGCAGCATTTTGTTTTGTACTTGCCTACAAATGTTTTCCTCAGATCTGAATCTTTGCTTATGGTTGATATAAGGAAAAATGCTGTTGAGTCTGTGTTTATTAACTTTTATGGATAGTTTTTTCTTTTTTTTTTTTTAACATTTCTGGTCTAATTGAAGTTTAGCTAAGGAAGACCTAGGCTTTTTTTTTTTTTGCAGTACGTGGGCCTCTCACTGTTGTGGCCTCTCCCGTTGTGGAGCACAGGCTCCGGACGCACAGGCTCAGCAGCCATGGCTCATGGGCCTAGCCACTCTGTGGCATGTGGGATCTTCCCGTACCGGGGCACGAACCCATGTCCCCTGCATCAGCAGGCAGACTCTCAACCACTGTGCCACCAGGGAAGCCCAGACCTAGGCTTTTAAGTATCAATATACATATGAAACTCTTCTGTGCATAGGATCAGCACAAGAATTTAAGTAATCATATCAAATGCTGAACTTGCATAGTTCTGTGTACTGTTCTAAATACTTTCTTTGTTTCTTTGTTTCTTTCTTTTCTTTCTTTCTTTCTTTCTTTTTCTGTCTCCCTTTCTCTCTTATTTCTCTCCTCCCTCCCTCCCTCCCTTCCTTCCTTCCTTCCTTCCATCCTTCCATCCTCATAATAACTACTGGAGGGCAAGTACTATTATTATCCCTATTTTATCAATGGGAAGATGGAGGCATAGAGATGTTAAATAGTTGCCTAAAGTCAATGTGGTTTATCTGTTTAAAGTAACAGATAGGGCCAGGATTTAAACAAGGAAGTCTGGTTTCAGAGTCCATATGCACAGCATAATTGCTGTGTTATATGGCTTCCCATTGGCTCAAGATTTTAGCCACAGATTAAATAGGAATCATCAATTGAAAGACATATCCTGTTCCTATGGTAATGCTTACCCCTTAGTATTCAAGTTTGGGTTTGAAAATTCCCCACATGAACTTCGAAATCTGTATCACACCACTAAATATACTATCAACTCCTACTCTTTGGTATGATTCTCCTTTCATTCTTTATACAGTGGACCCTCCATATCCGCGGGTTCCACATCTGCGGATTCAAGCAACCATGGATCGAAAATATTCAGAAAAAAATTCCGGAAAGTTCCAAAAAGCAAAACTTGAATTTGCTGTGTGCTGGCAGCTATTTACATAGTATTTACATTGTATTAGTTATTATAAGTAACCTAGAGATGATTTAAAGTACATGAGAGGATGTGCATAGGTTATAAACAAATACTATGCCATTTTATATAAGGGCCATCAGCATCTGTGGATTTTGGTCTCCTTGAGGGGCGGGGGGTATCTGTCCTCCACAGATACCAAGGGACAACTGTATTTAAAATACATGTGTTCAGTGAACATTTGAGTCTTTACTGTAGACATTCTTCTAAACAATGGGATTATAAAGATGGCCACATTTATTTAATATCCAATCTTGTTCGAAAAAGAATTTGAGGTGCACCAAGATCTCTAAGACACTGTCCCTTCCCTCATAGAATTTACAATCTAATGGAGATATTTATACAAATAATTACAAATGGTAAATGTCTGCTAATAGAGATGTTTCACAGAGAACTTTACCTTTGGTCATAAAGTTTACCAGGTTGGGGAATGACAGAGAGTGGGAACGTATAAAGTCAGGAGGACACAAAACAGCAGAGCATGTAGTTTGATGTGGCTGAAGAAAAGGGTAATTTTCTGGTGGTAATATTATAAGAGGTTCAAAATGTAGGCAGAGGCCCTCATATAGCGTTGTTTCTTTATGTTTTAAAAATCATATGTTTTAAAAATCATGTTTTAAAAATCATATGTTTTAAAAATCATGTTAACGTGAAACATCATTTATTGCTTTTAGAAGAATAACAAAGAAATAAATTTAGAAGGAAAAAGCTTAGAAAAACTTTCACCGGTCTCAAAACCCTCAAAACTATCCGGTCCATTCGTACATAAAGAAGAGCCCAAGTTACCAGAAATCAGACAAGGAGGCCAGTTTAACAAAGTGCAAGATCTTATCTTCAAAGAACCTACAAGGCAGATCATAATGAATACAGAGACACTGAAGAAAATTCAGATTGATAGGTAAGGAACGAGAGCATATTTGGAAATGTGATAATATATTTCTAGATGGCTGAAGAGTGGGTCAGGGGTGGCTCACTGCTCTCTTCTTTTATGGGTTGGTCATTGTATCCGAGTGACTGCAGATAATAGGATTAGCCAGACTACCTAGGGCAAGTGTGGTACAGTTGAAAGTATGGTGGCTGTGTGGTTGGGCAAGTTATTGAGCCTTTGTTTACAGTTTTTAAAAATGAGAATAATGGGGCTTCCCTGGTGGCGCAGTGGTTAGGAATCTGCCTGCCAGTGCAGGGGACCTGGGTTCGAGCCCTGGTCTGGGAAGATCCCACATGCTGCAGAGCAACTAAGCCCGCAAGCCACAACTACTGAGCCCGTGTGCCACAGCTACTGAAGCCCGCGCTCCAAGAGCCCGTGCTCCACAACAAGAGAAGCCACCGCCATGAGAAGCCTTCTGGTGAGGGCCTAAAGCAGGGGTCAGCAAGTTTTTCTGTAAGGGGACAAATAGTAAATATTTTTGGTTTTGCAGGACATAAACTCTCTGTTGAAACCACTCAACTCTGCTGTTATCCCATGAAAACAGCCATAGATGATATGTAAACAAACGGGCAACGTTGTATTCCAATAAAACTTATTTTCAAAAATAGACTACAGGCTGGATTTGGCTAATGGCTCTGGGTAATTGCTACAAACCCTTATTTACCAAAAATTCTTACCGTAAGGTTATACCTTCTTTTAACTTAACAGGCTTCTTTGTCAGCAAGCCAGCTGACAGCAAAAAACTGAATAATGAGACAATGAAAATTGAGACTGCTTTTAAGAAACCCTCAGGATTAAAGTAGTTTAAAATTTGGCTACTTTGACAGTGTCTGTCTCTTACTAATGGATAAAGTACCACAATAACTACCAATTTGTGTCAAGCATTTGGCTGAACCTTCCTGCTAATACTTACATTAATGTTGCAAAGTTGCTATCATTATTCTCATTTATTTATTTAATAAATTTATTTATTTATTTATTTATGGCTGTGTTGGGTCTTTGTTGCTGCACACCGTCTTTCTCTAGTTGTGGTGAGCAGGGGCTACTCTTTGTTGCAGTGCATGGGCTTCTCATTGCGGTGGCTTCTCCTTGTGGAGCACAGGCTCTAGGTACGCAGGCTTCAGTAGCTGTGGCACGTGGGCTCAGTAGTTGTGGCTCGTGGGCTCAGTAGTTGTGGCTCGTGGGCTCTAGAGCGCAGGCTCAGTAGTTGTGGCGCATGGGCTTAGTTGCTCTGCGGCATGTGGAATCTTCCCAGACCAGGGCTCAAACCCGTGTCCCCTGCATTGGCAGGCAGATTCTTAACCACTGCGCCACCAGGGAAGTCCCTGTTGTTTGTTTTTAAATGATGTGATGATCATATGGCTTTTTTCTCCTTTTGTCTTTATTAATGTGATGAATTCCATTAGTAGATTTTCTAATACTAAACTATTTTTGCATTCCAAGAATAATTCCATAACTTAGTTATGATGTTCCTTCTGGGTCTTAACTTGTGTGATTTCTGTAGCCCTTTGGGAATGTAGGGAAATATATCTTATTGATTCATCTTTTTTGTTTCTCTTTACAGGCAATTTTTCAGTGATGTAATTACAGAAACCATGCAGGAGTTGCAAGATTCAGGCACTTTCACCAATCTCCTGAAAGCTTTGGGCAAAGAGAGGGAAAACAAAATGCATTTCTATAATATCATTGCCAGGTCAGAGTAATTTTAGTTTTATTTGCTTTGCTGCATTTTAAAATTCTATAAAATTCTTACTGGAAGTCTTAGATTTCTAAAGCAAATCAAATTTTTGCTTTTGAATGAAGATAACTAGAAGTCAGAAATTTGGGTTTTATTCCTAGTTCTGCTGGTAACATAACTCAATTTCTGGGCTTCAGTTATCTGTGTCTACAATATATAAAGTACAATATATGTACTATAAATGGGTAGTGCATAATCTATGGTTTGTTTTGACAATGACAATCTCAAGATTCTAGTTAAGTTCATGCTTTCTTTTTTTATAAATTTATTTATTTTAGTTATTTATTTTTGACTGCGTTGGGTCTTCATTGCTGCTCACGGGCTTTCTCTAGTTGCGTTGAGCAGGAGCTACTCTTCATTGCAGTGCACGGGCTTCTCATTGCAGTGGCTTCTCTTGTTCTAGCACACACAGTGAAGGAGTTCAGAGCCTAGAGCCGGGACCCTTACTTGCTTACATTGCCTGTACTTGGAGGTCGGTGAGGAACATTCTCATGTCCTCCACAGCAAGTTACCTCAGCATTCTACATGCATTTTCCTCATCTGTAAAATAGGGGTAATGATAAAGACTACCACATAAGGTTATTGAGAAGTGCTCAGAATAGAAAGGAGTCTTCTTTTTCCTCTTCCTCTTCCTCTTCTTAGCCTTTTCTCAGCAGCAGCTATTTTAGATATAACACGGTCTTTTTTTAAAGTGTTACTGAAAGTTTGCTCCATGGACCAGCACCATTAGCATCACCTGGGAACTTGGTAGAGAAACAAATTCCAGGGCCCCCAACCCAGACCAAATGAATGAGAATCTCTGGGGTAGAGCCCAGGAATCTCTTTCTTAGCTTCTAGGCGAACCCTGTGCACACTAAAGTTTGAGAAGCACTACTCTAAACACAAATTATTCTTATTTCTCCTAGGGAGAAAAATGGAAGAAAAAAGATAAAATCTCTTCAAAAACAGCTGCTTAATGTCAAAAGAGAAAGGCAAGCTGAAGTACAGGTAAGAACTACCCGGGCAACACCAAAAGTTACTGAGCTAAAACAGCTAAACAGAAGTCATCTTTCTCAAGCAAAAAAAAAAAAAGAAGTTATGTGTAGGAAATTGTTGTTTCTCCTGGGGTGCCTAAACTATGAAAAATATAAAGACAGCAATTAGATGTTTGGCCTGGAATGTACAATTATGTCCAGAATCAACCTCTGGGAGACCCTAACCCTCTGGAGCTCTAAGCCTGTTCTTACCCCTCCCAACCGATCCAACCACATGACCCACTCCTTCCCTCCAGGAGACCATGTCTCAGGCAGTCTCTTGTATGCCAAGATCCCAGATGGGAGACTATAGTCCTAGGTAGGACATTAAGCACATTACATACCTCCTTACACCTGATGGTTAGGGTTAATAATGTCATTTGCATTATATTTCAAGTACAGAGTGGATTTATTGAGCTTCTGTGGTCATTAGGGCCTAACCTTATGTCTAATCTCTATAAGAAAATGCATCCTGAGTTTTAAGCAAGTGACTTGCAAAACACTGATTGGGCTACAACCTAGACAGTTAGCAATTAGTACCATTAGGATGACTAACACTATTAGCAGTTTAGAAAGTTACAAAGTATGGCTTAATATCAGCTTTTCACTGCCTAGCTAATTAGACAAGTTTATGCTTCCAATCAGGGAATCTTCATCATTCTCTACATAGAAGTTAGAATAATATTTGAAAAATATATTCGGAAGAATTGTCTAAAAAAGGTCACTAGCCTTTCTTCTGAGATACTATCTTTAGGTCTTCTGACCTAAAGGTCCGTTTATTTATTCTATTATCTCTCATTTTCTATTATCAATTTTAAACTACCTTTGGTATTGATTTTCACTTCATTATCCTACATTTATAGCCTACATTTTTAGAAAGCCATTTCTTTTTTAATTTTTATTTATTTATTTTTGGCTGCATCGGGTCTTAGTTGCAGCACGAGGGATCTTTGTTGCAGTGCATGGGCTTCTCTCTAATTGTGGTATGTGGGTTTTCTCTTTCTAGTTGTGGGGTGAGGGCTCCAGAGTGCGTGGGCTCTGTAGTTTGCAGCACGTGGGCTCTCTAGTTGTGGCACGCAGGCTCAGTAGTTCTGGCGCACGGGCTTAGTTGCCCTGCGGCATGTGACAACCCGCGTCCTCTGCTTTGGAAGGTGGATTCTTTACCACTGGACCACTGGGGAAGTCCCCTGAAAACCATTTCTGCGCCACCCTCCCCCACAAAGGCTTCATTAAAACTGGTGTGCACTTAGGTTTTCTCTCTAATGAATAGACTTTTTCAGAGGTTTCCTGGCCTTTTTTCCCCTCAAAAGTTCTACCATTATTTAAAACTTCCTCTTTTATTTCTTAACTATTAAAAAAGAAGATATTTGTATCAATGTCCTTTTAAGGCTCCAAACCAAATAGTATCAAAAGAGACCTCAGCGTTGGCACTCTGCCAATCAACTCCCCTTTGCTACTATCACAGCCACTGTTTTTCTCTTTCTTAAAACATTTTAAATTATATTGTTGGGGACTTCCCTGGTCGTCCAGTGGTTAAGACTTCCCCTGTGAATGCAGGGGGTGCAGGTTTGATCCCTGGTGGCAGAGCTAGGATCCCACATGCCTCACAGCCAAAAAAACCATGAAACAGAAGCAATATTGTAACAAATTCAATAAAGACTTTAAAAAATCAATATATTGTTGACAGTATAATTTTCCAGACAACAGGTAGTACTAGGTTGTGAAACTTACCTTCTTGGATTACAGTCTCAGCTGTTACATTCAGACACAGTAAAACTAAAGTAGAATATCACTCAGCTATTTTGATCATCAGAAAAGGAGTAGATAAACCAGAACTAGAAGATGCAAGGCAAACCTTGAATAAAAACCAGCTATCAAGTGCTTCCCTGGTGGCGCAGTGGTTGAGAGTCCGCCTGCTGATGCAGGGGACACGGGTTTGTGCCCCGGTCCGGGGAGATCCCACATGCCGCGGAGCGGCTGGGCCCATGAGCCATGGTCGCTGAGCCTGCACATCTGGAGCCTGTGCTCCGCAACGGGGGAGGCCGCAACTGTGAGAGGCCCGCATACCGCCAAAAAAAAAGCTATCAAGATGAAATCAAGTTAAATCCCTAGAGTTACTAAAAAACCAGTGGTCAAGTCAAGGTTGGAAAACAAGAAGACAGTTAGGAAGTACATGGATATTAGAGACCTGTGGGTCAGAAAATGATGACAGTAATTAGGATGGCAGGTTTGAGTGTGTGAAAGTATGTCTGGAGATCACTGGAATGTGAGGGAGCAATTGCCTTACGAAGCTTCCTACTGGGTCCCCAGGCAAAACGACAAAGTCACAAAGGAAAAAAATCAGGTTGCTGTTAGACTTCTGAACATCGGTACACGAAGCCAGATAAGTGGAGCAGTGTTTTCATGAAACTAAAGGGGAGAAAAGAGAGACCCAAGGTCAATATATAAAAATTAATGTATCTTTTCCATATATCAGCAGCAGACTTAGAAAAAGAGATTGAAATATATATATTTACAATATCATCAAAAATATCAAATATCTAGCAATGAATCCAGTGGCAACAACAAAACGTGCAGGACTTCTTTGCAGAAAACTATAAAACAGTACTGAAAAATTAAATAATATTTAAATAATTGGAGGGATATACTATGTTTATGTTTATGGATTGGAAGACTCCATATTAAAAAGATGTGGATTCTTCCAAAATTGATTGATACATTGAATTCAATCCCAATCAGAATCTTGATTGGATTTAATTTAATTACTTATTTACTCATTTTTGTGAGACTTGACAAACTGATTCTAAAATTTATATTGAAATGCCAAGGACCAAAAATAGTCAAGACACCATTAAAGAGAACTCGCGGGACTTCCCTGGTGGCGCAGCAGCTAAGAGTCTGCCTGCTGGTGCGGGGGACGCTGGTTCAACCCCTGGGCCGGGAGGATCCCACATGCCGCGGAGCAACTGGGCCCATGCGCCACAACTACTGAGCCTGCGCTCTAGAGCCCACATAACACAACTACTGAAGCCCACACGCCTAGAGCCCGTGCTCTGCAACAAGAGAAGCCACCGCAATGAGAAGCCCGCGCACCACAACCAAGAGTAGCCCCCGCTTGCCGCAACCAGAGAAAGCCTGCGTGCAGCAATGAAGACCCAACGCAACTTAAAAATAATAATAATAAAAAATAAATAAGTAAAAGAAAAAAGAAGTTATTATATTATGTAACTATTTAAAAGGTTATATAACATTTGTCTTCAATTACCCTGTGCCAAGTCAAAGGCATCTAGTTTTAACGCTATTGCCATGGGCCTCTGATTACTCTGGTTCTTCTCTGTACAGCTGTTCTGCACAAACTTACGGCCTTCCATGTTGACGGTATGGAAACAGAGGAAGATATAAAATGCTTACAGGCTATGATTGTAAAACCATGATTAAGTCATACTAATAAGTGAACCCAAGTGTCATGCCGTTTCTTCATCTTCCAATATGCAACAAAGATCCAGCATAGAAATACTGAGTTATAGGCCAAAGATCTTCAGTTGTATGAATTCCTTTTAAGATTCTCACTAAGAGGAGATCTGCCTTCACCATAACCCATTATCATAACCCTGGTTGTCCATAGTGTCTAGAGCTTTCTCCATGACCAATCATGGACTGATGCAGCATATTTGTGGGTTTTCAAAGCAGACCAAACTTGACTTCCAAATCCCCAAACCGCCTTCAGATCTAGACTTCTGGACTTGTTATTTGAATTCAGAGAAGCTTTAGTAATGGAAAGAAGCTGTCAGCCAATTAGAGTTAATAACGCTCCGATGGCTGCCACAATATTGTGAGCAGAAGTCTTTTTTTTCCCCCAGCCACAGCGTGGGGCTTGTGGGATCTTAGTTCCTCGACCAGGGATCATTGAACCCAGGCCCATGGCAGTTAAAGCACTGAGTCCTAACCACTGGACAGCCAGGGAATTCCCCCAGAGGCTTTTAATGGTAGTGTCTGTTTTCATAATTGAACACAAAGTAGGGAGGAGAGTACTTGGTTCCTGAAATTTTGGGGAGCTGGAGAAGATGGAACTTGTCTTATACCTCAGGCTGCCTCTTTGGTTGGATGGAAAAAGGAAAATAGAAATGTGGTCTATTAAAGTGATAAAAGCCACGGGAAAAAAATAGAGTTCTGTATTAAATTAACATTTATATTTGCCTGTCCGTTTGTAACTAAGAATACTGGCTGATTCTATGAGAGTCTATGAATAAACTGAGTCAAATAGTCTCCCATTCTAAAATGCAGATGAAGCATGATCAAGTCAGAACTTCTAAAGTTTCAGGCTCCAATTCCACCCACTGCTTTCATTTCCATTTGAACTATTACCTTTCCAATCACACCAATTTCCTCTTTTCTTTCCTTTTGTACTAAAATTTTCGCACACTTCACTGTCTTGGATAATCTCTTCTGAGTAAACTTCTTAAATGTGATAACTATATACTCCAATAAAGATGTTAAAAAAAATGTGATGCCTAAAACTGTACACACTATTATAGATGTCTAACCACAACAGAGGATAGGGGAGAATTTTTTCCCTGTTATATAAACAGTATACAGTGCCACAAATTGTGGTAATATAAACAAAGAGGAAGCACTCCAAATGCTTTTCACAATATTGTATGGCAATATTCTTTCATGATTGTGAAGATTCTGATGACAAACCATTAGAAGAAGCACAGTGAAAGGAAGACTCTGAGAAATCTAAAGAATACAAGGGAAGGGAGGCACCTTTTTACGGTGCTGCTATTACAACAACCAGTGGTGGGGCCCTAACCTCAGGTTCTCATGTTAGAAGCTGGGTAAGCCTCTAATGAAAGTGTTGGAAGACAAGTTAGGTCTTCACAATTCTCAACTTACAAGATTCTTCTGACCAAAATCAGGACTTTACTTTCATCTTTGCTTCTTCTTGGAGTCAGTCCAGAGTTCTAATAATCAACAGGGTTTTGAATTCTAATGTCTCTTATGTATCATATACCAGCTTTGAGTTGTTTGTAAATTTAACAAGCATGTTTTCTATATCTGTATTTAATTCTTTAATCCATTTTGGAGCCTAGAGTTCATCATCATCATGTCAACCTATTCTCTTTGGTACTCTTTCTGGCCCCCCAAAAGGAAATTAGTCATTAAAGAATGCAAAAAGCTGAGGGGATGAGTGAAGAAAAGAGCGAGGTAACATGTGAAAATTAGTAATAGTGTGGCCAGAGAAAACACAAAGTATGGCTTGGAGTGTGGAGCAGTTCAGGGGTGTTTTAAGATATCATGCAAAGCTTCCAAGATAGCACAGAGCTTTCCAAAGTGCAGTCAGTGACCATGGATGGCAATGGGGTTGCTGAGTGAAGAACAAAAGGATGAGAAATCGGTAGGACTGTAGTTGATGTCGGGCTACCCAATCTAGACATTCGTGTGAACCCAGGTGTAAGAAACAAATTTTCATGATTAACTCCTGCTAAGGAAGAGGTACAAAATGCTCTTCATCCAGCCGTAGAATAGATGGTCACTATGAGGGTCAAAGGCAAGAGTTTGTACTCAAAATAACTGAGCACCATTGAGAAGATCCCTCTCAATATTGCCGTTAAGATTTTAGGCTTCTAGGACATCCAGCTTGTGGCTTTTGACTCCTTTTATAACCGGTCAAAATGAGTAGGGGTGGGTTCATATCCTTCATGGTTACGGCATCTCACCTCAATAATCATGGCAAAGCTGAGGTAAGTGAAGGACTCTTCTTTAACAGCCGACCTTCTCCTTGAAGGCTCAGGCTTCTAGCTTACATAAGATGTATCTCTATATGTATGTATGTTATCTACCTATCTCTACTTCCAGTTTTCCAGCACTCAAAATTTAAGGGAAATGAGAATCCCTAGGCCCAGTGGGGAAATAACTCCTTCTTGGAATCCTATTCTGAGAACATCTCCCCAGTGCTATATACCTCCGTGGCAGCTCCAGCACTGGAAATGTTTATTATACATGCTGGAGTCAATAGGATGAGGTAAGGGCAAACTGCTTTAAGAAACTCTAGATCAGCATAAAATCAGGCATTATTGCTGCCTCAGGACTTGGGCATACATTTTTCCTTTTTCTTAGAATTCCCCTCGACCCCATTTTTTTTTTTTTTTAATTTTACTTTATTTTTGGCTGTGTTGGGTCTTCATTGCTGTACGCGGGCTATCTCTAGTTGCAGCGAGCAGGGGCTACTCTTTTTTTTTTTTTTTTTCCCATAAGAATTGCCATTTATTCCCGAAGTTGCCAAAATCATCACCAAGGATTCACCGAGGGGTGCATGAGGGGACGAGGAGGCTCAAACACTGACTGAGGGGCCAGTCAGGAGTTGGGAGGGAGGGAGATGGGTGGGGAGACCCCCCCCGTTGTCCCTCCCCCTTCTAATGCCGTGGGCAGGGGTCCCCCTCCGGCCGCATCCCTCCCCATCCCCAGGTCCAGTTTCTCTCCGGGGAGGGAGGCAGGGTCGGGGATGGTGGGGAGAGGGTGTAGTGTGAGTGGGCCCCAGCAGGGGAAAGGACACTGGGGTGGGGGCAGGGGTCCCCCGCTTCACATGCACTCACAACACTGGTCGCCCAGGGAGCAGGAATGGGGGAAGCCCCCTCCGGCCCTGGATTATAGGAGGAAGGGTTTAGTGTTGGGGGCCAGAGATCCCTGGGGCATCATGGGGGGGCAGGCCAGGGCCCCTGCCAAGGGGAGAGATGTACGTCGGCAGCGCTCCAGTGACCGGGGGCACAGGGCTGAGCCGGAGCTGGTTCAGGGTGAGTGTCGCCGGGGGCGCAGGCTGGAAGGCGTTGGTGATGGAGGGGCCGGTGGCCGGGCCTCCGCTCGGCAGGAAGGGGTTGGAGGCCTTGGCTCCTGGCGGCGTGGGGCCTGGCCGGCTCACCAGCGAGTCCAGGTCCACCAGGGCGGCATTGGGCCCCAGGAACGACTCAGGGGTCTTACGCGTGGGCGGCGTGGGCGTCGGGGAGGCTGCAGGCGGGGGCGCTCCCCACAGCCTCGGCCAGAGAGCCCCCGACCCCGCTCATGTCAAAGGCACCGGGACTGCAAGTGGGTACCTCTCCGGCGAGCAGCTCCAGCTCCCCTCCTCCTGGCCCACGGTCTCCCTCTTGCTCTCCTCTATGGCCATCTGCAGCTGCAGGTCGTCCCCACGGGGGATCCGCTCCTCCTTTTCGTGCTCCTCACGTCTCGAACTAAGGGCCAGCTGGACGTCATGCTCAGGGCCGCAGGACGGGGGCTGGTCGGCCTCCTCCTTGCTCATGGCCAGGGCCAGCTGGAGGTGCAGCTCCTCCTCCCTGCTGCTCTGCGGCCAGGCCTGCTCTGCCTCGGGCGGGGGCCCAGAGCCCACGGCTGCGGAGGAGGCCGTGGCGGTCTGCGCCAGCTTCTCCTTGGTCTTGAGCGTGTGGGCACGCTCCTCCCACAGCAAGTCCTCGTGGCACAGCAGGGCCACCAGCTGCTTGGCCTTCTCGCGCACGTTCACACCCTGGTCCTTGCCGTCGCGGTCCACGTACTGGAAGTCCTTCAGCGTCTGCACGGTGTACATGTTCTCCTTGCACTGCTCTGACACGCGCTCTGAGCCCGTCTTGATGAGGTACTCCATCAGCGTCATGGCCTTGTAGACGTGCAGCCAGTTCTTGCCGTGGTCGTTGAGCCGCTTCCAGATCATGCTCATGATCTCTGAGAAGGCGACGACATTGTAGGCGAGGTCGGCAATCTCAGACATGAGGGAGCTGGACGGGCCCCAGGGGTCGTTGCTCGTGGCCTCGCGAACCTTGATCTCAGCCTCCGAGTAGTTGTGGACGGTGTTCTTCATTTGGCGCCGCAGTGAGGAGGTCGACATGGTGGCTGGCGGTGGGGAGGGGGGCTGGCCCCCCGGGGCGTGCAGAGACGGGGTGGCGGGAGGAGGGAGGCCGCGGCAGGGACTGGCAGGTCACCGCATCTCCGGAGCAGCCTGGTTGCACAGCAGGCTCTGACCACACCGTCTACAACCTTTCCAGCACGCTAGCCACAGGCAGAGACCTACGGAGATCTCCTACAACCTGAGTCCCCGGGAAGGTGGTTGCCTTGAACACAGGAGAGCACGCACTTGGAGACAGATGTGAACAGCTGAAAAGAGATGGCATGGGTGCCAAGACAGACCCAGCCAGACACACTAAGACGAAGAGCTGATCTGACAACTAACAGTAGGAGACTGAAAGGAAAGGGAAAGAGAGAGAAGAAGAAAAAGAGGCACAGAGAGCTGGGCAGACAAAGACAAGAGAAACAGATAAAGAACCATGGGAAGAGAGTGAGGCAGGCGGGCAACGAGAAAAGACGGCGACCCTGAAACGAAAAGAGGCAGTAACCTGGGACAGGGAAATAAGAGACAAGAAAAATGGAGAAGAACACGAAATCTGGGTTTGAGATTCAGTTTGCTCAACTCCGAAATGAAGGAAAAGATTCCACCCGGCACTGTGATTAAATACAATACAACAGTTCCACCCGGAACTGTTGATTAAATACAATGGATACATAAAGTTCTTGGCACTGCCCCCCTTGGGTAGTAGTTCAATAACGTTGGCTACTATTATTGTCAGAGAAAAAACAGAACTATTTCTAAAAGGGTGGCCATCAGAAAATGTGCTATCTTAACACCGTGTGTTTATATTAACGGGCATTAGAGGATATATTCAACCTTCACAGCAAAACTAAAACTTCACAGATACTGCTTAAAACAAGACTACGTTTTTCAAAATTGCTTAGCCCAAAGAGAATTACTAGATCGAATAAAAGACAAATCATACGGCAAAATTTTCCAAGGGGTAGTCAGATATCAAATGATATCAAAGGTCATCTGTGTGGAACAAAAAAATCTACAAATAATAATGGAAACCAGAGCTCCCAGCAGTTAACTACACACTTACTACGCGCCAGGGTTAGGCACTTAAAAGCATCACCTCTGTTATTAGGCAAAGCTGCCCTATTACGCAGGAAACATAAACACACTAATTTTAAAGACTAGGAAACTAAGGTTTGGTGATAAATCACCTGACAAATCTTACAGGCTCGCAAAAAGTGGGCCTCTGATTCCAGAGCCGGGTTCTTCACCAAAACTAACTCAAGAACCTGGGGTAAGGGCAGACCCTAGACCAAGCGACAGACCCGCGGAGAGGGACTCGGGCTTGGAGGACACGGGTACCAGGACAAAAATGAGATGGGAAGACGGCAGGGAGAGATGCACAGAGACTAGAGACACCTGGCGAACGGAGACACCAACATTAATCCTGACGCTCTGACGCCGAAACGTGACAGAAAGGCAGAACGAGACTGGGACAGACACACGGTGACAAATGCTTTGCAAAAACGCCGAAAGAGACACGGACACGAGCAGAAGGTAGGCCCGCGGGAGGCAGCGGCGCTGACACGCAGACGCGGGAGAGACGGAGAGCCGGGGGCGGCCCAGGCCGGCCGGGAGCAGACACACAAAGGCCGCGGAGACGCCCGAGCGCGCCCGCCTGCCGCGCCCCTGCCAGCGCTCACCTCGGTCCCCTCACGCCGCGCTCCAGGGGGTCATGGCGGGCAACCCCCTGCTCCCGCTCGGCCTCCGTGTCGCGCGCCGAGCCGCGAGCGGCGGACGCGGGGCCGCCCTCGGGCGCACGCGCGAACGCACTGAGGGCCACAGGCCGACGGCCCTGACGCCCCGGCGCCCGGGAGGGGCGCGGAGAGCAGGGCGGGGGCGGGGGCTACTGTTCATTGCGGTGTGTGGGCTTCTCATTGTGGTGGCCTCTTTTGTTGCGGAGTACAGGCTCTAGGTGCGTGGGCTTCAGTAGTTGTGGCACACGGGCTCAGTAGTTGTGGCTCACGTGCTCAGTAGTTGTGGCACACGGGCTTAGTTGTTCCGCAGCATGTGGGATCTTCCTCGACCAGGGCTCGAACCCGTGTCCCCTGCATTGTCAGGCAGATTCTTATCCACTGCACCACCAGGGAAGCGCAACCCACTTTTCTTACCCTTCAGGTGTCAGAGTAAACATTCCTTTCTCAGAGAATCCTTTCTTGGACTATCCAATCTAACATAGGTCTCTCTTGTTATTTTCTCTCATAACCTTTTCTTTCATAGCATATTGCACATTTTAAAAAGTTTAAAACTAAAAGTTTCCTTTTAGTTACATCTTTCCCACTAGATTGTAAGCTCTATGAGGGCAAGGACCATGTCTATTTAGGCCTTTACTATTTACCTAGAGTCTAGTCCAATGCCTGATACATAATAAATATTTTAAAAATGAATACCAAGGCCATTAAATTGCCAAGCACTTATTATCAAAAAGGCCTGATATTACAAGTGTTGGCAAGGATGTGGAGAAAAGGGAACCCTCGTGTACTGTTGGTGGGAAAGTAAATTGGTGCAGTCACTATGGAAAACAGTATGGAGATTCCTCAAAGAATTAAGAATAAAACTACCATATCATTCATTTATTCCACTTCTGGGTATTTATCCAAAGAACACGAAAACACTAATTCAGAAAGATATACGTACCCCTATGTTCATTGCAGCATTGTCCACAATAGCCAAGATAAGAAAACAACCTAAGTGCCCACTGACAGATGAATGGATAAAGAAGATATGGTGTGTATATATATATATATATATATATATACACAGTATATATACAATGGAATATTACTCAGCCATAAAAGGATGAAGTCTTGCTATTTGTGACAACATGGATGGACACTGAGATTATCATGCTAAGTGAAATAAGTCAGACAGAGAAAGATAAATAACATATAATTTCACTCATGTGGAATCTAAAACAAACAAACAAAACAAAAATACATGAACAAACCAAACAAAAACAAACATGTAGAACAGAGTAGTGGTTACCAGAAGGGGAAAGGATTAGGGGTGGGAAATGGGTAAAGGGGGTCAACTGTATGGTGACAGATGGAAACTAAACTTTTGGTGGTGAGCACATTGTAATGTATACAGAAGTTGAAATATAATGTACACATGAAACTTACATAATATTATAAACCAATGTTAACTCAATTAAAGAAAGAAAAGAAATTGCCAAGCACTTTGGAACCTGTGAAGACTTTTCACACATATTGTCAATTAATCCTTATAATTACTTGCTAAGATATTGCAGGCAGGGTAGATATTAATGTTTCTATTTTAAAGAAGGTAAGACTTAGAGAGTTTAACTGACGCGGCCAAATTCACACAGCTGGTGGGACTTGGGTGGGAAGTTAGGTCTTTTGATCATTTAGTTCAGTGCTCTTTCCACCAAAATGAGATAGTGATGGGAAATTTGTGTGGATACAGAGTACCCAAATAGTGTGCCTAGGAAAGAATCTCACAGTCCTGATGCTGATTATCAATTATACCATCCATGATTATTGGGTAAATTTCCCATAGTGTGATAGCAGAAAAATAGATCCAGTTCCTTGTTGAAATATAAGAAACAAAAGGTAGGTTCTCTGTCTAGCTGTGACCGGCTGAGGCTGCACAGCAGCATAGGGCCGGTAGCCTTGCCCGGCTACTGCAGCGCAAGGGTGTCAGTTGGTCCCGCCCAGAACACTTCAGTTCTGCCCTGCAAAGATATATTAAATAACTGATTGGTGTGCCCCTTTAATACAAGAAAATGGAAATTGAACAGCCAGAGGAAACCTTTCCCAACACCAAAACCAATGGTGAATTAGGTAAACGCCCCGCTGAAGATATGGAAGACGAACAAGCTTTTAAAAGATCTAGAAACAGGGCTTCCCTGGTGGCGCAGTGGTTGAGAGTCCGCCTGCCGATGCAGGGGACACGGGTTCGTGCCCCGGTCCGGGAAGATCCCACATGCCGTGGAGCGACTGGGCCCGTGAGCCATGGCCGCTGGGCCTGCGCGTCCGGAGCCTGTGCTCCGCAACGGGAGAGGCCACAACAGTGAGAGGCCCGCGTACCGCAAAAAAAAACAAACAACCCCCCCCCCCAAAAAAAAAGATCTAGAAACACTGATGTGATGGTTGAATTATGCCTTCTGCTTCAGAGCAAGAATGCTGGGGCAGTGATTGGAAAAGGAGGCAAGAATATTAAGGCTCTCCGTACAGACTACAATGAGTGTTTCAGTTCCAGACAGCAGTGGCCCCGAGTGCATATTGAGTAACAGTGCCAGTACTGAAACAATTGGAGAAATTCTGAAGAAAATCATCCCTATCTTGGAAGAGGGCCTGCAGTTGCCATCACCCACTGCAACCAGCCAGCTCCCACTCGAATCTGATGCTGTGGAATGCTTAAATTACCAACAATATAAAGGAAGCGACTTTGACTGCGAGTTGAGACTGTTCATTCATCAGAGTCTGGCTGGAGGAATTATTGGGGTCAAAGGTGCTAAAATCAAAGAACTTGGAGAGACCACTCAGACAACAATCAAGCTTTTCCAGGAATGTTGTCCTCAATCCACTCTGACAGAGTTGTTCTTATTGGAGGAAAACCTGATAGGGTTGTAGAGTGCATAAAGATCATCCTTGATCTTATATCAGAGTCTCCCATCAAAGGACATGCTCAGCATTATGATCCCAATGTTTACGATGAAACCTATGATTATGGTGGTTTTACAATGATATTTGATGACCGCCGTGGACGTCCCGTGGGATTTCCCATGCCGGGAAGAGGTGGTTTGGACAGAATGCCCCCTGGTCGGGGTGGGTGTCCCATGCCTCCATCCAGAAGGGATTATGATGATATGAGCCCTCGTCGAGGACCTCCTCCACCTCCTCCTGGACGAGGGGGCCCGGGTGGTGGCAGAGCTCGGAATCTTCCTCTTCCTCCACCACCACCACCTAGAGGAGGAGAGCTAATGGCCTATGACAGAAGAGGGAGACCTGGAGACTGTTATGATGGTTTGGTTAGTTTCAGTGCTGATGAAATCTGGGACTCTGCAGTAGATACATGGAGCCCGTCAGAGTGGCAGACGGCTTATGAACCACAGGGTGGCTCTGGATATGATTATTCCTATGCAGGGGGTCGTGGCTCATACGGTGATCTTGGTGGACCTATTATTACTACACAAGTAACTATTCCCAAAGATCTGGCTGGATCTATTATTGGCAAAGGTGGTCAGCAGATTAAACAAATCCATCATGAGTCAGGAGCTTCGATCAAAATTGATGAGCCTTTAGAAGGGTCCGAAGATCGGATTATTACCATTACAGGAACACAGGCCCAGATACAGAATGCTCAGTAGTTGCTGCAGAACAGTGTGAAGCAGTATTCTGGAAAGTTTTTCTAAGTCTAGTGAAGAACTGAAGGGGTCCTGCATCTTTTTTTTTTTTTATCTGCTACTGTTTAAAAAGCCAACATTCCTCTGCTTCATAGGTGTTCTGCATTTGAGGTGTAGTGAAATCTTTGCTGTTTACCAGATGTAATGTTTTAGTTCCTTACAAACAGGCTTGGGGGTAGGGGGAGGGTGTGCAAAAACGAACATTGAAATTTTGAAACAGCAGCAGAGTGAGTGACTTTTTTTTTTTTTTGCGGTACGCAGGCCCCTCACTGTTGTGGCCGCTCGCGTTGCGGAGCACAGGCTCCGGAGGCGCAGGCTCAGCTGCCATAGCTCACGGGCCTAGCCGCTCCGCGGCATGTGGGATCTTCCCGGACCGGGGCACGAACCCGCGTCCCCTGCATCGGCAGGCGGACTCTCAACCACTGCGCCACCAGGGAAGCTCGGTGGTCATTTTTTTTTAAGATGGTCATTTTTTAAATGGCTGAATTCCCCCAACCTGCCCCCAAACTAAACACTAAGTTTAATTTTCACTCCTCTTTTGGATATAAATAAATGCATCTCTTCTTGGACTTAGGCAAATATCTTGACACATTCAGTTCTGGTGATTTCTTAAGTGATTTGAAAGTCCATTGCTTGGGAGGAAATTCCACCACACATTCATGCTTCTAATAAGCTGGAGATTTTTCTTTGTTTTTGCAAATGCTTGCCCCTAGTTTGCAACGATTTTCTGTTTGTAGTTGTGAAGAACCAAGGTGGGAAGCAATACAACAGATGGAGTAGTTGGTATAAGTATATACCAGAAGCCTAATGGTGGCAAGTTTTATTAATCAGAATAATACTTGGTTATATAAGTGACTGATGCTAAATAAATTCTGATTATTTTTTATTAGATAATTTCTCACTTATAGACTTAAACTGTCAGCTTGGTAGTGTCTATTAGTTAAACTTTGTAAAAAATATATATATATATTCTTGTTTTTCCATTGTATGCAAATTGAAAGAAAAAATGTACCATTTCTCTGTTGTATGTTGGATTATGTAGGAAATGTTTGTGAACAATTCAAAAAAAGATGAGAAAAGTTCCTGTGGATGTTTTGTGTAGTATCTTGGCATTTGTATTGATAGTTAAAAGTTCACTTCCAAATAAAATTCCCATAATGCTAGATTTGATGTGTGCCCAATTTGAACAAGGGTTGATTGACACCTGTAAAATTTGTCAAAACGTTCCTCTTGTAAGGAAATACAAAATCTTAAATTATATATATAAAAAAAAAGAACAAATGGTAAGCTTAAGCCACTGACTGAGCTGAATGGAGGTAGAATGTATTTTAATTTAGAAACTTGGTCTTACCTTTACAGAGTCGGCATGAATATATTGCTCACCTTAAGAACGAGTTGCAAGAGATGAAGGCAAAAACCAACATGGAGAATCGCTATATGAAGAGAAACACTGAGCTGCAGATTTCCCAGACCCAGAAAAAATGTAGCAAAACAGAGGAGCTCTTGCTGGAAGAGATTGAGGTAATCACTGTTAATTAGAAATGAATCAGGTAGCTGGCAGTCAAGCTATCGCTCCTGACTTGCCTCAGCTGACAAAGGAGGAGAGCGAGGGAGACTTTCCCAATCTTTGCTCTCCCTCTCCAGTAACACTAACATTTGAGGTTAAAAACAAAAAAGGAATGAGGACTTGCTTTTTTGCAGGCAGAGATTCTGATGGGCTGTAGCTTACATCTCCTGGCTTTTTGTAATGACTTTGAAAATTGGTTGTACTTTCTTCTCTTGGTCACTTTATCCTTACTCTATAAAACCACTTGCCATTTCTCCTGGTAATTATAGGGAGAGGGCAAAACAAGATGTTCAGTAACTGCAGGTTTTTGCTGCTACTTTTCTCACTCAACCAGTATCTTTCATCCCTCCATTAAGAAATACAAAATCTAGAGGGCTGAACTTCATGCAAACCTACATTTACAGAAATGAGAAGTCACAGTGAAAAATGTCAGGAGAAAGAAACAAGGGTAGACCCTCATTAGAGGAGGAAGACTAAATGGCTAAAAGAACAAGTGGTCGGCGAGAAGGAGCAAACATCAGTAGAGCGTATCACCTGTGTGCAGGAGGCGGCTCCTTTCTCTGACTCACTTGAAAGCTTACTTCCCAAGTGTGGCTTAAGACTATGACAACAAACTTTTTTCTTGCACTCTGGAATTTCCTTCTGTAGGCCTGAGAAGCTTGTGCCCTTGAAGCATTGTTTCTCTCCTTAAATGGACACCAGTTTCCAGGCCACAGGATTATGGCCCTTTTGCTCTGGGCAGCTGCCTGTGTCTAGCACAGTGCCAGATATGGCTCAGCCATGTTGTGAACACGAATTGAGTTGAAGGGAACGGAATTTATGCTCTGGAGCAATATCTCGGAATCTTAGGATCCCAGCTGGTAGAGAAGACCTGTACTACTGTCACAGCTACACCCCTGATCTTGAGAACTCACTTCCAGCCCCATTGGGAAGAATTCCTGACATTGCTTTGTTGTTCTCACAGAAACTAAGGCTGAAAACTGAAGAAGAGAACCGGATTCATGCAGAGATTGAAATATTCCTTAGAAAGGAGCAGCAGGTGGGTCCCCAAAACTTTCATATCCTCTGACATGTTTGTGTCCTGCTTATAAAATACCAAGGACAGCAAAAAAAATTTAAGGAACAAAAAATCAACGATGATTCTACCAGCCTAATAAATGAGCTGTATAGCCCACTTTTCTTTAAAAGTTATCCATCTGGATAAATATTTTATAAAGCTGTAATTTGAGTACAGGTAAAATTTTGTCTTCTACCTTTATCATTTGGCACTATATAAGAAATTTTTCTTGTCCCTATATTGCTTCATAGTCATAATTTAAAACTAAAATTTCCTGATTTCTTAAAATTATAAAAATAGCATATTCTTAGTTGAGGGAAGATTTTTTTAAAAATTGCCAATTGGGGACTTCCCTGGTGGTGCAGTGGTTAAGAGTCCGCCTGCTAATGCAGGGGACACGGGTTCAAACCCTGGTCTGGGAAGATCCTACGTGCCATGGAGCAACTAAGCCCATGCACCACAACTACTGAACCCACATGCCACAACTACTGAAGCCCGCACGCCTAGAGCCCATGCTCCGCAATAAGAGAAGCCACTGAAATGAGAAGCCTGTGCACTGCAATGAAGAGTAGCCCCACTCACCACAACTAGAGAAAGCCTGCATGTAGCAATGAAGACCCAACACAGCCAAAAATAAATTAATTAATTTTTTAAAATTTGCCAGTTGGTTTTTTACTCATTTTTCCATTTTATTGCAGTCTCTTCATAAAATAATTTTAAGTGGTTTTATAATGTTCCATTGAATGGTTATTCCATAATTTGTTACTCTTTTGTTTTGGATATTTAGATTATTTCCAAAGTTTCATTATTATAAATAATTCAGTAATGAAAGCTTTGTCCAAATAACTGTTTTATTCATTGCGATTACTTACTAAAAGTAAATCTCAAGCATGAGATTATTAATTCAGAGAGTCTGTTATTTTGTGACTTTTGATAAATAATGCTAGTACTTTCTGTTTTACACTGACATCAGCAATTTATGCAAGCACTAATTTCAAGGTAACCTCAATAGAACTAGCTGTTTTCGATTTTTTTTTTTTTTTTTGTACTTGCAGGATCTGGCTTTAATGAATTTGAACACAAGGCACAGTCTTCCAGGTGTATGTAAATATATGTCCATTTTAAAATTGCTTTTTGCTTCTTCCATCTCTAATTCTTTTGGACAGGAATGAAAGAATGTTTAAATTCTTTCTTATTCAAGCAAGAACTTCTTTAGCCTAATAGTCTTTTGTTGCCTCCTAGATCTTGGTGAGTTTTCTGTGGTTAAATGATGCTTTTAATTTCTGTATCAACACAAACTGTCTTTGTTGGTTTCTCCAAAATAGTATTTTCTTCCTCTAGTGTGTCATTACAGTCCCTTTTGGCTTTTGTTTCTTCCTCAGGGGATAAATGTGGGTGCTCCGTGCATCCCCTACATACAAAATGCTGGATCCAGGATTCTAATCCTTGGCATTTAGGACGATCCATTATGGGCTTATAAATGCGCATTTTCACTCCTTCTACAAAGGCACTGGTCTGCTTTATGACAGAGGGCTTAACATTCCTCAATTCTATCACTCCATCCATCTTTGGTCCTGTCCCACAGGGTACCGCAATGTTTTAGATATTTTTAAAAGTCTACTAATTTAATGAATTGTCTTATTTTGCATTTTTGCTTACTAATAGAATTGACCATTTTTCCATGTATTTATTTACTTATTTCATTTCTTCTTGTCTGAATTATATATGACTGAATGGTTTTAATTAGTATTTCCAATACTAATAACAAACCAAGCTGAATGGAACCTTTCAAAATATCCCTGTTGGGTGAATAAGGAAAAAATTTCCAGCTTACTTATGATATAGCCTGCCTTTGAGAAACTGGATGAATTTTCAGCAAATAATTCTAAATCTGTGGTTAAAGAAAATAATTTCTAGATGCTATCTCACAGGCCTTTACTGAAAAATACATCAGTAGGCTATTAGAACCTGTACTCCTGTAATTTCACGATTATGTATCATGTTACCTGTTTCAGATGTTAGAAGTATAGCAGGTATTTGATGACGATCAGATGAGTGGGTGGATAAATGGATGTTGGATGCATGAAGTTAGTGTTCCTCACATCTTCAGCCTAATAACACAAGTGATACACAAATACTTTTTAATGAAAAATTGGAAACAGTACAGAAATACATAGATTTTCAAAAAGCGAAAGCTTTCTTAATCACTTCCTTTTCCAAAGAGTTCTTCCATATTCTTTTCCTTTCATGTACATATTTGTGTATGTACCTAAATACTTGTTTTTAGTATTTATTTATATTTGTTTTTGACATAAATGGGATCATACTATATATGTTTTTCCAGACTCAGTTTTTTAAAAGAATTTACTTTGTCTTTAATGTTTTCTTTTTTTAAAAAATAGATTTATTTATTTATTTTTGGCTGTGTTGGGTCTTCATTGCTACTCATGGGCTTTCTCTAGTTACGGCGAGCGGGGGGCTACTCTTCGTTGCGGTGCACGGCTTCTCATTGCGGTGGCTTCTCTTGTTGTGGAGCACAAGCTCTAGGCATGTGGGCTTCAGTAGTTGTGGTACGTGGGCTCAGTAGTTGTGGTTCGCAGGCTCTAGAGATCAGGCTTAGTAGTTGTGGCGCACGGGCTTAGTTGCTCTGCGGCATGTGGGATCTTCCCCGGCCAGGGCTCGAACCTGTGTCCCTTGCATTGGCAGGCAGATTCTTTTTTTTTTTTTTTTGCGGTATGCAGGCCTCTCACTGCCGTGGCCTCTCCCGCCGCGGAGCACAGGTTCTGGACACGCAGGCCCAGAGGCCGTGGCCCACGGGCCCAGACGCTCCGCAGCATGCGGGATCCTCCCAGACCAGGGCACGAACCCGAGTCCCCTGCATCGGCAGGCGGACCCCCAACCACTGCTCCACCAGGGAAGCCTGGCAGGCAGATTCTTAACCACTGTACCACCAGGGAAGTCCCTGTCTTTAATGTTTTCTAAGGCAGTACAATTGCTATATAACATGCCATGAGGGGGTTATACCAAAATTTAGGTAACCATCCTTCTGTCAGTGGACATGTCTCTAAGTGCATGGTATATGGAAATTCTATTCATTTTTGTAATATTGTTCTAGATTCCTTATGTCCTCTCATATTAGTTTTAATGGTTTTTCAGTTGATTCATTTGGATATTCTAGGTAGAAAATCTTATTGACTGTAGATAATAACAATTTTATATTTTCCCTTTCATTATTTATATGTCTATTTCCATTTTGTGGCTTATTGTACAGATAGAGTGGCAAGTGTAATGTTTTGTAGTAGTAGTAATAATAATGTGGCACTGTTTTTCTATTCTTGGTTTTAATGATGTTTCAGTCAGTATTACACATGAATTCATAGTCATGCCAAGTTTCTCATGTGCAAGTTAGGGCTCCTTAGGGAAGAATAAGACCCTGCAACTTAGAATGGGAATAACTGGTTGGACTCAGATTTATGTAATTGACAGTCTTGAACCCCCAAGTCACTGTAAGCCTCTCTTGCCAGTGGAATTAGCCTGCCCTCCTATGTCTGAGATTAGTCTTCCTTTTCCTGAAAACCCTGTGATAATAACTTCATCTGAGGCAGATGCCTTGAAAAGGGATGCTCATTCTCAAGACCGACTGCAATCACCCCTTTTGTCCCTGGATCCATCACTAGGGTCAAATCTCAGCAGATTTCAGGTTGATAGGTAACTCAGAAGGAAATAGCTTACACTGCAAAAGAATTACAAGACTTTACTGATATATATTGACGGAAACCCAGGGGATATGTATGGGAATGGATTCTAAGGGTGTTAGACCAAGGAAGGTGGAGCATAGCACTATTACACATGAATTCATAGTCATGCCAAGTTTCTCATGTGCAGGTTAGGGTTCCTTGGTAAAGAATAGGACCCTGCAACTTAGAATGGGAACACCTGGTGGGGATGATGGGCTCATGGAGTGCCAGAGGACATGTGGCAGCACTTAACTACCAAAGCGAAGGTGGACACGATTGCCATGGAGTGCAGCAGAGAGGTACTGGTAATCAGAAAGCCTTTGCCCACAGGGATGTTTGGCAATGACTAATTAATTGTGGTATCTCTAGGAACAAAATTGATGGGCAGCCTGATAAAACATTACTTGATCTATATAACAGAAAAGGGTCCAAGTCTAGTTGCCAAAAACCTGATTTGAGTCACCACAATGAAGAGTCAAGACCTCTCATCCACTTTACAGACTAAGTAAATTCACAGACCCAGAGCACCTTGATTGAAGGGAGCAGGTCCCCCTGAGGATGAACTCTGCAGCACTGCTGCAAATAATACAAGTGAATCTTCCTCCAAGCCTTACCCAAGGGACATGTGGCTACTTATTAGAGTGACTATGCACTGGAAAAAAGGAAATATCCAGACCTTTTGAGATTACTAAACATTGGCTCTGAATTGATGCTAATTCCTAGGGACTCAAAACAACACTGTGGCCCCTCTTCAAAATGGGGGATTATAGTGGTCAGGTGATAGATGGCGACTTAAGTCTGATTGGCTCTGGGCCCACCTGTTCTGTGGATACACTCTGTGGTTATTTTCCCCAGTTACTGAACATAGGATTGGAATAGACATACTTGATAACAGACAAAATTTCTACATTGGCTCTCTGATTCATGGAGTGAGGGCCTTTATGGTAGTAAGGACCTAGTAGAAGTCTCTGGAACTTCCCATCCCTACCAAGATAGTAAATCATAAGCAGTGCTGTACCACTGGTGTAACTGTAGAAATTAGTGCCAACATCAAAGGCTTCAAGGTGGAGGTAGTGACACTTGTCACATCCCCTTTTAACTCAGCTGTTTGGCCTGTGCAGTTGAATGATTTTGAAGAGTGACTGTGGACTAATGTAAATGTAATCAGATGGTGATTCAAATTGCAGCTACTGTTCGAGATGTAGTATCTTTACTGGAGAAAATCTTCAATGGCCACTGGCACTTGGTAGGCAGCTATTAACTTGACTAAGGTCCCTGTCTCCAAACTAGTTTCGAAAAAAACTGCAGAAGCAGTTTGCTTTTACCTGACAGGGCCAACAGTACACGCTTACAGTCTCGCATCAGGGCTATGTCATTTCTCCTTTCTCTGCCATATTATGGTCTGCAGAGATATTGCCTGCTTTGACTTTCCACAAAACATCATATGTTTCACTGCATTATGCAGTGAAACATATGTTCACTACATTATGTTCACTGCATTATGGTGATTGTATCTGATGAACAGAAGAAGCAAGGATTTTAGATGCCTTAGTCAGACGTGAATTAGAAGGTGGGAAGACAAACTCTATTTTTGGTACTAACTCTATATCATTATGGTCCAGTTAGGTGACAGAAGCCACATCAGTAATTTGAGCAGAGAACAATTAACAAAAGAATTATTAACTGGTAATAAGGAATTGGCTACAAAGGAGGGATAAAAGAGAACTCTAGGGCTAAAGGACAGTATGCAAGGAAGGATGTTTGCTTTGTTGCCCTGGGTCAGAGCTGGTTTACAGCTAGTAGGGTAAAGCTGGCAAGCAGGGAACTGTGGACTGTGTTTGGCAAGCAAGAATCCTTCTGCTGTGTCAGCAAAACTTGGTGAACAAGTGCCACTGAATGTCCCACACCCATGCCACAGTGAGCTGTGCCCCTGAAACAAGAGGAAGCACACTGGAACCAAGGAGAGAAGCTCTTCTGTCATGTCCCTCTGGCGCCCTCCACTGACAAAGCTTCACATTTTGCAGGCTTGCAAAACAAATGTTTACTGCAAGCACCAAGTTTCACAAAGTGGGTCAGTGAAGGATGATTTGGAGTTGAGAGGATGGTGATTTGATAATTGGCACAAATGGGGATCGTATGACGTTTGCACTGTAGGTTTATGGGAGGTAAACCTTATCAAGTTAATAAAGTTTCCTTTTAGTTATATATTAAGTTTTTTTTCTCTTCTTAATCGGGAATGAGCATTCAGATTTATGAGATAGATTTTTTTTAATCCATTGAGATGATATGATCTTTTTCTCTTTTAATATGTTAATAAATTAAAACACATTAATACATTTGTTGATGTTGACTCATCTTAAATTTGGGGGATAAATCCTACTTGTTCATAATTTATTATTCTTTTACTAGGCAGTTAGAATTGTAGATTTTTATTTTGTATTTATATATTCTATAAATGAGATTAACCTATAGATTCATTTTTTGGTGCTTCTTTGTTGTATTGTGATCAGTTATGCTAGCTTGGCAGTTTGAATTGGGAAGCTTTTCATCTTTTTATACTCTGAAACCTACAAAATAAAAATAGAACAAAATAGATTACTATTTGTTCCTTGAAACTGGTAAATTCAGTCATAAACAATCTTGCTGGGTATCATTTTAAAGGAGATATTTGGCTCCCTTTTCAATTTTTTTAAATGATTACTGATGTCTTTACGTTAAAAAAAACCTCCTTTTGAGTCATTTTTCGTAACATATCTTCCTAGAAAATCCATTTCATTAAAACATTCATTTTAAATTTATTAGTATAAATGTGATCTATAGTCTCTTACAGTTTAAAATTTTCTCTTATTTCTGAAGTTATCTTTTCCATCCTTTACTTTCAAAAATTTGTGTCTTGTCTCCCATTTTCTTGCTGAGCTTTGTCAAAGGTTTGACCATTTTATTGGTCTTCATAAAATCCATCTTTTGGTTTTATTGAGCAAATCTGTTTTTTTCCCTGTCACATTGGTTTTTGCTTTAATTTTGAGTAATTATGTTCATGTATTATTTATAATTATTTAATTATATAATTCCTATAATTATGTATAATTATTTTCTTTGAGCTTATATTGCTAATCTTTGTCTAGTTTCTTAAATACTCAATTCGTTTATTTTCAAATTTTATTATTTTCCTTTTAAAAATTTTTTGTTTGCGTTGGGTCTTTGTTGCTGCGCACGGGCTTTCTGTAGTTGCAGTGAGCAGGGCTACTCTTCATTGCGGTGCGTGGGTGTCTCATTGCAGTGGCTTCTCTTGTTGTGGAGCACGGGCTGTCGGTGCATGGGCTTCAGTAGTTGCAGCACGCAGGCTCAGTAGTTGTGGCTTGCGGGCTTAGTTGCTCCACGGCATATGAGACCTTCCTGGACCAGAGATTGAACCCATGTCCTCTGCATTTGGCAGGCAGATTCTTAACTACTGAGCCACAAGGGAAGTCCCTTATTTTCTTGTAAATGTATATAAACCAACACTTTTCTGAGTACAGTCTGAAGTTTTAATAAATAATGCTTACATTGTCATTCCTTTCCAAATAATTTGAAATTTATTTATTTTTCCCCAACATTTTATTATGAGTGTTTCCAAATATACACAAAGTTGAAAGAATTTTACAGTGTATGCCCCAAAGCCCATCTTCTAGTTCTGATTCTACCATTCACATTTTATTATTCTTGCTTTATCACGTCTATACATCCTTCCTCCATTAATCCATCTTACCTTTTTTGGGCCTTTAAAAGTAAATTGTAGGCATCATAATTTTTAGTTTACAATTTGTTATTTCCTTTGGTTGTTGTTATTATTATTTTTTTGTTATTTCCTTTTTAACCCTATTTAATAGGGTTTTTTTTTTAACATCTTTATTGGAGTATAATGGCTTTACAATGGTGTGTTACTTTCTGCTTTGTAACAAAGTGAATCAGTTATACATATACATATGTCCCCATTTCTCTTCCCTCTTGTATCTCCCTCCCTCCCACCCTCCCTATCCCACCCCTCTAGGTGGTCACTAAGCACCGAGCTGATCTCCCTGTGCCATGCGGCTGCTTCCCACTAGCTATCTACCTTACTACGTTTGTTAGTGTGTATATGTCCATGACTCTCTCTCACTTTGTCACAGCTTACCCTTACCCTGACCCCTCCCCTTATTAATAGGGTGTTTTTTAAATGTCCAAGTAGTTAAGGTTGGAGAGGAAAGAGTGTAGGCTGTCTTTCTATTGCTCACAGCAATGCTTTGACCTTTACACTCTTACTGTCTTACATTATGGTCTAGGAATGTGAAATATAAGATTTATGCTTATTGGAATTTGTAGAGTTCTTACTTGCTTCATATATGCTCACATTATATGAATATTTCATGGGTATTTTAAAAGAATGTTTTCTCTGTTAGGTACAAAGTTGTGGCATTGTCTATTAGTCTATCTGTCAAATTCTTCATATTGTTATTTATTTTGGTCTACCTGAGCTATTAATTTCAGAGAGCTGTGATAGTCTCCTAAGATGATTGTGGATCTGTCAATTTCTTACATTTCTAATTTTTTGCTTTATATATTCCAAAAATATGTTATTAGAACACAAAAGTTTATAACTGTAATAGCTTCTTAATAAAGCTTGCCTTTTATCAGTTTAAAATATCCTTTTTTGTCTCATTTAATTATTCTTGGCTTGAGTTCTGTTTTGCCAGATATTAATTGCCAAACCTGCTTGCTTTTTGCTTTGATTTTATTAACTGTGGTTTTTATAAATAGCTCATAGTTGGATTAAAAAATCTGAGAGGTATGTTTTTTGATAGGGGAATTTACTCCAGTTAATTTTATTGTGATTTTTCATTTGTTTATACTTAATGTTTCCATATATATATATATATATATATATATATATTTTTTTTTTTTTTTTTTTTTTTTTGCGGTACGTGGTCCTCTCACTGTTGTGGCCTCTCCCGTTGCGGAGCACAGGCTCTGGACGCGCAGGCTCAGCGGCCATGGCTCACGGGCCTAGCCGCTCCGCGGCATGGGGGATCCTCCCGGACCGGGGCACGAACCCGTGTCCCCCGCATCGACAGGTGGACTCCCAACCACTGCGCCACCAGGGAAGCCCTGTTTCCATATTATTTTATGTTTCCTGCTTTTCAAGCTTTCTAGTTGTTGCTCTCCTTTTTTTAAGTATTATTTTATTTTATTTATTATTTTTTTGGCTGTGCTGGGTCTTTGTTGTGGCACTTGGGTTCTTCTTGTGTCGTGAGGGCTTCTCTAGTTGTGGTGCATGAGCTACAGAGTACGCGGGCTCAGTAGTTGTGGTGCGCAGGTTTATTTGCCCCACGGCATGTGGGATCTTAGTCCCCCAACCAGGGATCGAACCCGTGTCCCCTACATTGAAAGGCAGATTCTCATCCAATAGTGGAATTGATCGAATTTTTATTTCTTGATTTCCAGCTTTCTAGTGCAAACTTCAATTATTTGCATACCACTTTCCTGGTTTTGTAATATCTGCATACCACCTGTATTACTACTATTTTCTAGTTAGTTATTCACCTAAACAACTATATCAATTTATTTTCAGTTAAGATAATATTATTGCTATAAAAGGAAAGCCAGTATCATTTGCTGTAAATAGAAATTAATGTAAATAGAAGTGCAAGAAATATCAGATGATGTTATTACATTTCAGCCAGCTCCTCTTGCCTGCCTGGAGCCTGTTTCCTTTTTTGATTAAAAGAAAACGAAAGTGTTAAGATTTAGAAAGATGTTAAAGACATGATTGCAGCAAACGGACAGGCTCTAAGTTAATCAGAATCATGGATTGTGATTGATTTTTTTAAAATATCATGTTTACGTACCATATAAAGGCTCCTCTTGATGTCTCATTCTTGAGGTACATGCTTCAGGAGTTTGTCATACATTCTTTTCTTGCAGTGGTAACCCTTAAACATTTAGCTTTGTTCTTTCTATTAAATGTAATCAATATCTCTATCTACTTGCCTTTATTAAGGCAAAGATTTTACTTACCTCTTCTCTTCCTCTCCTACATCCCATGTTGAAATCATTCATTATATACTTCTATTTTACAGATGATAGAACTGAGGCTTTGGAGAGTTGAGTAAACTTGTTTGAGTGCCAAGGTTGGGAGTTGAGCCTAGGCAATCTGCCTTCAGAGCCTGTGCTCTTTCCACTAGACTATACTGCCTAATTTGGGATTTAGTTCCAGATTATGATTTGTTACTAAAAATTTATGACATATAGCTTAAATATACATTTTACTATTTCTTATTCATATCTCTTTCATTTTATTTTGCTAAAATATATCCTTGAGGGACTTCCCTGGTGGTGCAGTGGATAAGCCTGCTTGCTCCCAATGCAGGGGGCCCAGGTTTGATCCCTGGTCAGGGAACTAGATCCCACATGCATGCTACAACTAAGAGTTCACATGCCACAACTAAGGAGCCGGTGAGCTGCAACTAAGCAGGTGGCGAACCTCAACTAAAGAGCCCACAAGCCACAACTAAGACCCGGAGCAACCAAATAAATTATTTAAATAAATATATTTAAAAAATAAAGTATATCCTTGAGTAACTCTTTCAGAAAGACAAGGTATATTTCTTTCTTCCCCTCACATTTGAATGTGAGGCTGGCTAGGAATAGAATCTTAGATTCACTTTTATTGTCTTTTAGAATTTTGAAAACATTGTACACTTCTCGACTATTATTTAGTCTTGGCAATCAAAGAGATGACTGATGCCATTCCTATCCTTCAGAATTTCTACCTACCCTTTACTCCTTTACTCTTCACTGCAACTTCTCTTATCCAGACACGTGGTAGGCCCTTTTCCCCCGTTTTATTTATTTATTTATTTTATTTTAAAAAATATTTAAATATTTATTTATTTTGCGGCATGCGGGATCTTTAGTTGTGGCATGTGGACTTCTTAGTTGCAGCATGTGCTCTTAGTTGCAGCATGCAAACTCTTAGTTGCGGCATGCATGCAGGATCTAGTTCCTTGGCCAGGTATCAAACCCAGGCCCCCTGCATTAGGAGTGTAGAGTCTTACCCACTGGACCACCAGGGAAGTCCCCCCACCTGTTTTAAAATTGATGATAGCACACACAAAGTACACAAATATTAAGTATATAGTTTGATGAATATGGCTAAGCACCCCTGTAACCACCATCCAGAGAGAGACATAGAGCACATTTACAGCATCCCAGAAGTCTCCCTCCTGCCCCATTCCCAATCAATAAACTAACCCTCCCCCCAAAAGTAACGATTATTCTGACTTCTATCACTATAGAAAAGTTGTGCTTGTTCTTCTACCTTATATAAATGACTTCATACAGTATATACTGTTTTGTGTCTGGTAGAGCCATATTTTAATGTTTTTTTCCAAGTAGAGACTTGAGGAGAAGCTGGAGTTCTGGATGGAGAAATTTGATAAGGACACAGAAATGAAACAGAATGAACTAAATGCTCTCAAAGCTGCTAAGGCCAGTGACTTAGCACACCTTCAAGAACTTGCAAAGACGGTAAGGAAGCAGAGGCTTAATACTGTAAGGCAGAGAGCACTGAGGAGTGGGTGGTAGCTAAGCAACAGTACCTGGGGGATACTCTTTTTGGTCACAACGTGGTATGCCTGTAAACCACTAGGATTCTTTCTTGATGATGATGATGACGTCCTCATTGATGGGGACAATAATAGCAGCAGCCGACACTTTATATTGCTTAATCTGTCCCGGGCACTTTTCTAGTATTTTACATGTATAACTTATTTAACCCTCCCCAAACTCCTTGAGCTAGATACTGTTTTTATTTCTACTTTATGACCTCTGAAGATAATTTATAAATGATGATTTATAAAAAGCTTCTGATTGTGGTTTCATCATTGAACAAATGTAGAACTTCTCAAATTTCTCTTTTGAAAGATGGGTGCTATTTGTAGGTATACATTCTATTAGTTTTTTTAATTAATTGTTTTGATGTCATTAGCCACACATCAAGTTAGTATTTCTTTTTTTTTTAAAGAAGAGGGCAATTTTTTAAATTAATTAATTAATTAATTGTTTGTTGCATTGGTCTTCGTTGCTGCGTGTGGGCTTTCTCTAGTTGCGGCGAGCAGGGTCCACTCTTCATTGTGGTGCGTGGGTTTCTCATTGCGGTGGCTTCTCTTGTTGCACAGCACGGGCTCTAGGCGCGCGGTCTTCAGTAGTTGTGGCGTGCGGACTTCAGTAGTTGTGGCTCATGGGCTGTAGAGCGCAGGCTCAGTAGTTGTGGTGCACGGGCTTAGTTGCTCCGCAGCATGTGGGATCTTCCCCGACCAGGGCTCGAACCTGTGTCCCCTGCATTGGCAGGTGGATTCTTAACAATTGTGCCACCAGGGAAGTCCTGGTATGGTTCATTTTAAAGTTTTATATTAAAAATGCAGGGCTGGGGAGTTCCCTGGTGGTCTAGTGGTTAAAATTCCAGGCTTTCACTGCCGTGGCTGGGGTTCAATCCCTGGTTGGGAAACAGAGATCCCACAAGTCATGCGGTGCAGACAAAAAAAAGAACACAAAACACCTGGGCTGGCTGGGCCACAGCTTAGTGAGCAAGTCCTGTAACATATGATTGATGTCTACTTTTGCAGATAAGGGAATATGAACAAGTCATCATTGAAGATCGTATAGAAAAGGAGAAGACCCGGAAGAAGATAGAACGGGATCACTTGGAATTAGAGAGCAGCATAAAGGTAGAAAACTGGCACCTTAGTAATTGGCATCTTGGGGCTTTTTCAATTCTGTAGCTGGCCAAACACTGAGGAATGCAGAGCATCTCTCGTTTATTCTCACACGTGGAACAGGAAATCTGTGAGGAAGCATGGCCTAAAAATTGGGCTTTGCCAACACATGGCCCGTGGTGCAGGGAGACAGTTAAGAGAAAAGGACATGCCCCCAATTTTTAATCCAGGAAGGAAGAGGTGGTTAGCAGTGGAAGCAAAACCTATAACTTGCGCCCAGAGGTCAAACTTATGAATACTAGTTCTAACCAAAACATCTCCTAAAGGAATTCTTTTTAATATACTACTACTTCTTAAAATCCTATTTATAAGTCAGTCCAGGCTATCTGCTAGGTTCAGATCAAGAGCTGTTTTCAAAAAAGGTGAAGGTGATTAAGTAGCAGTTCAGAAAAAAAGAGAGAGAGTTTTATATGAACTTGTGTATATTAGTGATGATGAAACTGGCAAGTCAGATTCTGGGAAATATTTTCAAGCAAGAATAACATCAGCTGGACTAAAACTGTAGTTTTGACAATTGCTCTTCTCTCTGAAAGAGGAGTATCTGCTGAGACCCTACAGTGTGCAAGCTGTGGTTTGGGATGTATATTAGGGGGTGTATTAAGACAGTAAACTTTGAAGTACATTCGGGACCAGGTATTTAAACCCAAACTTGAGCTTTCCATTAGGAGTCAGATGTATAGTTAGCAAGTATTTATTGAGCTTCTCTGGTGTTTTCTATTTGTCAGGATTCCTCGATTTAGAGCAAAATGGTAAGAGGTAGCTGAAGACCATTTTTGTTTTCTTTTTATTAGTGGATTTGCTCCCAGTCTTTGAAGCTTAATCTGATTTGAAAGTAGACCAGACTGTATTTAGAACAGTTGTGTCTAATGACTAAGATATTCAAGGGAGCTAACTAAATCCTTTTTGAAGGGGAGTTTTGATCCTTTCATCAATCATTAGAGATTGAAATGCACCAGGAAACCTACTGAAATCACTAGATTATCTGCACATTTTTGACTGAGTGCTTGCTTTTGCCTGTGGTCCAGGTAACTAGCATTGCTTTTGGATCAAATGGTTGTTAGATTTGGGGAACTTGGAAGTTCATAAAGAGCAGCAGTATAAGGGACTCAGGTTTCTAAGTGTAAAGGAAAGATAGGCCTAATCAGATCCCTTTTCTTCAGTTTTACTCCTTGAAAACTTTAGAGTCCAGGGCTTAAGCTCTGAGTCCTGCACAACAGGCAAGCACTGCTCAAGGATAGCATGCTTGGCCACTTCTGTGTCTCAGAGACCATCTTCACAGAAGTTAGTTTATGAAGAAACAATCCCCTTATGTAGAAAGAATGCAGCTTGTCAGGCGTACTACAAATTGTACCCCCTTCCCTGTCCTCTTCCAGCTCCAGGCCTGGTGGCGAGGCACTGTGGTGCGGAAGGAAATTGGTGGTTTCAAAATGCCCAAGAAGGGCAAAGATGATGGCAAGGATTCAAAAGGTAAAGGTAAAGGCAAAGACAAGGACAAGCGGAGAGGCAAGAAGTGACCAAGTTATCTTCTGTGTTTTCTGCTGGTGTTTTGGAGGTCGGAAGGAGGACCTGAAGGGAATAAGAAACATCTTTTACCATCACAGATAACTCATCTACAGGTTGTTTCTTATTTGGACATTCTCAGGTGAGGCCTAGTTATACTAGGTCACCTTGACGGTTATACTAGTTTTCAAACCCCGAATTAGGATTATACTGTGGATTCAGAGCTTCTTCATAACTTGAAAAAAAAATTCCTGGGAAGAAATATTTCTAGAAGTCTTGTGAAGATTCCTCTCACTCTTTCTCACCAGAAAAAAAGTACATAATCCTAGTTATAGTGATACATTAAAACTTCAGTAGTTCCTGTAATGTTTCTGATTCTGACTTTATTCAACTTGCCTATAGTGAAAAATGGCACTTAGGAGCAAAGAGTGTCATAAATGACACTTTTTTTGGCATCTCATTTATTTTTTTATACAGCATGTTCTTATTACTTATCTATTATATATATATTAGTGTATACATGTCAATTCCAACCTCCCAATTCATCACACCACCACCCCCTGCCACTCTCTCCCCTTGGTGTCCATACGTTTGTGCTCTACATCTGTTTCTCTATTTTTGCCCTGCAAACCGGTTTATCTGTACCATTTTTCTAGGTTCCACATATATGCGTTAATATACAGTATTTGTTTTTCTCTTTCTGACTTCACTCTGTATGACAGTCTCTAGGTCCATCCACGTCTCCAAAAATGACCCAATTTCATTTCTTTTTATGTCTGAATAATATTCCATTGTATATATGTACCACATCTTCTTTATCCATTTGTCTGTCGATGGGCATTTAGGTTGCTTCCATGTCCTGGCTATTGAAAGTAGTGCTGCAGTGAACACTGGGGTGCATGTGTCTTTTTGAATTATGGTTTTCTCTGGGTATATGCCCAGTAGTGGGATTGCTGGGTCATATGGTAATTCTATTTTTAGTTTTTTAAGGAGCCTCCATCCTGTTCTCCATAGTGGCTGTATCAATTTACATTCCCACCAACAGTGCAAGAGTGTTCCCTTTTCTCCACACCCTCTCCAGCATTTGTTGTCTGTAGATTTTCTGATGATGCCCATTCTAACCAGTGTGAGGTGATACCTCACTGTAGTTTTGATTTGCGTTTCTCTAATAATTAGTGATGTTGGGCAGCTTTTCATGTGTTTGTTGGCAATCTGTGTACCTTCTTTGGAGAAATGTCTATTTAGGTCTTCTGCCCATTTTTTGATTTTTTTTTTGTGGTACGCAGGCCTCTCACTGTCATGGCCTCTCCCGTTGCGGAGCAGAGGCTCCAGACGTGCAGGCTCAGTGGCCATGGCTCATGGGCCCAGCCGCTCCTCGGCAGGTGGGATCTTCCCAGACCGGGGCACGAACCCGTGTCCCCTGCATTGGCAGGCAGACTCTCAACCACTGTGCCACCAGGGAAGCCCCTGTTTTTTTAATACTGAGCTGCACGAGCTGTTTATACATTTTGGAGATTAAGCCTTTGTCCGTTGATTCGTTTTGCAAATATTTTCTCCCATTCTGAGGGTTATCTTTTCTTCTTGTTTATAGTTTCCTTTGCTGTGCAAAAGCTTTTAAGTTTCATTAGGTCCCATTTGTTTATTTGTTTTTATTTCCATTACTCTAGGAGGTGGGTCAAAAAAGATCTTGCTGTGATTTATGTCAGAGTGTTCTTCCTATGTTTTCCTCTAAGAGTTTTGTAGTGTCCGGTCTTACATTTAGGTCTTTAATCCATTTTGAGTTTATTTTTGTGTATGGTGTTAGGGAGTGTTCTAACTTCATTCTTTTACATGTAGCTGTCCAGTTTTCCCATCACCATTTATTGAAGAGGCTGTTTTCTCTCCACTGTATATCCTTGCCTCCTTTGTCATAGATTAGGTAACCATAGGTGTGTGGGTTTATCTCTGGGCTTTCTATCCTGTTCCATTGATCTATATTTCTGTTTTTGTGCCAGTACCATATGGTCTTAATTACTGTAACTTTGTAGTATAGCCCAAAGTCAGGGAGTCTGATTCCTCCAGCTCCGTTTTTTCCCCTCAAGATTGCTTTAGCTATTCGGGGTTTTTTGTGTCTCCATACAAATTTTAAGATTTTTTGTTCTAGTTCTGTAAAAAATGCCATTGGTAATTTGATAGGGAATCCACTGAATCTGTAGATTGCTTTGAGTAGTATAGTCATTTTCACAATATTGATTCTTCCAATCCGAGAACATGGTATATCTCTCCACCTGTTTGTGTCATCTTTGATTTCTTTCATCAGTGTATAGTTTTCTGAGTACAGGTCTTTTACCTCCTTTGTAGGTTTATTCCTAGATATTTTATTCTTTTTGTTGCAATGGTGAATGGGATTGTTCCCTTACTTTCTCTTTCTGATCTTTCGTTGTTAGTGTATAGGAATGCAAGAGATTTCTGTGCATTAATTTTGTATCCTGCAACTTTACCAAATTCATTGATTAGCTCTAGTAGTTTTCTAGTGGCATCTTTAGGATTCTCTATGTATGGTATCATGTCATCTGCAGTGACAGTTTTACTTCTTCTTTTCCGACTTGGATTCCTTTTATTTCTTTTTCTTCTCTGATTGCTGTGGCTAAAACTTCCAAAAACTATGTTGAATAATAGTGGTGACAGTGGACAACCTTGTCTTGTTCCTGATCTTAGTGGAAATGGTTTCAGTTTTTCACCATTGAGAATGATGTTTGCTGTGGGTTTGTCATATATGGCCTTTATTATGTTCAGGTAGGTTCCCTCTATGCCCACTTTTTGGATAGTTATCATAAATGGGTGTTGAATTTTGTCAAAAGCTTTTTCTGCATCTGTTGAGATGATCATATGGTTTTTATTCTTCAATATGTTAATATGGTGTATCACATTGATTGATTTGTGTATATTGAAGAATCCTTGCATCACTGGGATAAATCCCAGTTGGCCATGGTGTATGATCCTTTTAATGTGTTGCTGGACTCTGTTTGCTAGTATTTATTGAGGATTTTTGCATCTATACTCCTCAGTGATATTGGTCTATAATTTTCTCTTTTTGTAGTAGCTTTGTCTGGTTTTGGTATCAGGGTGATGGTAGCTTCATAGAATGAGTTTGGGAGTGTTCCTTCCTTTGCAATTTTTTGGAAGATGGGTGTTAGCTCTTTTCTAAATCTTTGATAGAATTCACCTGTGAAGCCATCTGGTCCTGGACTTCTGTTTGTTGGAGGATTTTTAATCAGAGTTTAAACTTCATTACTTGTGATTGGTCTGTTCATATTTTCTATTTCTTCCTGGTTCAGTCTTGGAAGGTTATACCGTTATAAGCATTTGTCCATTTCTTCCAGGTTGTCTATTTTATTGGCATAGAGTTGCTTGTAGTAGTCTCTTATGATGCTTTGTATTTCTGTGGTGTCCATTGTAACTTCTCCTTTTTCATTTCTAATTTTTATTGAGTCCTCTCCCTCTTTTTCTTGATGAGTCTGGCTAAAGCTTTATCAATTTTGTTTATCTTCTCAAAGAACCAGCTTTTAGTTTCATTGATCTTTGCTATTGTTTTGTTTCTATTTCATTTGTTTCTGCTCTGATGTTTATGATTTCTTTCCTTCTACTTACTTTGGGTTTTGTTTGTCCTTCTTTCTCTAGTTCCTTTAGGTGTAAGGTTAGATTGAGATTTTTCTTGTTTATTGAGGTAGGATTGTATTACTATAAACATACCTCTTATAACTGCTTTTGCTGCATCCCATAGGTTTTGGATTGTGTTTTTGTTGTCATTTGCCTCTAGGTATTTTTTGATTTCCTCTGATTTCTTCAGTGATCTCTTGGTTATTTAGTAATGTATTGTTTAGCCTCCATGTGTTTGTGTTTTTATTGTTTTTTCCCTGTAATTGATTTCTAATCTCATAGTGTTGTGGTTGGAAAAGATGCTTGATATGATTTGTTTTCTTAAATTTACCAAGGCTTGATTTGTGACACAAGGTGTGATCTATCCTGGAGAATGTTCCATGTGCACTTGAGAAGAAAGTGTAATCTGCTGTTTTTGGATGGAATGTCCTGTAAATATCAATTAAATTTCTCTTGTCTATTGTGTCATTTACAGCTTGTGTTTCCTTATTAATTTTCTGTGTGGATGATCTGTCCATTGGTGTAAGTGAAGTGTTAATGTCCCCCACTATTATTGTGTTACTGTTGATTTCCTCTTTTATAGCTGTTAGCAGTTGCCTTATGTATTGAGGTGCTCCTATGTTGGGTGCATATATATTTGTAATTGTTGTATCTTCTTCTTACATTGATCCCTTGATCATTATATAGTGTCCCTCCTTGTCTCTTGTAACATTCTTTATTTTAAAGTCTATTTTATCTGATACGAGTATTGCTACTCCAGCTTTCTTTTGATTTTCATTTGCATGGAATATCTTTTTCCATCCCCTCGCTTTCAGTCTGTATGTGTCCCTTGGCCTGAAGTGGGTCTCTTGTAGACAGCATATATATGGGTCTTGTTTCTGTATCCATTCAGTGAGCCTGTGTCTTTTGGTTGGAGCATTTAATCCATTCATGTGTAAGGTAATTATCGATATTTATGTTTCTATTACCATTTTCTTCATTGTTATGGGTTTGTTTTTGGTAGGACATTTTCTTCTCTTGTGTTTCCCACTTAGAGAAGTTCCTTTATCATTTGTTGTAGAGCTGGGTTGGTGGTGCCGAATTCTCTTAGATTTTGCTTGTATGTAAAGCTTTTGCTTTCTCCATCAAATCTGAATGAGATCCTTGCCAGGTAGAGTGATCTTGGTTGTAGGTTCTTCCCTTTCATCACTTTATCATGCCACTCCCTTCTGCCTTGTAGTTTCTGCTGAGACATCACCTGTTAACCTTATGGGATTTCCCTTGTTTGTTGTTTTCCCCTTGGTGCTTTTAATAATTTTTGTCAATTTGATTACTGTATGTCCCAGCATGTTTCTCCTTGGGTTTATGCTGCCTGGGACTCTCTGCACTTCCTGGACTTGGGTGGCTATTTCCTTTCCCGTGTTAGGGAAGTTTCCAACTATAATGTCTTCAAATATTTTCTTGGGTCCCTTCTCTCTTTTCTTTCTGGGACTTCTATAATGTGAATTTTGGTGTGTTTAATGTTGTCCCAGAGGTCTCTTAGGCTGTCTTCATTTCTTTTCATTCTTTTTTCTTTATTCTGTTCCATGGCAGTGAATTCCACCATCCTGTTTTCCAGGGCACTTATCCATTCTTCTGTCTCAGTTATTCTGCTATTGATTCCTTCTAGTGTAATAAATGACACTCTTATGAGCAAAAGTGGTGTTCAGTAGGAACTACAAGATGATGTTTATCAAGTGTCTAGAATATTACATACACAATAAAGTTTTAATAAAGGTTGGCTCCTGCCTGCCTTTTAAATTTATTATCACTTTACTGTTTTTATGGGGGGGGTGTCACATGGAACATGTATCTTATTATAAGCTGCTTCAGCTCCTTTTCTGGGAAGTAGGTAGGGATATAAATGATAAATACAAGATAGAAGTGAGATGTCAGAACATACAGCCCACACATAGGAAAGACAGGGGACACAGGTCAGTGGGGAGATGAGTCTGGAGATATTGCTGAGATGTGAGACAGTAGGGCCTATACCTGCTTTGCTTACTCAATAACTCTCACCTTATGGGGTATTAAGACTAAAAGAGGTAAAACATGTGAAAATACCTAATCTGTGACTGGCACATAAAGCTGATTGTCATTCTCTCTCTCCCGCTAAAAGAGAATGAGCCCATTGGGTCATTCTTGCCTTGATTGATCAGGATAGAATGTCTTGGAATGCTAAAGCTCTCCCTATAGCATAGTTGGTAATTTCTGAGAAAAGTCTTTCAAATGGGTCACATATATTTCAAAATTAAGCCTTATATCTAACTCCAAATACAGGACACTACTGATATGTATACTTCCTTAAAAAAGTATATTTTGATCTCAAGGGACCATTATGAGGACCCAGTTTCTACTGATATTCCATCAAAGAATTTACCCTTTTGTTTTTGCCAAGGAAACCATGCTTTAGGTATGAACATTTTCAAATCAGCCTTTATTTCTTGCTATTGAAGTGCTGTCTTTTATTTTAATGTCAATGTGTAAAGTGGCATACAGGCAATTTAAAATTACATGATACTGACATATTTATTCTTAGAACTTATGCATTATATTTACAGACATACAAATATAGGACAATGTTTTACAAAATCTTTTACTAATTACATGTTTACAACATTTTCAGAAATAAAATGAAATCTGCTGTAAACCACCTTACTGCAATATGTATATAAAAACGTTTCTGAATATCCATGTTCTCCTTCATTTCTATAACCATTTAAGCGCTTAGTTTTAAAAAATTCATCATACTCATCAGCGTAGTCATACATCATTAGTCACTGCTGGACTTTTATCAAGTAGAGAAATCAGACTCCTTGATTAGCTATGAGGCTGTATTTTCAAAAGCTATTAAGGAAAGTGACCTACTACTACTAAGTGTCCTATTCTATTCTAGCCAAATACAAAGGCCCTTTCTCCCATGAGTTGTTTCCAGAGAAAATTGGTTTGGAGTGCTAAACAAGTATGAGATTGAAAGCCCAGAAACCTGCTGACTTAAAATCTCCACCGTTAGCAGGGGCCCTGGTGGGCAGGCACTTAGCCTTTTCTTCATTCACTCTTCAGCGCTGGGAAGGTCACTGCTTCAGTAGGAAGTTCATAAATGGTCAGGTGGAACTGTAACAAAATCATCTTTATCTTATGTTAGAGTCTAGCAAGGCTAAATATTAAATTTTCTTTCCAGTTAAAAAAAAAAAGGTATATACAAAACACTGAGTACAAAAATTTTCCAACAAAAACATCATGACTTGTTTTGCATCTTGACATAGAAAAGACATTCAATATATTTTTCTTTCATTATCAACCAAAACTGTAAACAAATATTTTCTAACTATTCAAATATAAATTTGAATTAGTCTGATAAAAATATATGAATAAAGTTTCATGCTATGTATAAAATTTGAAATACGTTGAAAATTCCAATTATTCCTACGGGAAAATTAGTCACAAATGTTCCAAATGTTGCATTATGTATGCTGACTGGGATTATTCCTTGCAACTATGTGACAAACAGTCCTGTCCTTTGCTGAGTTTCATTTCAAATGGCTGTCTATAATTTGGAGATTGTACTGAGGTTTAATGTTGACTAGAAGTAAAAATACCTAGAGTTTAAAAATATACACAGCTAAATTCTAAACAAGTCCTATGACTGGTGGGTCTGTTTGGAACTGTAAATATAATGGGGTCTGGCTCTAAGCAGTTTAAACACATTTTACTTTTGTTTCATAAGGACCCTGAAGGATTGGGCTTTGAGCTCAGATGTTTTGTGTTATATAAGTTTAAACCTGTGACAACAAGGAGAAAACATTATTTTGGCCAGATACTCAACATGATTTTATCCAGAGTTACTTTTAGATGCTGCTACATGATAAAACAAGAGAACATTATTCTTAAATGTATGTACTGGTAAAGAAACCCTAGAACAGTTAACAACAGGAAAAAACCTAGATAACTAGTATCTTCACTTACTCTCTTTACTTGGTTTACAAAGGCAGTGAATACCAGAAGATATCACTGACAACTAAAAAGGTCTCAAAATATAGGGGAAGAAAGACCCAAGTGGCTTAGACTTGAATTAGGGCTCCTGGTTTTGTGCTGTCTGAGCCCTTGGGCCCTTTTACTGCACCCATAATTGAGTAAGTAAGGCACTGGTGGGGGAGCTAGATGGCTAGATGAAAAGACAGCAAGCTGTTTTTAAAATGCCACAAGTGCTTTAACTCAGCTACAGAAATTGGCAGTTAGCTGAAAGAAATGTAAGAAGCTTGGCTCTTCCTTTATTTTCATAATCTTCAGTTATTTGGGGAGCTGGAAGTGCATCTGCTGTGACTGGAAGGTGTTCACAGGTGCAGGTATCCCGGGAGCAGCTTGCAGGGGAGAAGGGGTGAGCTCAATGAAGTCAACACACAGGATGCAGAGTGTCACAAGCTACCAGCCTAAAGATCTGGACCCTGTGTGTAGAGTGCTTGATTATAATATTTAGATAACAGTGGGATGATACATAGAACCATCCTCTAAGTGGTGGTGGACTGGAGCTGGGGGGAGGTCTAGGACACTGGCCTTAAATGCAACAGTATCTGTTTCATTGTTTTACTATGCAAAATCTAGACCTTCTACATTATTTTTATTTTACCTTGGACAGAACAGTCCAAGTAGTCATAATAGAGCTGAAAAACATGGTGAAGTCATTACTCCCCCCAAATTATACAAATATCTAGCTTGGAACAATGGTCTCCACTATATGAAACACCTGGAATGTTTGTTGAAATGAAGATACCCAGGCCTCACTCTAGACCAACCGAGTGAGAATCTGTACTTTAACAAATTCTCCAGGAGCTTCTAATGAACAACCACGTTTAGAAACTACTGGATTCCAGAGGGCTTGGAAACAGGGAAAGATAACAGCATGGCGGTGCCTTCAAGAGAGACAAATATCCTTCTGAGAAGATAGTCTTCAGTATGTGAAAGAGCCTACTCTCTAGACAAGCACAGCCAGGTTAGGCTTCAGTGTTGGGTTCTCAATAATGACAGAATTAATTTTTATTTGTGAAAACCAACCATGTCTTCATAAACAATTCAATGCAAATGGATATAACCTCCCCTAAAATGGAGAAATGAAGCAAAATATTCCTGTTAGGAATCATGGAAACAGTCCCTTTCAAGAACACATAAGCGCTTTGTTAAGCAGACGGCTCACAGCAGCAGTCACGCTGTCCTGTTTCGTTTTGGCCAGGCCAACGCCCACGGTGCTGGGAGTCCTTACACAGCAGATAACTGGTGCTGCTGCTGCTTGGGCGGGGCAAGTTCCAGGAGAGCCTGGACCGTCAGCGCAACCTGGCTCAAACCTTTCTCTTCTAAAATGTGGAGAGGCAAACATAATTGCTCCTGAAATGGGACAATGTAACATAAAAACAAACAGAAGAGAAAAGAGGATGAACATCACAGAACTGAAAAGAAAAAACAAGCATCTCTTCTCTCCCTCATAATAATGAACTGAGATAAGAGAAGTCAGTACCTGAGAATCTGACCTCTGTTAATATGAGTTACACAGAGATGGTACCTGACACTCGTCACTTTTTTTTTTATTAATACATCTAAAAGTACATCCAGATCATTTTGAATATGAGAAAATGGACAAGTTACATACACTTTTACATACAACAGAAGATAAACATACTACTATGGAGTAAGAGCAGCATCCTTCACCCCTGATAAATAAAAGAGCAATGCAGATCAGTAAAATGAGGCAGGTGAAAATAGAAAAACAGTTCCAAGTTACCGGATGGCTGAAGCCTAAAGATATAACATTGTAGGAGAAAGTGCTTTGGAAATTACAAACCATAGGAATGCAAGATAGTTTCATGCCATAACTCAGACTGCATGAGAGAGGAATGCTCTCTACGTTATAGTCCTGACTATGAAAATCAGGGTTCTCAGACCAGGCAGGGATCATGGGAAGAAACTGAAGTATATCCTTGAGATTTAGAAGTATTTGAGAAAATGTCCCCTACACTGGATAATTCACGGAAGGCCCAGTTTGAATTACTTAAAAACTTGAATTACAGAACTTAAATAAAGAAATCATATTTGAAAAAGTATTTTATATCCTGGTATTTAAGGTATTTAATGGATTAAATTATGCTGGAGAACTATGATGTGAGCTTAGTCAGGAACACATTAATTAACATATATTTGAAAAGCATTTACATGTTTGCTTAAGCAAGTTAAATTACTTCTATCTTGTTTATTACCTCATTAATGTGTTTGGTTAATCCTTTCTTTTAAGACAAAAAGGCATATCATAAGAATAACATCTATCATTGATTAGATGAAAGAAAGAAGAGGTTACTCTTGAATGAAAGTGGAATTCTGGTTCTACTGAAAAAGACTATACATACTTATTAAAGAAGATAACTGGATTTTTCTCAGCTTTTCATTGGCACTTAATTATATTATTAGGAAGTTTTACAAAACCAGTTGCAATAAAAAATATAACAAGTATGTTTTATGAACCGTTATTGGTACTTGTGCTTCTTAATCACTTTCTTTTTAATACTTACCTTGATAAAACAAGGTAAATGGAATCTTTTGATCTTAAGAAACTAGCAACTTTGTATAAATCTTCTGAGTACAACTGAAGTACAGATTAACTATACTTAAAATGAACCTGCAGGGTGTTTTACTCTGGAGGGAGACATATTTCCTCTGAGGCCGATTCCTTGATCTCCGTTTCCAGGGGTGCCCAGCGACCCGTAAGCCCGTGGCTTACACATTCCCTCAGTGGCTTATGCTTTCCAGATGCACATTTACTTTCTAGCTGGCTTAGAGCAAACTCTGTTCTGAAGAGAATGCACCATTACTCCCCCAAAACCACACAAAACACCATGTGTTTTTTTAAAGGGACAGAACTTCACAAAACTGAATGATCTCTGACTCAGAGACATCTTAAAAACAAAAAAAAAACCTCCCCCCAACTCCAAAAGGCACTACTGCTGTTTTCAACACAGTGTTCAATGTTTCAGCATTAAAAATAAAAGGTTTTTAATGTGTTAAATAATTTTCCCATTTAATATGAAAGAAAACCAAAGCAATCAGATCCTCAGATTGACTTCTACAACATGATATGGTTCCTCACAATCTTCCTTCATACATGAGTTCAGTTGTCCAATTTTCTTAGCAGAGTTCAGAGATTCCTGAATGTTCAGAAACACTATTTATGAGAACCAGAATCTGAATGCAATTATAAGTACTTTCAAGCATTAAGGCTAGCAGCTAATATACTAAGCATTCTGAAAGAGGCATTCATCACCTTGGGTACAGAACAGAGATTGCTGCCTAATTCTTTACCTGCTACTGTTCAGATAAAATCTCCTCAACAGCCTATCAAATATAAGTTCACCTATTAAGATGGTTCAAATATATTGGAAATTATATAAATTCCAATTTTAAATTCTAAATAGGATTCTAGAAGTGAAGTTAAAGATAACAAACATAATAAATGTGCAGACAGGTGCCTACCCCTGAAAGGTCAGCTCCAGATAATTTGCTGTGTACTGTTTCCAATGTACACAATGGGCTCAGAATAGCAATCTAGGGAACCTACATTATCTTTGGACTGAACATTCTGATCAAATTAAAATTATTAAGATTAAATGGCCAGTGCCTTCCAGATGTCCAGAGAGCAGATGCTTATTAGGTGGACTTGTGCCTACCAATAAAGACAGATTTCAGGATTTCAGGGCACAGCTCAATGCAGAGATCTAAGTGACCAGGTGCTCCCCAGAACAGAAGGGGTGCAACTGTTTCCTCATGAACAGCTGTTGAAAAGTTCAGCAACTCATAATTTTAATACTTCTCACAATTTCAACACTTAAGTTGTATTGAGGCATGGAAATAAGGCCAGATGGAAATTTTATTATGCCATTTGGAAATAAAGTCCTAAGTCATATTCTAACAACAGGCTCAGGATTGTATTAGTAGACCCTGCTCAGCATTTATGATAAGAGAAACAAGGCCACATATAGGCCAGGAGAATGGACAAATGAGCAGAAGAAAATATACTGGTCTTTCTGCTCTTTGTTAGCAATCATAAATGCTTCCTAATGTGATGAGCTGCTCATCTGGACACACGAGGAAAGAAGTTATCTACTTTATTGGTTAGCTCTTTGATGGCTAACCAATTAAAAAAAAAGCACATATGTAAATACTTTTGAATGAGAAACAAACCTCCTTTACCAAGCACAGGAATGAGGTGGAAAAATCACTGGAATGCACTTTCGGCTAGAGGGGGAAGATCCAGTAATAAAGCATACAGAGAGTTAACATTAGAGTACAATAAAATGCCACAAAACCCAAAAGCTGGATAGATAGAGAGACAAAACTGGATTCTTCTGAATGTGCCCCAAGAGAAAGTAGTGTTTCAACAGTTCTTTTTACGCTGAGGTTTAGCTGAAGGATGTCAGAAGGGGAACAAAGATTGTCCTGTCCAAAGTGTGAGCAGGAAAGGAAAACAGAAAAATAAAGTCAGTGGATCAGAAACACAGATTTGAGTATAGAATTCAATATGATCATCTCAGTCATATTCAAAGAAACATATCCCATAACATTTTTTATTATGATGAATCAAAATGCTGAAAAACAAAACCACAAAGAATCCTCTATGTTCTCAGCTTGATTTTACTACTAAATAGCAGAATAAAATTGTTGGTGATTAGTATGAACATTCAGGATAAAATGAACAGAGGTGGATGCTGACTTAGGGTTATGTGAGGCCTGAGAGTGGTTGAGTGGGTGAGGCAACCTCTTTCTCGACTCATTCTTCCCTATTAACAAAAAATAGGCCAGAAAGCAAGGACAAAACCTGGGGGTGGGCTGAGGAGAGGGAATTTTTTGGAGAAAGCCAGGTGAGTCAAGGAGGTTCAAAGAATGAAGAAAGCATAATAATCAGGGGAAATTTATTACCTGGAAGTCAGGTGTACTGAATGACTTGGTGTTCCTCTAAAAATCAAGTCCATCTTAACTAAGTCTTGTTTACTAATTGTACAAAATAAATCTAAAGTTGTAATGGGCCTTAGAAATCATCCAAACCCTCCAGTTCACAGATTAAGAAATTAAATAAAAGCATTACTGGACTTGATAACAGGAAAATATTCTTTCACACGTAACATATAATAACTCCAGAACATAAGATATTGGATTCAGAAGTTTTTATCACCAACTATAGTTTTTTGACTGTAACATATATTTAATAAAAGCATAATAATAAAGAGACTACCCATATGCCCAACCTTATTGGAGGTTTTTAACAATCACTTTATTCTTCAGTGTTTCATTCATAATTTAACTTGTAAACATTTAAAAAGTTATACTGAGAAGGGAAATCATTCACCTTTATATATGTTTTCTGGACAGAAGATCTGACAAATTTTTCAATATTAAGTTTTATGTTATCTGTTTTCAAAAGTGATCATTATTACATCCCTGATTTTATTTACAAGTGAAACATAGCAGGTGGTCATGTTTAGGTAAAGGTCATAATGCCCAGAAGTAGGGGAGAACAAAGGAAGAAGAGGTATAGGTTTCTTCTTCCCTTCCATGGCAGAGGGACCTGAGAATGCTAGTTTAAACCTACGAGTTTGTATTTATTCATTTTCCTTCATTTTGTTTTAGGCAAATGATCAACTGTTTTAGCAGAAGTAGCAGCATAACAGGAACGCATCTAAAAGTGTTAGTGATGGTGGTGGTGAGACTTGGGTGGAAGGCAGGAGTGGAGAAGGAAGAGGTGGCCCATGTGGAATGTCCATTTACTCTTTCTGGTAGGGGGAAAGGGAGGGGAAGGAGGATGTGTCAAGAACTCCAGTCTAAAGCCACCCTGGAAAAATACCCAGTCTTTTTTTTTTTAGTACCTAGTCTTTTAAAATTGTATTTTTTCTATCTCCTGCCTTCAAATAAATACTGTTAACCATTGCTTGGCAAATGGTGGAATAAAATGCATGCTTTAAAAGGTGCACTGTTTTTGATTTTGTTGACTGATGGCGGTTATATTCTAAAAGAATTTCAGTGTATAGACTTTAAATCTGAGACAGATGACAGTTCTGTAAAGCCCAGAGTACATGTACAATGACTGTAAGAAGTCCTTTACAGGTTTGACATAGGCTAAGTGTGCCAGCACGTCTTGCCGTGTGGGGCCGTTTTCAGCACTCTTCTCTCTAGGTATGTGGTGCCTCTTTTTAATCACTCATATTTTTCCTCTGGTCCCATTACCTGCACCAACCCATGCCACATTCTCTTGTTCAAAGACACTGTTATGGAACTGGGGCAGGTACTGGGCATGCTTGTGATGGTCAGGTAGGATCATCTCAAGTAGGCATAAGGGAAACACTGAATGTTAGAGTGTACATGTGAATATTAGAACCTGCCTGTTTAATATGAGAAATGTATGCTATTTATCTAGAAACCTTATTAATGCTCTCAATATGTTTAAAAATGGTTAGTTCTAAAAGAGATGATGAGCCTTCAGAAAACAATATGATATAAAGGCAATACATTTGCTTTGAATTTGTCCACAGGAACAAAAAAGATCCTTGCTAACTACCACTAAATGTAAATTTCAGTTATTTTATAACTCAGCTTAAAAAAATGCAAAAGAAAAAAGTAAAAAATAAGTAGTAGAATCACAATCTACTTAATAAAAGGAGAAAAAACACTCATGGGAATTAACACTGGCTAGTGCAGCTGCTCTGTGGAGCTGGGCTCCCTTCCACTTTGTGAAAGAGCTGAAAGGGAAAGGTGTTCATTGGACAAATGATGCTTTGACCTTCTCAACTCATGTTAGTTAAAGAGAGGAATGGTGAACTGGGTAAAATGAGTCATTGTCAGGAAAAGCCCTTGGGACAAGGGCTTAACTTTGAGAGAAATAGTGGACTTGTTGAGTCCAGGGGCCAGTACCGGGTTTCTGACAGCTAATTAAGAAGGTGATAGAAAAGTATCATGTTTTTCTCCTTGAACGCTGGACAAAATATGGTGACAAGAACTGTAATGGTTGTAGTTAATGAAAAAAGTATCAAATGGCACCAGTTTTTATCTCTTTACATTTATCTATATATGTCACTATATATAATATTTTTTAAGAGTGCCACACTTAACATAATTGTTTTTTAAAGGGTAAAAGTTTAACTATTTGTACTATTAAAGGGCAATAAAGCTCTAACTGAGGAATCTGGAGGCAAAAAATCTCAAGAGCGGGACAAGTGACTAGAAATGGCCTCTTGTGTGTTCAGTTCCAAAGAGCTTAGTGGAAAACTGGTAAAGTCTGAATAAAGTCTGCAATTTAGTCAACAGCACTGTCTATGTGTTTATTAGTTTGGATGACATACTATGTTTACATTTATGTTAGATGTTAACAGTCCAGGAACCTAGGTGAAGTGTATACAGTATCTCTCTATGATATTTTTGCAACATTTCTCAAAGCCTAAAATTATTTCAAAATAAACATTTTTTAAAAGTATTAAAGCAAGTGTTAAAAAACTGAAGCCAACTGAAGCATTCTTAGTCTGAGATGCACTTGTTCTGAAGCACAGACTCTACTGTGTATGAAGTTGTACACAAGTCAATCAGCAAGTGGGGATATTTAGGAAAATATCAGAATAACTATTTCTGATTACTTAGCATTAATTACTTACTACAACATATTGAAATTCATGTGTATATGATTTCTTTGCTTGGTCCTTGGAAATAATTAAGGGAAACTGCTCAAAATATAATGACTGACTCTAGTAACACAAAATCATGTTAGTAATTATCAACTTAGCTCAGAACTACCCTGTAAGATTTTAGATACCTGCATTTCTAAAAGATTTTAAGAAAATAATACCCACATTTATTTAGCAACATAAAATATGATAAATTTATTACCTGAGGTACACCAATTTTTCTGCAGGCTTCGAGGAAATTCTCCACATTTCGTCTGCATTTTGCCATTGTTAATTTAGGCTGCAAAGGAGAGAAAACATGGTGTTATTAGCAAAGTTTAAAAAAATGTGCTAACTAAAAACACTCTTGCCAACTGCTTCATAAACTGAATGTTCTAGACCAGAGGGTCAGCAAACTTTTTCTTAAAGAATCAGATAATAAAGATGTTAGGCCTCACGGCCATATGATCTGTTGCAAGTACTCAAACCTGCTAAGAGCTTGAAAGCAACCACAGACAATATATAAACAAATAAGAGTGACTGTGTTCTAATAAAACTTTATTTACAAAAATAGGTACTGGCCTGTGGCCCATAGTTTGCCACCCCCTACTTTAGACATTGGGCTTTGATTTTTGTAAGGCAAGTGCTAAATAGAGAAATTTTAGGAGGATGATTTAATTTTTTTCCACTTTAAAGCAATATACACCAAAGAAAATTTGGAGGAATAACAAGAAAATTAATTACCCACAGCTCAGTCATTCAAATATAATCATAGGTATTAACACTTTGGTTCATTTCCTTTCAGTCTTTTTAAAGAAAACAGTAATAATAATTAAAAAAACAATGGCCTTTGCTCATAAATATGTTGCAGATGCATCATGTCTCTACTCAATGGTTATATTTAAAATTTTTTAAACATCTGAATTTTAAAAGATTGGATTAAAGAACCATTTTCCAAAGGGTGAAAATTTCCCATAGGAAATTTCCCTAGTCACTAACTAGTAAGCTTGCTTTTCTGAAAAGATCTCTGATGACTAGAACATAGTTGTATCACATGACCTAAAGTGATAAAATTTTTTGCCAAGTGGGTTATCATGTAAGAAAGAAATCTGAATCTCATTTCCCAAAGTGATTAACAAACTCAATTGTTCAAATTCTTCTGTTGGTTTAAGTATCAGGCATGGAAGCCAAACATTTGCAGGAAAACTGACCTATGGTTTTTACAAAGCAGATGAAAGCCTGTACCATCTCTAGAAAAAAAACGGTTTCACTTGTGAATATCTGGGTTTTCTTCAAAGACGGAATATCATACTGTTGCCAAGAAGACGGGAAACAAGATAACTACATAGTAATGGTTGAACGTACTATAATCTTGGCCTGAGAAACCTAGCAGACACTAGGATTGGCTTTATCATAAAAGTTTTATAAAAGGTGACAACTGAGATGGAAGGAGAGTAATAATAATTTTAAAATTTGAAAGTGAAAAGCTTTCAAAATTAAGTCCAGAAAGAAGATAACAGGTTTCCATGGAGAACACCCCTTCTTGCCTATGCCAAGTTCTTCTATAACTGAGGTAAAAAAGTAAAAAAAAAACAAAAAACCAAATGTGAAACATAAATAGAATCAGAATCTTCTTAACAGAAGGAGAAGAACAATCATAGGGGTTCACACTTGCTAATTCACGCTGGAGCTGGGCTCCTTCTCTTAGACTTTTTACATGTGAAAGAGTGGGTGTTCACGGTAGGATTGATGCTGTGGTTTTAACTCCTTGCTAGTTAAGAGGGAGGTAAGGTGAATTGAGGCGTAATAGGAAAGTCACTGTGGTGAAGGCTATTGGGACATGGGCTTAACTTTAAGAGAAACTGGGCAAAGAAAACACAGGACAACTGCTTTTCACTTAGAAGAATTTTTCATTAGCTAGAAACTCCCTCTCCATATACCAGTAGAAATGGAAGCAGAATCAATGCAACTAGCTTCCCTTATTCTGAAGGGACCTTAGCTAAGCAGACCAGGATCTTGATCTGAGTTTGGGAGAGAAGGCTAGGGGCATCGTGTGCACAGGTGGATCATGAATGTGAGACTCTAACAAAAGAAGGGGACCTGGGCATTTTGTTCTATAAAAGAAGGACCCCTACATTTCTGAAACATCTCCCTCAGATGTTAGAAGGACAGAGTGAAATAGGTCTTACTGCATAGGCAGAAAAACAAGTTTCCTTCTGTGCAAAAGAAAGGATAAAAAGATAGAGTTCGTGTTGCTAAGTAAGAAACTGGTCCAAGAGTTACCACCATCTCAGACAAAAAGAAAAGAAAGCTCAGAATAGTGATCCTGGTGTCCAACTCAGCATTATCTCTATGAGGAGTACTAGCACCCTAAATGTGTGTGGGTCAGGGGTTAAGGAGTAGAATAAAAAGATTCCTTTGAGATTTCCCCTACAAAGAGCAGATTTCTGACTGATGAAGGGGAAATGGAGCGGGGAACCATCATCTGTCTCCAGTTATTCCTTCTCTTAGCATTTGTCTAAATCCCAGGGATGTAGGTCAGTGTTTCATAATTGGGATACAACTCCTTCTTCTAGTCTGATGAAAGCTGTGAATCTACTCTTTGGAAGAATACACATGCATACAATTTTAGGGAGTTCAACGAGTGCTGGAAGCCCTAGGAGTGCATGAATCCCAGGCTACACATCCCCGCTCTGTATGTGTCCAATGGAATGGCTAGTTAAAAGGACCCAGGGGTGTAGACTCCCTATCACTCTGGAGTGTAGAAGGACTCATGATTTTGCCTTAAGTCAAATATCAGAGGAACCTGCTATCCCCAAAAGCTTTTCCAGAACTTCGGATGACATAAAACATGGTTTTGGATAGCCATGTAGAGCCTGTTTCACTTCTGTAATGTACAGCCCGATCTGAATAAGAAATCTTATGTGGGTTTTTGGGGAAGAAAGTAAATAATTTCAGCAAGAGGAAAGGAACTAGACTGAAAGGAACAAGAAATAAATGATTTTGCTATTTGAAAATTGAAATGATTCAGCATTTTTTCAGGTCATCTTCCTTGGTGATATGGTTCTTTCAATGAGTTGTCACATCACAATATTTGTAATGATTTTTTTATATGATTCAATAGTGCACTTCTAACAATGTGAACTGTACTACTTAAAACCTATGCCTATTGAACAACCAAACAGCAGTTTATCATACATCATAGATCCTCCCCCAATAACAAAGAAAGATGAATTATAACCTAATGGTTACAAGCACAAGTGCCCTTCTGAGTTTCTTTCGAAATACCTGGACTTATGACCTCCCCTTACAATGAGGGACCATTTCTTGAACTGGGGGGGAAAAAAGCCTGGTTCATACAGTACATCATGAAAGTGTTTTTTAAGTTACACTCAGATCTAATTAGCAGGTTTTCAAAGAATTACAATAAATCACTATGTGTTAATGTAGCCACAAAGAAACTGCTACGGTTTTTCATTTGTATTTGGCTTTAATTTTATATTCTCATCAGGAAAAATCTCTAAGAAAGTAAGTTACAAAGCTCTCTGTATGGTCAGAAGAACAAAATAAGGGGAGAAATAGTCTAATATGAGGGAGAGCAATTCAGCATGAAGGAAAAATAGATAATAAATATTTATACTGAAATCTAGTACTGTAACAGTATCCCCATTAAAGCAATATTGACTTATTCATAATAATCAGTATCATAATTTAAAAGCGAGGGTTTTTTTTTTTTTTTTGCTTTTAATTAAAATAGTGGATGGTTTTCATCTGGTTGACTCAAAGTCCATTTTTCCACCCCCAAATGTTATAATTTGGGAATTTTTACATACTGAGGTGTTTCTCAACTTTATAGGTCATTTATTAACCCAAAAGATATCCTCTTAAACAATTTTATTTAGTAGGCCTACTTGCTTTTTTTTTTTGCGGTACACGGGCCTCTCACTGTTGTGGCCTCTCCCGTTGTGGAGCACAGGCTCCGGACGCGCAGGCTCAGCGGCCATGGCTCACGGGCCCAGCCACTCCGCGGCATGTGGGATCTTCCCGGACCGGGGCACGAACCCGTGTCCCCTGCATCATCAGGCAGACTCTCAACCACTGCACCACCAGGGAAGCCCCAGGCCTACTTGCTTTTAAGTGTCGAGGATACTATTTCAGGAAAGACCTCTTTTATTTATTTTACTTTTTAAGAGGAATTCATGTTCTTGAGAGAATGGACCACTTGTAACTCATCTCTGTACCTTTCATCCTATTCAGAATGCCTACCACTGACTAGCTGCTCAATAAATATGACTAAATGTTGTTGTTGATTTCATTAGCAAGTTTTAAATGCTCTAATTTCATGTTATATCATGTTTCTTTGACAAGAAGGTCCATGTGTTTTATGTCTCTAAGTGGTTTAACATTGATAAAATAGTTCTATTTTTCCTGTATGTAAATATTTTACATTCTTAAATGAAAGGCACTATGTTTGGTTGATGAAGATAAAGAACCTCAGTCACCCTTGGTCTCATATTCCACTTTCTACATGAGCTCCTTGCTACTTCCTAAGTATTTCCCCTGAAAATGAAGAATGATAGATTTGTCTTTTTTATTACTAAAAAAATTTATTTTTCTTAATTCAGTTGACAGAAACTGGGAAGAATGCAAAGTATGAATAAGCCCTTCCCCTTCTGGCATTGCCAAATAGCATATCAATTCCTGTTCTCTTAATCACCACCTTCAGGAGCAAAACAAAGTCTTTCAAGTCTTTGGGGGCATAGTTGATTTGGTAGTGCTACTGTTCCTCTCTGCCTTTTCTACACAAAGCTGAATGCCTGCTTTCTGAGGTCACTAAATAAAAAATGGCTACCTATTTTCTTTAGAAGCAAATGCATGACTCTGTTTTTGGATATGCTAGAGGGGAAAGGGCCATATCAGCCTCTTGGGACCTTGGTAACAAAGCAGCTTTTATAATTAGAATCAAAGGTCCTTGGGAGGCTTAAATGATTTGCATCTGGGGAGGCAGCAAGATGAATGTCCAGAGTGGCAATCTATAGGTCTAGATACAACTGCAATTTGAGTGAAGGATTTGCATAGGAAGTATGTGCTAAATAACAACAAATGACCAGAAAATAAGATGAGGGCAAAACCTTTGAAAAGGTTAGACACTGCTAAGCATGTTATAGATGCACAATATCCATTCAGACTCATCAAAAGAGCTGTCAGAACATCAGATAATAATCAAATGCAATGTGGAAACCTTGATTACATCCTGTTGTGTGTGCATACGAGCGAGGGGAGAGGAGCAGAGCAGCCATGAAAGATATTCTTGGAACAACTGGGGAAATCTGAATATAACTTGTGGATGCTATTGGCGCCTCACCCAATGTCTCTTTACTTAGCCTGTGCATCCATCCTCATTTCCTACCCCGACTCCCCGCTGGCTGCTAAGGGCTCAGAGCTGTCCCTTCTCAGTTTCAGCCCGATCCCATAGGGAGCCCTGTGAATGAATCACATCACACTCCCACCTTGAGGAACAGGGCTCAGCCACCACATTGTTCCTCCCTGGCTTCAGGCTACGGGTAAAAGCAAGGTGGCCTAGGAAAATTCTCAGAAATATTTAGGGGGTAAGGTGTTATAATATCTCCAACTTTTAAATGGTGCAATTAAAATACACACACACATGAACACGCATAAATATAGACAAAGCAAGATGGCAAGATGCAATGAATGTCAGCTCTAGGTGGAGGCTTTAAGGGTATTCTTTGTGTTATTCTTTCAGTTTTTCTGAAGGTTTGAAATCTTAATAAAAACTTGAAGGTGTGTGCCGCAACTACTGAGCCCACACGCCACAACTAGAAAGAAGCCTGCAATGAAGAGAACCCCTGCCACGATGAAAGAGCTGCCTGCTGCAATAAAGATCTTGCGTGCTGCAACGAAGACCTGATGCAGCCAAATAAATGAATAAAAAAGAATGGAAAAAATATTAAAAAATTTTGAAGGAAGAAAAAGGAGAGTTGTGTCAATCTAAAACTTGCTCTTTCTCTTGTGGGTTGCCATCCTGATACTGATGTCCATATCTAACCAGCAGTCTAAAAAAAACCTGCCAGTCATCTTGAATGCATATTCTGCCTCATTTTCCACCTGAGGTTGGTCCCTCAATCATGTCACTTCTACCCCTGAAATATTCATCATTCTAAACTGCAATTATAATCACATTATTCCTCTCAAATTCTTTCTGTGTTTCCTGATTGTCTACACTAAGATAAACTTCTATCTCCCTGACATGGGACATGAGGCCCTTGTCACATGGCCCTTAGCTTACCTCTCTAGCTACATCCTTTGCCATTTACACCAACACCTTGTGAATGATCTATTCTGAACAACTTAAGAAATCCTTGAATATGCCATGATCTTCCTTAGCTTTTTAGTCTAGAAATACTATGCCCAGAATGCTGTTCTCCCTGTCTGTACTGCTGGCAAATTCCTACTCATACATCAAGAATTAGTTCAAATTTTACCTCCTCTGGGAAGGCTTTCCTGAACTTTCCAGGCACAGTTGAAGTGGCCCCTTTTTCGTATTCCCATAGCACACTTCTTACATACCTCTTTTATAACATCACACACAGCTGTAAGTTATTGTTTACATGCCTACTTTTTCTCTAGTATAAGTGAGACCCGGAAGGCAGGGGCTGGACTCTATTCATATTTGTACCCTTAGCATTCTGCACAGTGCCTGCCTCTGTACTTAACAAATGTCTGATGAAGAGCCAACTTTTTTTTAAGCATTATAAACTTACTACAGCTGGTGAGGGAACGTGAATGCTTGGGACAGATCGAGGCCGCACATGATTGGCCAAATGGCAAAGAACAACACCATCGGTTAGAGCTGCTCCAAGATCACAAGGCAGAGATACTTTTAACCGGTACTCAATATGCTAAAAGAACAGGAAAATGTGAAATATATTAATTCAAGAGTGGCTGACACACAGGACATAATGGAGTCACAATGGAATATTTTTAATTAGAAATCAAGTTAAAAAGCAAATAACTTAAGTACCACAATCTCTATTTTATCTTTCTATCCTAAGTCAATAACTTAAGGAGATCATATATATATATACATATGTATGGCAGCCAGGCGACAGTGCTGCAAAGTTCCACAACAGAATTCATTTACAATTTTCTGACTAAAAAACAAAAACAACTAGATCCAATTTTAAAATAAACACCACGTATGATGTAAGTGTGGTATGTATCAATATATGTATATGTGTACATACATATGAATTATTATTACTCTAACAAGATTTCTTTAAATCATGAGGCAGAAAAAAATTTTAAATGAGTAGGGTCAGGGGTTGAGCTTTATGGAATAACCCATCTCATTTTCCTAGTAAACAAGTGAAAAAATTCATCACACAACGGGCATCACAGCACACAATGGACACTTGTTGATTCTATTAAAAATTATAAGTCAAATGAACAAGTGATGCCAGGATTATGGGCTACACCAGTATCACTGAAAAATGTAATTCAAAGGCAATGTACATACTTTGCGTAGTTGATCTATTAATTCCAGCTCTTCTTCTCTCTGTCTTGAATTCTGTCTTGTTACCGGATCTTTAAAATCAGTGGTAGGTGCAGAAGATGAAAGAAGGGGTGACGCATGACCTAAAAAATATTGGTACGTAAGATAGAAAGTGACTGCCAGTGCTGCAAAAATACTCAGATCCACCTGATCACAGTTTCCTTGAAAGTACAGCACTTTCTACTTCTGGAGTGACCTTTTAAAAAAAGTTTTTATTATGGAAATTTTAAAATATGCACAATAATAGGGAGAATAGTATGAAAAACTACCAAATGTCCATTACCCATCTGGCTCAACTACTTTGTGTGTTTGATTACATCCATTTAAAAACGTTTCTATTGAAAAATATTGCATGCAAAAAATTAGACAAATCATAAGCAAACAGCTGAATAAATTATCATCACAAAGCAGACACAAGCAAGTCAATAAATGCAACATTACCAACACCCAGGAGACCCTCTCATGTTCCCTACCCATCAGTATCAGTACCCAACAGTTATTTCTAGTACCACAGGTTCTAACTATGTACCTCCTGGCTTCTAACACCACAGATTAGTTTTGTCCATTTTTAAACTTTCTACATATAAAACCGTATTATATGTGTGTATGTTTTTATGTTTGGCTTCTTTTGATCAACATTATAAGATTTATCCACGTTGTTATGTATATTAATGTGTTCATTTTCATTGCTTATTTAGTATCCCATTGTACAAATATACACAATTATTTATCCATTCTATTGTTGATGGACATTCAGTTTGGGGCTATTATGAATAATGTTGCTATGAATAATTTGGACATATCTTTTGGTACAGATGTGTACATATTTCAGAAAGCAAAATTACTAGTTATAGGATATACAAGGGTTCACCATTAGCAGATAATGTAAACAGTTTTCCATGCTAATTAACAATCCCACCAGCAGTGCATCTCTGGTTTGAGTTTAAATCTCACTGTGAGTGTATCTATCAGTTATGTTAAAAATAGTTATTTTCGGAGTGAAATGTCTGTTTCCACTTCTAGGTAACTTCTTTGGGGATCAGGCAGAAATTTGCCACATTAACTAAAAACCATGAGACTAAATAGTTTGGTTTTTTTAAAATTACTGATTCATTTCTTTAACAACACAGAAAACAGCTTTTACCAACAGAAAAATCTGAAAAAGAGCACACTACAGAGAGAAGGGACATTCCCTGAAGCCCTGAAAGAGTAATTTTTTTGTTCAAACACTATAACCTGCTTTTAGGTGGTACTGAGAAACTTTCTGACCAAAATGATTTCAAACAAGATTAAGATTCTCTTCCTTTAATATCAGTGAGATCACAGACAAACGCAGAGTTTAAAACTTTTGCCTTGGTGACATCTCAGGGTAGAAGTTTATTTATTTATTTGTTTGTTTGTCTGGCCTCACCGCGCAGCTTGCGGGATCTTAGTTCCCTGACTCAGGGTTGAACCAGGGCCCTGGCAGTGACCGCGCAGGGTCCTAACCACTGGCCTGCCAGGGAATTCCCAGGGTAGAAGTTTAAAAGCATGTAATGTATAATGTCATTGTATAACCACCATCCCCCAACCCCCCCCAATGCCCCTTTTAGCACTGCCACCTACCTTTATTTGTTTCTGCCCTGACAGCTCCTCTGAAAAGGAAACTTTCAGGGCGCTGGGCCTGGTTTCTCTGAATAGCAGCAGGAAAAGAATATGCAGGGGAATGATGAACTGAATCAGCATGGAAAAGCAAAATAAGATTAAAGAAGATGGAAAAAATTAAATATAATAACAGACACATGACAAAAGTTCAATAAATGGCAAATGAAGAAAAAAGTTAAATATTGCAATGATATAAAATGATAATTTTGTTTATTAATAGAAAATCTGGTATAGGAAAGTAACCTCCAGGACTTCCCTCATGAGCTAAAGGTTAAGACTCCACGCTCCCAATGCAGGGGGCCCAGGTTCGATCCCTGGTCAGGGAACTACATCCCGCATGCCACAACTAAAATATCCTGCATACTGCAACTAAAAATCCCACATGCCACAACTCAGACCTGGAGCAGCCAAATAAATAAATACTTAAAAAAAGAAGAAAAGAAAAGTAACCCTGAAAGTGGGAGGGCTGCTTGTATGTATTTTTATTTTTTTGGGGGCTGGGCTGCACAGCTTGTGGGATCTCAGTTTCCCAACAAGGGATTGAACCTAGGCCATGGCAGTAAAAGCCTGGAATCCTAACCACTACACTACCAGGGAAATCCCTGATTGTATGTATTTTTAATTGTCATGTTACTTTTGGTATTCAATAAAGGCAAAATGAATGTTAATATATTAAATATAGTCTCTTGCAAACATACAGCCCTGCTAGCTCTTGCTCATTTTTTCATATCAAATGGCTGAGTGGTTGAACGACTAGTTGAATTAAAAAGTGAAAAATGTGCAGAGTTCCCAATTTTGTGCCTGATTTCTCATTTCAGAAAAGGAAGCCACAGCCATCTAAGGAGCAATTTATCAGGAAAATCCTGGTAAAGAATTATAATTGGGAAGTGGTTAATTGCACTTTTGTGTCTATTACCTGTTTCTGTTGTAGGTGAACTTGATACAGCATTAGATCTGTGATCATTCTGTGGAGAAACATAGATACATCAATAATTATTATTCAAGAAGAGGTACTTTCCACATTTACGAAAAGTACCTCTTTCCACATTTGGGATTATATCAATAAAAGAAAAAAAACATGCAACTCTCCTCCAAAATTAAGTCTAGAAATGAGAATTTGTATAATAATTCTGAATATTTTTTAAGGCCAAAGTTTTTTTTAAATTAATTTTTATTGGAGTACAGTTGCTTTACAATGTCGTGTTAGTTTCTACTGTACAGCAAAGTAAATCAACTATATGTATACATATATCCCCTCTTTTTTGGATTTCCGTCTCATTTAGGTCACCACAAAGCATTGAGTAGAGTTCCCTGTGCTATACAGTAGGTTCTCATTAGTTATCTATTTTATACATAGTATCAATAGTGTATATATGTCAATCCCAATCTCCCAATTCATCCCACCACCCCCCCAAGGCCAAACTTTATTTAGTTCTAGAGAATATAAGATCTATGTAATGCATTCTCTAAAGATAGTCCTATTATATAACAGGCCTTTCCTATGACTGTGAAAAATGAAATCATCCTAAGGCAGAAAATTTTATTGGGGAATGTATAGAAGAGAATAAAATTTTATTTTATAATAGTATTTTTCTGACATACTTTCTAAAGTATTCCTACCCCCCTCCTTGAGTAATGTTTTAAGAAAGAGTGATGAAGGTTTCTTCATTTCAGTTAGGAAATGAGGTATTTAAAGATGATAGTTGTATTTCGAGACTAGTATTTGAATCCAAGATGTTTTTAATTTATTGACCGAAGGAACTGTAAAGAAGGAGGAAGAACTAGTTCAACTGGTATAGAGTGTACCTAAAAAAAGGGAAGAGAGTTAAGCTAATTTAAGAGGAAGCGTTGGTTAGCTGGGTTAAAAATATTGAAGACTTGGCAGAGGAGTAGAATCAAGAAAAGCTAGAATAACAACAGGTTTTCAGGCCTTGATAGCTAGTTATATTCAATAACCATTGAGTTGTACTCAATAATTTATGATAACTGAGACACATTTTTGAACAGAATGACTTTAAAACACACACACAAATACACACACACATACACACTCCCATGTTTTTTTCTCCCTTTTGGTTTTCAATATTTGCAGAAATCTTTTATCTGAAGTTGGAGTTGGGTCAGGTGAGATTAATGATGACAGGAAATTTTAACTGCTATAAATAAGTAAATAAACAGAAGCCATGCTGTTGAGAAAATTCTTGGACTGATCTGAAAGACAATTCTGTGGTAATGTTTCCTTGGTTTGATACTCTTAGACCGAGAATTAAGACTTAAAAAGTAAGCTGCGCTCCTGAGTGAAGCAATGTATTACATCTTCATTAGTGAAAAAGACAACATGTTCATCAAGTTTAAAGATGCCAATAAACTAAGTTTAGGATGCTGAGAAGAAATGAAAATTTAAATAACAAACTTAATTTAAAATAAGAACAACAGGCACTAGTAAAAGGAATAAATGGGCCAATGAGGCAAAAGCTGGATATCTTTTTAAGGAAACAAAATACTATCCTTATTTTCAAGGAAGATGAGGTAGAAGGAGAAAGCTAGGACCAATGGTACAAACAGAAAAACATAAAAAGTAGAGATTATTCCAGATACAGAGGAAAAAAATTTTAAATTTAAAAAGGCCTATTACAGTGAGATAGACTAGAAACTTTAACATATTTAGGAATAAACAATAAAGTTATTAGACAACTCTATTAGATTAGAAGGAAGAGCTGAAACACATTCTACTGAATGGCAGCAAATGTTCTCTACCTCCAGAAATACCAAAAGATAACATGCAGTTGGGTGTAATGAAAAACAAAGCCAGAAAAGAGGGGACTTACAAAATGGTGATTTTAAAAATATATTTTTATTCAAACTATAAATCTAACTGCTTACATTCTAGGATACTGAAATAATTAGTTCAAATCACGCTGAGGCCATTGACTGGTATATCTGAGAACTTTTGGAGAACTGGAGAGCAAAAAATGGAAACTGATACAAAGTCAACTTTTAGTGCCTAGTTAAGCAACAAAAGAAATAAAATCATGCCTAAATATAGTATATACCTGCTGCAGAGTAACTGAGATACCAAAAAATAAAGAATAAATATTTTTAAACTAATCATTTGACAGTGCAGCAGGTCTGACAGGAAGAATGTTAGACATTACACAACTTCTGGCACATTCAGATTTGGCCTTACTCAACTAAAATTCTAGGGGAGGATAAGCCCCAATGCCCTAAGGTATCCATTGAGTGTAACGAATTAACTTTTCTCCTATATACCTAGAATGGTACTAGTTATATACCTTCCTTGAAAAAATTTTGAAAACAGTCCCTCAAATAATTTTCTTTGTAGTTCAAATAACGAACCTAGCTGAGAAAGGCTAGCAAAAGGTTAATATAGAAGAGAATTATAAAGTTTTATCAGGTGTCATCCAGGTATGTGTAGCTTCAATAATAACCAGAGAGAAGGTTTATCAGGTTTACAGATGTTATAAAGTTGGAGTCAGCATTTAGAAGGACATGATGCAAGAATTTGAAAATATTCCGGGAAATCAGAAAATTTTAAATGTTCGAAAAGCAAAATTAAATATTTAGGAAAACAAAAGATACAAAGTTTAGAAATTAATTATCATTTAGGAATATAACTAAAACATCTGAGAATTACAATGGATACACAGCAAAATGAATACCAAAATGGAAAAAGCCAACCTAATGCTCAGCATAAGACGTGAATAACCCTTGTTTCATGCTCAGTACTACGTGGGCTCTAATGAGGGATATATTTCTAGTTGGGAACTGTGAAGCCAAAATGGAGGGCAGAGAACTTGTCAAAGTTCATAAGGACAAACAGGCTAGGAAAGGCACATAAAAGGGCCAAAGCTTATTTACGGAGAAGACACGGGTGGCATCATAACAGTTTTCAAATATAAAGATTCTCCACATAAGGACTGCTAAGTAACTAGAAAATCTCCACTCTGGAAAGAAAAGAAGAAATAGGTGTAAACCACAGGAGGACAGATATAAGTTAGACAAGGAGAGGACCTTGTTGACAGTCAGGATTATGAATCATTTCTTAGGTATCATATGATAATAAGTATGGAATTACCATCCCTAGAGGTCTTTAAAAAATAAAATACCACAGGTTTTTAATTTAGACTTCCAGGCCATGTGATCTCCATTGTAACTATTCCTACTCTGCTTTTAAGTGTAAAAGCAGCCATAGACAAATGGGCGTGGCTGTATGTCACTAAAACTATTTACAGAAACAGGTGGCCTAGGGACCATAGCTTGCTGACCTCTACTGTAATAGGGTTTTGGCAGTGACACTTTGGGGGACTGATACTCAAATTATTTTGCATGCACATTGGACAACAGAGTTAACTCAATATCATATATTAACCAAAGTAACATAGTAACTCATGACAAAAAAACCCCAACCCTTTGATAAGAAAATTAGAAGGACATTTCAAACAAAAATCTCAATATAAAGAATTAACAAAGGCTCTATGTTTCTGGCATAATAAAACTTCCAAAAAATTTCAAGTGAAATTAATGTTAAACTTAGCTTCATAAGCTTAGTTATATTTCATACAATTCTAGATTTCAGACTGCTGTTAGACCAATCCATTGGGAAATTTAAGATCTCCCGGGCAAATCCCCTCCTCAAAGTTCCTGGTAAATTACAATAACAAGATATACCTTAAGAGGCCTGAAGGCAGAAGAATGAGGCAGGGTAGCAGCACAGCCCACTTGATTCACACCTGACAGCGACTAAATGGCAAAAGAGAAAGAGAAGAAACAGAAGGCAGCATTTATGTTAGCAAAACGTCAGACAGGCAGGCAGGCAGATCTTGTCAGTAAAATTAGCAAAGGAAAGGTCACTGACAAACTTTCAAATGGTTTACTAAGATATTGATAGGGCAGAAAGAGAATAGTTGGGGGGAAAACCCTATAATTTATTAAACACAGTTTTCCACCTGTTTAATTCAAATTATTTCAATACCTCATACCACATTAATCAAGAAATGAAAGGCATGACTTATTAAACATGATTTTATATAGAAATAAAACTGAGTACATCAAATTTTTTTTAGCAAAATAGCCTTAGAAACAAATGAGTCCTGTGCTGTTCCTATGACAGGGGAAACAAATCCAGTCAAAGAGCTCATTTTAACTGATCAGAATTGGCATGAATAAGAGCAACATCTTTTCAATATTAATCCAAATTAGATTTATTATAATTCAGTTTAATGGCTCTGATGTGAGAAGCCAGGACATGAGGATTTTGCATTACACCTTAAGGATGAACCAGCATTTCATTTCTGCTTCTGTAAAAGTCCAAATGACCTCTGAGAAGTTAAGTACAATTTTCCTTTTCTTTGAATCCTTTATCCTTTCACCAGCCTACATAAAACTAGTTAGATATATTAGAGATACAATTAGACACAGTAAGTGTTAGAATCCATTGTACAGAATTTTTATTACAGATAAAAGCTGCTCAAAACATGACAATTTTTTCATTTGGTGGGGAGTGGAAATCAGAGAAGACAGAACTTTCACAAAGGGCGTTGAGTAAGATTGTATCTATTAAAAATGCCAAAGGCTTAAAGATATTAAAGTCTTTATAAGTTAAATAATTTTTAAACATTTAAACTACAATCACAAATATCTGAATCATGGGATAAATGAACAAGAACACATGTGGTGTTTAGGAAAAGGTGAGTAGGATGGTCACTATGATAAATACAACTATATTTTTAATGAGTTGATAGATAGCAATGTCTTTTTCGTGTGTGCAAAACAAAGCATGTAACACACACTGCAACATTATCTTAAGGCAGAAGAAAGTGAGGAAAGAAATGTACCAAAGAACAAGGCTGTGACAGCAGTCTTACATTGTATATGCCTTCACCTGTTTAGATTTCCTGGGCCTCCTTACGATCAAATGGACTTGAATTACTGTCAATCTCAAATATAAAAAGGCTAGGGCTTCCCTGGTGGCGCAGTGGTTGAGAGTCCACCTGCCGATGCAGGGGACACGGGTTCGTGCCCCGGTCTGGGAGGATACCACATGCCGCGGAGCGGCTGGGCCTGTGAGCCATGGCCGCTGAGCCTGCGCGCCCGGAACCTGTGCTCCGCAACGGGAGAGGCCACAACAGTGAGAGGCCCGCGTACCGCAAAAAAAAAAAAAAAAAAAAAAAGGCTAAAAGCCACTATGCTGGCAAAGAAGGAAAAAAGGATGGAAGGAAGAGGAAGTGAAATGAGCCTAGATCCTTTCTAGTGTCTAGAGATGGGATGTAGATACATGTGGGACATATATGAAAGCAACAGAAGCCTGAAGGGCAATCCTAAGAGAATGTTAGTGTAACTGATATTAAACATTACCAACAGTTATTTCAAATCCCATATTTCAAGGTCTTTAAATCAAATCCAACATTTACTTGCTATATCATCAGAACTTATCTTGAAACAATTTTTTTTGAGATTTTTTTTTTCTGATTGTGATTTTATTTTTTATTTTTTTATTTTGGCCACACCATACAGCTTGTGGGATCTCAGCTCCCCAACCAGGGATTGAACTGGGGCCACTGCAGTGAAAACGCCGAATCCTAACCACTAGACCACCAGGGAACTCCCCTAATGAGCAATTATTAGATGTACAGAATACATCAGGAATTATTCACTCAGGAATTATTTATTAAGCAACTAATATATCCCAGGAATTATGGTAGGGATTGAGTATACATAGGTAAGTGCAACAGAGAATATCCCTGTGCCCATGAAGCTTACAGTCTAGTAGTCTATTGGGGGTGGGGGAGAGGGGGAGATACAAAACAATAAACACCCACCTAAAAGTGCTATGAAGAAAAAAAAAGAACAGTGGAGACAAATTTGATTTGGGGGTAGGGGTGTTGCAGAAAAGCCATTTTAAGGGTGTGATATTTAAGTTGATACCAGATAGATCAGTAGGAATTAACCAACGGGTATATGCAGGGAATGAGAGGCATTCCATGCAGAGGGAGGAGCATTTGCAAAGATCCTGAGGTGGGAAAGGGCTTGCCATATTTTCAGAGCTGAAAAAATGCTGATATAGCATGACCCCAGAGATGAGAGATACATAGTACCCAGAGTACACAGGAGCTTATGGGCCATGTTAAGAAGTTTGGAACCTACTCTAAAGGGTTTGTAGGCTGTGTTAAGAAGTATATGGATTTTGGAACTTCCCTGGTGGTCCAGTGGTAAAGAATCTGCCTTCCAGTGCAGGGGACACTAGTTCAATCCCTGGTCGGGGAACTAAGATCCCACATGCCGCAGGGCAACTAAATCTGCACGCCACAGCTACTGAGCTCACGCACCTCAACAAGAGAGCCTGTGTGCTGCAAACCACAGAGTCCACAGGCTCTGGAACCTGCGCACCACAACTACAGAGCCCATGTGCTCTGGAGTCTGCGCGCCACAACTAGAGAAAACGCTCACGCCACAACTAGAGAGAAGCTCACATGCTGCAACTAAGACCTGACGCAGCCAAAAAAATAAATAAAATAAATAATACATCTAAAAAAAAAAGTATATGGACTTTATTCTACTATATGAAGCCACTGAAAAGTAGTTTTGAGAAGATCAGAGGTATGATTTAAAAAATGACTATTTTTGTAATACATGTTGGACACTATTTGGCATGCAAAAATATGTGAGACATGGTTCTTGTTTTTAAAGGCCATCTAATTTAGGCCAGACATGAATACTGTTAAGTAAAATATAAGTGTATGTATTTTGAAAATGGCTGAAATTACAAATTTCACGCTAAGGGGATTTTATTGTTTTTCCAAATTCCACTTTTTCCTTGACAAAAACGCCTGGGCATTCAGCACTTACTATATGTGTTATTAAATCTCATCTTCAGTTTCCTAAAGTGTTTCAAAGTATTTTCAATTACAGTACAGGAGGCAATATAGCACAGTATTCATGCACGTTCTCAAGTCACTTGGATCTAAATTTGAACCCAGCCTTGTACTTACTAGCTGTGACCTTGGAGAAGTCACATTCTGGACAAAACATTTGGTGCCTCAGTAATCATTTGTAAAATGGTGATAAGTTTAACCTTAACTCTTAAGGCTGCTGTGAGGAGTGAATGAGATAATTCGGGTAAAGTGTCTGGATCACCATAGGCTCTCAATATTTTTCTACATTAAATTGTTATTTGCTTCTCATGCCAACTAACTTTGACTAAAACTCCAGAGGCTTATTTCTTTATAAGACTGCCAGTTAAAATGTGCTATAGCCATCTTAAAGGAAATGATGATTACAGAACACAGAAATTCTGACAATGAAAGTTTATGTAATAGAAATCTCATGCTCAAGTATGCAGTTCATGCAGTAGTATGCACAATGGCGGCAGTTACTAGCTCCTAAGACAGGAATTGCTACAGATAATAGGCTTTTGAATTGCTAGTCTTCAATACTATGGTGAAAAAAATAACATAAAACATGATGGGAAAAGCAATTATGTACATGGTTAGAATTCTCCTGCAAAGCTGACAAAGTAAGACTCTCAATAAAGCTCTGAAGTTATACTCATTTTCAGCTGATGAAACAGGCAATAAAAGTAAACCAGTGTGTTTTAATGTATCTTCTAAATTTGCATGTGTCCCATAAAATCAAATACAAAATTAAAAAAAAAAGTAAACCAATATTAAAAATGATCAGTAGTGGGGCTTCCTTGGTGGTGCAGTGGTTGAGAGTCTGCCTGCCGATGCAGGGGACACGGGTTCGTGCCCTGGTCCAGGAAGATCCCACATGCCGCAGAGTGGCTGGGCCTGTGAGCCATGGCCGCTGAGCCTGCGCGTCCGGAGCCTCTGCTCCGCAGCGGGAGAGGCCACAACAGTGAGAGGCCCGCGCAAAAAAAAAAAAAAAAAAGATCAGTAGACAGCATTCCAAGTTAATGTTTCCCTGAGTTTAAGATATAAAATGGGTATGGAGGGATAATCTTGAGATCTCAAAGTTTGGGATTTTCAGTAGGTTAAAACAGATAATAAAATAGGATGCCAAATATACAATTGTATAATTAGCATCATGAAGTAAGGGAACCATTCATCATACAGGTGACTTATAAGACAAAACAGTGATTAATAAAGTTCACCTGGAATTAGAAACATTTCAAAAATGAATATATTATTCCCTCTCCTCCAAACACACATACAAAGCCAATATGGTTCTCAATGCAAATGTTTTACTTTTGGAAACACTAACAAAGATATTTGAATCACATCTGCAGAACACTTGGAACACTGGGTAAATCATTAAAAGTAATGTAGGGAGACAGTTCTAGCTATTTGTAAAGCATTTAGTAATGATGCTCATCATGTTTTATGGTATTTAGATCAATTCAGAATGAAAAGTACAGTAGCTATTCCCCAAATCTCTAGACAAAGCAATGTAAAATTCCATTTTGTGCAAGGTTCTTACCACTAACAAGGCACTATCATCAGTGTGCTGAGACCTTCTGGATGGGAAGGGACACTGGAGAGGTGGAGAAAAATGAAGCAATGTCAAAAACAAGCTATGCACACACATGACGAGTTTCACAAATACACAAGCAAAGAGACATATTAACACATACTTGTGAAGATGCTGACATACAGGACCACATTCACAATCATTCAGAGTTGATGCATTAAAATAGCTAATAAGTTGTTTCTGAGTAATGATTTTCTCCCAAAGAACTTAAACAACTGCAAATATGATCTTATTGCATAAAAACTTTCTAAAGCAAGGAGGGGAATAGGAATTATTCTCTGTTCTGAGAAGAGAAAGCTGAAGATGTAGCAGTAACATAAAGAATTTGTGGTCATTTAGTGAGCCAGTGACAAATTTAAAACAATAAACCCAAGAGTCATGATTTCTAGTCTAGGCATCTCTTCATTACCTTTCTCAGACAAAACAAGGGTACAACTGGAAATTTTAAAACTATACATGTTATTTTCCTGAGGAGCTTTAGTTTTCAGATAATGAATTACTCCAGAATGACCAGTAAGGAAATGTTGGGTAAAAAAGAAAGAGTGTATTAACTTATCAAACTTTGACTGCCAAAGGTTTGTACAGAGTTATTACCATGTGAAGAAAAGACAACTGGAAAGTGCTTGAGTGAATCTTTCAGGTACTATACCAATGCATAAGCTCTCAAATAAATAACCAAAAATAGTTATTATATGTCCAATAAGATTAAAAAAAACTTTATAATGGATAATTTAAAACATTTCAAACAATACATCTTACCATTCCAGAAACACTTGTGCTTTGAAAACACTGTGCTGAAGATTGATGCTTGTAAAGCCCCATGTATTAGGTTTTCAAATAACTTATTTTACAAAAATCAAAGTCAACACTCACATGAAATAATGCCTTTATGCATTTTTTAAGGAAGTAATGATCATAAATTGAAAAAATAAGAAGGCAAAGATAAGGGAAAATAGCTAATGAAAAAGCCAAGTACAATAAAATATTCATTTAGTAATAAGCTTCATTTTAACAGGTCAAAATAGGTACACAGATTTTTAAAAAAATAATGAATCATAAATTTTATTTCAAAATGTAAATGTCACTAAACGTGCACACATGTTAAAACAATAAAATTTACAATCTAGTTTATTTTTTTCTTTTTGCATAGGACATCATTATAATACAGAATCTAGGTGCATAGATTTTTAAAAGGTTAATAATTAATCTTACATGTTACATGTTACTTTGAAACGAAAATGTACTATTTAATATTATAAAACTAATGTGTACAAAGTATAATCAATAATATACACACTTAGGAAATGAGCACTGAAGCTGAAATACTATGTAGAGTTTTTTGTTTAATACCGACACCATTCACGTGTGCCAGATACAGCTCTCAGGACCATCTCTCATTACACAGTAGCTCTGAAAATGGATGAGGGAGATGGTAACTCTGCTGGGGATGGGAGGAGGGAAATAATCTCCAGACGGATGTGTATAGATTTAAAAAACCCCAATCTATAGATTCTGATAAACTTCCTGGCCTGTGTCTTTTTCTCCCTAGTAAGAATTTTGTGAGGGGAAAAAAGAAAATGGCAACATTTTGATCACTGAAAACATATGATAATCACATGCAAAACATTTCATTTTCATTGCAATAATAAAAAGTTCCAAAGAAAGGTGATTATATAAACTTACCTCACCGTCTAAGGGGGAGTGTTGTTTTTGTGGACTTTGTGACGCTTTTTGCTATATAACCCCACACCCCCCAAAAAAGGGAAGCTGGTCAGAATCTAGAACACTGGGAATGAAAAATGCTATTTACTAAAATGATCACTCACATTAATCTCTGTATCTCTCGTGTATGGTGTTTTTCTAGATCTACTGGTTAGAAGACGCTGCCCTTTCCCTTAAATAGCTTACAATTTAAATGAGGAAAAGCAAAAATAAGCTGACAAACAGTATTTTCCTGTGTCTATAAGCATCTATAGAAACAGAAATTTTAAAAAACTATGTTTTTTATATGTACATGGATATAAACACATTCGTAGAGAGGTAATCTCTCACTAAATTCTCTCAATGAAATCATCCTCTTTCTTTAATGGCTTCAAATACCACTCTAATGCTAACAGCTTTAGCTCTCTCCTATCAGCCAAATTCCAGGCTCGCATTTTCAAATGCCTGTGGACTCTCTCTACTTAGAAACCCCACTGTCATCTCCTGTTCAACGTAACCAAAAAAACCCCTCAATTTCCCATACTAACTGGGTATTTCCCCCCATTTGCTAATTTCTGTTATTATGTCAATTAATAATATCACAGTATCTGTATAGTGAGTGTTTTACAATGTGTTCTTATACACAGTATCTCAAGTGATTCTTCTTACTCTGTGAGATAAACAAACATCATAATCATATTCTTTTAAAGATGAGAAACTTGAGGATAGAGAGGTTATATGATATGTGCAAGGTTACAAAGTTAGTAAGTAGCATAATTGAGATCTGCACCTATGCCTTCTGAACCCAAATCCAACATTCTTTCCACAAAGCTAACTCCCATTAAAACCATTCTTTTAGCCTCAAACCCTTGCTTTGGAACCTTTTTTTTTCACTCATTTTCAGTGATTTATTTAACATTCACTACACATCTGTGTAAGACATAATGATGCTTCTCTTGAAATCTCTCTTATAGTTAATTTATAAAACCCTTTGTGGTAGTAGGGGGTGCAGCATACACCATACTAGTAAATAGGTGAAGCCATAATAATTCTGAAATAATTAATACTTAATAGTTAAACATTAAACATATGAAGAAAATAAAGGCACAGAATGGCTCAGTAACTTTCCAAAAGTCAAGCACATACCAAGTAGCAAAGCTGGATTCAAATTCAGATATTTCCGATTCTAAGCCCTTACCACAGGACGACACTGCCTTTCCTTAGGAAAATTAGAAATCATCTAGTCTTATGCCTTCATTTTGTACCCTAATCTAATTATTGCAATTACTCTCTATTTCATTTTCCTTCTTTCCTCATCTCTTTCTAACATATTCTAACATGAGTAGATTAGTTTTTCAGAAGTACCTTCCCTGTCTTTTCTCCTGCTTAAGAACTAAAATTGTTCTTTTCTGCCTAATTGTTCAAGATCAAACTCTAATTTGACATTTAATCAAGGCTATCTACAATGTAATTATCTCTTACTAGTTATATGACTTCTACAGAAGGCAAGCTAAATGAGTTAATTTATGTAAAATGTATAGAACAACACTTAGGACATAGTATGTGTTAGCCATTATCGTTTACTGAGAGTCAGTATAGCATTCTGGTCATAGACCAGGGTTTGGAGCCAGCCTGTCCTTTTTTTTTCTTTCTTTCCAGTTTTATTGAAATGTAATTGACATACAGCACTGTATAAGTTTAAGGTGTAATAGCATAATGATCTGACTTACATACATGATGAAATGATTACCACAATAAGTTTAGTGAACATCCACCATCTCATAAAGATAACAAAAGAAAAAAAAATGATGAAATGATGAGAACTCTTAGGATTTTCTCTCTTAACAACTTTCACATTTAACATATATTTTGTACATTGCATCCCTAACTCTTATTTATCTTATAACTGGAAGTTTGTACCTTTTGGCCACCTTCAGCCAATTCTCCTTCCCCCATGCCCTGTCTCTGGCAACCACAATTCTGACCTCTTTTTCTATTAGCTTGTCTGTTTGTTTGTTTTTGAAGTATAACTGACCTACAACACTATGTTAGTTCCTGGTGCAAAAGACAGTGATTTGATATTTCTATATATTACAAGGTGATCACCATGATAAGTCTAGTTACCATCTAGACTTTTTTTTTTTTAAAGAAACTGTTTATTTTCCATCAGCTTTATTTCCATTTTCTGTTCAGCCTGTCTTGATTAGCATCTTTGCTCTGCCACTTACTAGCTGAGTATTTAACCTTAGGAAAATTGTTATCCTCCCTGAGCATCAGAGATCATCATCACAGGCTTGATACATTTGAAAAAATATAAGAGAATTTATTATGTGTATGGTACTTAAAGAAGATATACTTTGGCTAGAGTTATGAAACAAGAGAGAAAGCAGCTAGAAGATGAGTGATTCATTTGTTCAATCATTCATTTAAAAAATATTTATTGAGCTTTACTAGGGGCTAAGACCTGCTTAAATCTAGCGATATAGCAGTGAATAAACATGACAGACATGGTCCCTGTCTTCATGGAGTTTACGGATAAATGGGAGAGACAGATATGTCGTGTGTGTGTGTGTATGTGCGTGCGCGCGGGCGCGTGCGTGTGTGTGTATGTTTTTGGCCACACCACGTGGCTTGTGGGATTTTAGTTCCCCGACCAGGGATCAAACCCAGGCCCTTCGCAGTGAGAACGTGGAGTCCTAACCATTGGACCACCAGATAATTCCTGGGAGAGACAGATATTAAACAAGCAAAAATATAAATAATTATTTAACTATAAAGAAAAAATTCCCAAGGTGATTTCAGAACAAAAAGACAAGTAACACAGGCAAAAAATTGAACCAGGTTTAGAGGCAACTACAGAGGCTGATTAAAAAAAGAAGTGTTAACAGGGGTTGTTAATTGAGTAGATGTGGACAAAACAGAAAGTAAAGAATCAAAGATGACTGAAGTATTAAACCTGTGAGCCTTGCAAATTTTTGGTATTCCCTAGAGGTAAGGAAGTCAGTGATAAGTTCAGATAACAATAGTTTATATTTGCATGGCACTTTACAGTTTACATAAAGCATTTTCACTTTCCTGATACACTAGAGATTTAGGAAATGGCAGCTGGATAGTAAAGTGATATGTCTAACAACAGATAGGTAGTTAAGAGTAGAGACTATCACTGTCCTAAAAGCAAGATCAATCACTTCTGATTGTCCTCAAGCCTATCTACATATGAGGACAATTAATCTAATCACAAGCAGGAGACAGTTATACTATTTACTCGAGAATTCATATAATTAAGATATCAACTTTTTTTTTTTATTAAGACAATAAAATCTGACATCCTCAGGAAAGCAAATAAGCACTTACTTCTAAGAAACGTTAGGAATATCATTCAATGAATCCAAAGGGCTCACCTTGACAAAGTCCAGGACAGCATCTCTTTGAATCTGCTTGGTCCTTATTTTCTCTTCCTCATACTGTAGGGCAGCAAGTTGTGCCTCTCTCCGAGTACGTTCTATTAATTGTTCTCTTCTCCGATGAAGTTCCAAGTCTGCATGTGAAAACTAGAACAAAAGTATCATTTTGCATATGCAAGTAGCGATAAAGATCAACTTACCAATATTCTTTATCAATTTGGGAAACTACTGTTGACCCAAGCAACTTTTACTTTGCAGTCACCAAGCATTTCTTCAGATGTGTTTATTGCTAATCTTTTCCCATCTTTGCACTGTGTTCTTACATGTATTATAAAGACTTATGTTCTGTCTGGTGTCTAAAAACACTGTTACCAGCATAAGGTGCACATATTATATTAACTGTAGATTGAAGAGACAGGTAATGAAATTTACAGATATTTGGCAATTAACTGTAATTTAAGTATTATAAAAGAAGAAAACCATCTTAATTTAAAAAACCCCACAAACTAAAACTGAGAAAAATGTTTTTACCTGATTATGACTTGGTGATAGTGATAAGAGGGAAGATGGCTCAGCTGGAACCCTGACCCAAAAAAGAAAAAAAGGAAAGAAAAAACTCTTTGATAAGACAGACAGATAGATAAAAGACAAGTGGAATTTTATTGTTAATGCAGCTTTCTATTAATCAGCAGGCAAACTGTCTGGTCAGCACTGAAAGACCAATTGCATTTTGTAAACTTGAGCCCAAGTCACTAAATTAAGCTACAGGAACACCTGATGTCTCCAACTCACATTTCACGTGATGATATCACTGATGAAGCTACAGATAGCTAACAACTGTCTATGTCAGCCAGTGCTGACAATACGGTTATTTGAGATCACTTCTCAAACAATATCGTTTCTTTACAGCACACTAAGTACTACAATCTTCTTTACTATCATGACTGAAACAAGATATGTGTAAATGGAGATGGTTTATACACAAAGCCATTTTATCAGCAGAAATCTGGAATACTACAGAACCTGTAACTGCACGTTTAAAGCACTCCTACTCCCATTTTAATTGAAGGAGCAATTTTAACAACAAAAGTAAAGATTTTGTTGATTTTTATCTTTTAGAAAAACATGAAACCTGATTTGATGCTTAAAAAAAAACAGTAAAACTTGCTTCTCAGTTTTATCAGTGCTAACTCTTATACTTTGATATATATTCCCTGTTGTAATTCCTGAATTTTAAAAATATAATATGTAAGAAACCAAAAACTTAAGCTATTCTACTATACTCTTTCATGCCACGATTTTTTCTTATATTCGTTCCAAATCTTTGAAGTTTTCACAAAATTCTTTTTTAAAAAAAATTTTTAGCCATTAAAAAACTTTTGACAGAATAAATTATGTTTATAATTTTTAAAAGGAACAGAATAAATAACTACCAAATAAATTACTTAATAATAACTTCCTATACAAGGTTTAAAATAACGTTAAAGCTAGGGAAAAGCTTCTTTAACTTTCTACTAATCCTTGTCAACCTTTATCCTAGCACTCCTAATCAGTGCGTCCTCAGTCACAAGTCTGACAAGATAAGAGGAGGAGAGTGGGTTGGTAGGGTAAGACTTTTAACTGGGATATAACCACTAATGTGAGATGAGTGACTCCAGTACTATATACTAGTCTGGGAGAAGAATAACTGGCATTAACTGCAAATTTGTCCCAAACTACTAATTTCACTGTTAACATTTCCTATAGCTTTTATTGGCCATCTGTAGATAAACTACACCAAAAAACCCAGAAAGGACCATGTAAACCCATCTCAAATGGGTTTATGTGCCCTGATTTGAACACTATGTTTTAATAATGTTTTTCAAGCAAAACCTTTTAATATACACCTTCTTTCTACTCCCATTTCTTTACTCTCTTTTTATACCAAAACCTCTTTAAAAAGCTGGTTAAATCCATTGTTTCTACTTCATTTCATCCCATTTTATTTTGAACCCACACCAATCTGGATCTGTCCTCACAACTTCACTGAAAACTGCTCTCTTCAAGTCTGAGGCTTTACATGTCCAAATCCAATAGTTAATTTCTTAGCCCTCACCTTACTGAACCTACCAGCAGTATGTGTGACACTAACTGCATCAGTCAATAACTGCATGGAACTGAATTCTGCCAGCAACCTATATAAGCCAGGAAGTGGATTCTCCTCCAGGGTTCTCCAGATAAGAATCCAGGCCATCCAAAACCTTGACTTTGGCCTTGTGAAGCCGTAAGCAGAGAAACAAGAGAAGCCTGCCCAGACTTCTATCTCTCACAACTGTAATATAATAAATAGGTATGTTTTAAGCTACTAAATTTGTGGTAATTTGTTATACCAGCACTAGAAAACTAATATATAAGGCAACTGAGCAAAAAGCTGGCTTTCAGTCAGTAAATTTAAGAAAACAGAAATCGTATCAAGTATCTCATCTGACCACAACGCTATGAGACTAGATAGCAATTACAGGAAAAAACTGTAAAAAATACAAACATGTGGAGGCTAAACAATATGCTACTAAATAACCAAGAGATCGCTGAAGAAATCAAAGAGGAAATCAAAAAATACCTAGAAACAAATGACAATGAAAGCACGACGACCCAAAACCTATGGGGTGCAGCAAAAGCAGTTCTAAGAGGGAAGTTTATAGCAATACAATCCTACCTCAAGAAACAAGAAAAATCTCAAATAAACAAACTAACCTTACACCTAAAGCAATTAGAGAAAGAAGAACGAAAAAAACCCAAAGTTAGCAGAAGGAAAGAAATCATAAAGATCAGATCAGAAATAAATGAAAAAGAAATGAAGGAAACAATAGCAAAGATCAATAAAACTAAAAGCTGTTCTTTGAGAAGATAAACAAAACTGATAAACCATTAGACAGACTCATCAAGAAAACAAGGAAGACTCAATCAACAGAATCAGAAATGAAAAAGAAGTAACGACACTGCAGAAATACAAAGGATCATGAGAGATGACTACAAACAACTATATGCCAATAAAAATAGGACAACCTGGAAGAAATGGACAAATTCTTAGAAAAGTACAACCTTCCAAGACTGAACAGGAAGAAACAGAAAATATGAAAAGACCAATCACAAACACTAAAATTGAAACTGTGATTAAAAATCTTCCAACAAACAAAAGCTCAGGATGAGATGGCTTCACAGGTGAATTCTATCAAACATTTAGAGAAGAGCTAACACCTATCCTTCTCAAACTCTTCCAAAATATAGCAGAGGGAAGAACACTCTCAGACTCATTCTACGAGGCCACCACCACCCTGATACCAAAACCAGACAAAGATACTACAAAAAAAGAAAATTACAGACCAATAACACTGATGAATATAGATGCAAAAATCCTCAACAAAATACTAGCAAACAGAATCCAACAGCACATTAAAAGGATCATACACCATGATCAAGTGGGGTTTATCCCAGGAATGTAAGGATTCTTCAGTATACACAAATAAATCAATGTGATACACCACATTAACAAATTGATGGATAAAAACCATATGATAAACTCAACAGATGCAGAAAAAGCTTTTCACAAAATTCAACACCCATTTATGATAAAAACTCTCCAGAAGGTGGGCATAGAGGGAAACTACCTCAACATAATACAGGCCATATATGACTAACCCACAGTCAACATCATTCTCAATGGTGAAAAACAAACCATTTCCTCTAAGATCAGGAACAAGACAAGGGTGCCCACTCTCACCACTATTATTCAACATAGCTTGGGAAGTTTTAGCCATGGCAATTAGAGAAGAAAAAGAAATAAAAGTAAAAGTAATCCAAATCAGAAAAGAAGAAGTAAAACTGTCACTTTTGCAGATGACATGATGCTATACATAGAGAATCCTAAAGATGCTACCAGAAAACTACTAGAGCGAATCAATGAATTTGGTAAAGTAGCAGGATACAAAATTAATGCACAGAAATCTCTTGCATTCCTATACACTAACAATGAAAAATCTGAAAGAGAAACTAAGGAAACACTCCAATTTACCATTGCAACAAAAAGAGTAAAATACCTAGGAATAAACCTACCTAAGGAGACAAAAGACATGTATGCAGAAAACTATAAGACACTGATGAAAGAAATCAAAGACAATACAAACAGTTGGAGAGATATACCATGTTATTGGATTGGAAGAATCAATACTGTGAAAATGACTATACTACCCAAGGCAATCTACAGATTCAGTGCAATCCCTATCAAACTACCAATGGCATTTTTCACAGAACTAGAACAGAAAATTTTACAATTTGTATGGAAACACAAAAGACCCCGAATAGCCAAAGCAATCTTAAGAAAGAAAAACAGAGCTGGAAGAATCAGGCTCCCTGATTTCAGACTATACTACAAAGCTACATTAATTAAGACAGTATGGTAACCAGCACAAAAACAGAAATATAGATCAATGGAACAGGAAAGAAGGCCGAGAGATAAACCCACGCACATATGGTCACCTTATCTTTGACAAAGGAGGAAAGAATATACAATGGAGAAAAGACAGTCTCTTCAATAAATTGTGCTGGGAAAACTGGACAGCTACATGTAAATGAATGAAATTAGAACACTTCCTAACACCATACACAAAAATAAACTCAAAATGGATTAAAGACCTAAATGTAAGGCCAGACACTATAAAACTCTTAGAGGAAAACATAGGCAGAAGACTCTATGACATAAATCACAGCAAGATCTTTTTTGACCCACCTCCTAGAGTAATGGAAATAAAAACAAAAATAAACAAATGGGACCTAATGAAACTTAAAACCTTTTGCAAAGCAAAGGAAACTACAAACAAGACGAAAAGACAACCCTCAGAATGGGAGAAAATATTTGCAAATGAAGCAACTGACAAAAGATTAATCTCCCAAACATACAAGCAGGTCATACAGCTCAATTTCATAAAAACAAAAAGCCCAGTCCAAACATATGCGGAAGACCTAAATAGACATTTCTCCAAAGAAGATATACAGGTTGCCAACAAACACATGAAAGGATGCTCAACATCACTAATCATTAGAGAAATGCAAATCAAAACTACAATAAGGTATCACCTCACACCAGTCAGAATGGCCATTATCAAAAAAAACTACAGGGGCTTCCCTGGTGGTGCAGTGGTTAAGAATACACCTGCCAATGCAGGGGACACGGGTTCGAGCCCTGGTCGGAGAAACTAAGCCCGTGCATCACAACTACTGAGCCTGTGCTCTACAGCGTGCAAGCCACAACTACTGAGCCTGCGTGCCACAACTACTGAAGCCTGCACGCCTATAGCCTGTGCTCTGCAACAAGAGAAGCCATTGCCATCAGAAGCCCACACACTGCAACGAAGAGTAGCCCACACTCGCTGCAACTAGAGAAAGCCCACGTGTAGCAATGAAGACCCAATGCAGCCAAAAATAAATAAATTAAAAAAAAAAAACTACAAACAATAAATGCTGGACAGGGTGTAGAGAAAAGGGAACCCTCTTGCACTGTTGATGGGAATGTAAATTGATACAGCCACTATGGAGAACAGTAAGGAGGTTCCTTAAAAAACTAAAAAACAGGAATAAAGACGCAGACGTAGAGAATGGACTTGAGGACATGGGGGTTGGGGGGTGGGAAGGGGAAGATGGGACAAAGTGAGAGAGTAGCATTGACACTGACATATATACACTACCAAATGTAAAACAGGTAGCTAGTGGGAAGCAGCTGCATAGCACAGGGAGATCAGCTTGCTGCTTTGTGACCACCTAGAGGGGTGGGATAGGGAGAATGGCAGGGAGATGCAAGAGGGAGGGAATATGGGGATATATGTATATATATAACTGATTCACTTTGTTATATAGCAGAAACTAACACAAAATTGTAAAGCAATTATACTCCAATAAAGATGTTAAAAAAAAAAAAGCTGGCTTTCACCTTGAGGGTGGGTGTATCATATCCTGGGAATCTTGGGCTTTACTTATGATGGATACAGGAGGCAGGAAGGACAAAAGATAAAGCTGAGGTCCCCCCACTACAGGGAAATGTAACAAGAAATCCTTGCGTGACACTGGAATCTCAAATGACCACACTTTCAACATAAGGACACATGGTAACTAAAAAGCTATTTTGAGATAAATTTCAAAGATATGAAATGTAACTAAATCGCCATGAACTAACCAATAAGACTAAAAAGTCCAAGTTATAAGACTTCTTTCATTATTCTCCCTACATTTTCTTTATCCATCTATATTTCAGTCTCCTAAAGAACTTCAATATCCTGTCAAGTGTAAGTAAAGAATGATGTATGACACTATCTACACGGTAAATTTACCGTTGTTTAAGAATAGGCATATCAAGTCTACCACTTTAAGATTTCATAAAAACAGAAAGGAAGCAATAAAACCAAAGGCTGGGAATTTTTCAACTATTGTCATGCAGTTTAACAAGAAACTTTGGAATTCAAGGATAAGAAGCAGTACTCTTGAAAAAAAAAAAAGAAGAAGCAGTACTCTAAATGGCCAAGCTAAGTCTAGAAATATTGTGTAAGGCACTAATTGTAGATAAAAGATCACTTCAATTGAGATAGGAATGAGGAATATATTGCTGTCTCTGTCTGTGGCTCTGTTTCTAATCAAAAGTTTAAGTAAAATAATTGCAGGACTCTGGAAATTCACTTAGCCCTCTTTATGCATAAATCCAGACATATCACTATAAAATCTCACTGCTATTAAGTATCTTCAAATCAAATAATTATACAGGTAATGGTTTAGGTGATCTGAATTTAGAATGAATAAATCAATTTTACTTCTTTTTCTATTACATAAGCACAAAGGTATATTTCACTTAGCTCTAAATACACCATATTTAAAACACATAGTATCTAAACATCTTCATTATACATAGATCTACACAAAACCAAAATCATTTCATTACCTAATTACTGAGTTTTAAGACAGAAAGAAATAAGTAGAATTGGTTTTTCAAACCTGTTTTGATGTGAATATCTTCTGTCTTCTGTTTTTTGAAATTCCCTCATGGGTACTGGCTTCACTGGTGAACCCTAGGCCAAAAAAAGAAAAACAGATCAATTTAACACATGTATCCACATGTATCCAGAAAAGTGTAATTACACAGCTCATATTCAACTTGGCATTTAGGGATCTGTATATTACACTAAAAATATTTTAACAGAAACTTCAAATGTGAATTTTCATGTTTAAAAGCATTATAGGCTGTATTACTGCTTTGGTGAAGCACAAAACTGTTCACAATCCAAAAACATTTATTTTAAAAAGAGCAGATTTTCTTCACACTGTATTTTATGAATTATAATGACCACATAGTAATATTTACTAGATGATAAGATGTGAAAGTTGAAAAGGATCTTAGAGATCATCTAGTACAAACTTCCATCTAGAACAGGAATTCCTACCAACCCTACCGTGACTTTTGCTCAGCCTCTCTTGAATATTTCTAGTAATAGGAAGTTCACTGGGGAGATTACATTTCTTTACTTCTTCATCATCATAAATTGTTACTTATGTTAGTCAGACAAATAGTCCTGGGGATGCTGGTGGAATACCAAGATAAAGCAAAAAGTAATTTCTATTTATGGTAAAATATGATATTAATTAAAAGAGAAATAGTGGCAATTTATTTATAAACTGAAGGGTAAAGGTCATTTCAAAAAACATTACCAAAGAAAATTAAACTGGCTTAAGTTATATGGACTATATACTGAAAAGTAAAATTATAAATCAAAGGTAGAGGCTCATGGGATATCACACCACATATTTTGTCAAATGAGAATCTATAAAAATAATATAATCTTACTTCAACACCAAAAATAATCATCAAAATGGGTATTCTGGAAGGGGGAAAAAAAAACTTATCCAAAAAAAAAAAACCCTAAAAATCAAATGTAAAACTATTTATAGTCTATCTCCAAGGAATAGGTACATCACAAATAACTAGAAAATCTTCTTTGGTGACTTACTCCAAAGGGCTAAAGCTGACTCCCGTAAAGTCTGGGCATAATGATCGTATTAAATGAGATACAATTCTAGAATCTTGATGAGAGAATAATTACTCTAATTTCAGTGAATATGACTTTTTAAGTGAACAAAAATCTCTCCTAGTATGTTAACATCAGTGACTTATCACCCTGGTTTTACAATACTGCAATTACCTAAAATTATTGCAAGGGGTACATGAAATTTTCATGACAAAATGAATGTAACATTGGTTTAATTTAAAAAATAAATATGTCATAGTCTATAAATATAAGTCATACCTTATTTATCACAGTATCACTGTGTATGTGACAGGCATTATGATAAAATTAAACAATAGCAGAGTGTTTAAAATCTCAAATTGTTTTTAACAACCCATGTTTAGGTAGTATCCAAGAATATAAAAAAGTATTTCTTCACTGGTTATTAAACCATTTAAAATAATACTGCTTTATTTTATTTTTATAGGTGCCAAACTTTAGAAAGCCTTATGACACAGAAGTCATAAAGAGCCTTATGACAGAATCATAAAAACTACTATATATAGTAGGTAGATGGAATCAAAAAACTTATTACAAATTAGCCAATGGATTAAAGAAATGATACTACAATTTTTCATCAGTAGCATAACGTGCATTTTCACTTTTAGTAGAAACACCTCATCTACACAGCCTAATTAACAATAAAATGGTCAAAGAGAAAGACCACAAGAAAAAGGATTCCCTTTTAGATTATAATGTGCATTGTTAACTTAAGCTTTATTGCAAAGTAGTTGCCCTCTGCTCTAGCAGACGTGCTTATAGCCTGAACCACAAGTAGTTTCATTAATCATAGGTACACACTGCTATCTGTAGGCTGCAGGACTTTGATTTACAGTAGTTCACTTTATCTTCTGGTTTCACTTTTCGAGGTTTCAGTCACCCACAGTCAACCATGTTCCAAAAATATTAAACGGATAACTTCAGAAATAAACAATTCATAAGTTTTAAATTGCATGCTGTTCTGATGAAATCTCAAGCTGTCCTGCTCCATCCCACCTGGGCTGTAAAGCGTCTCTTTGTCCAGAGTATCCTGCCTGTTAGTCCGTTAGTAGCCGGCTCAGTTAGTCTCTCTTGGTTAACAGATTGACTGTCGCAGTATAGCAGTGCCTATTTTACTAAATAATGGCCCCAAGTGCAAAAGTAGTGATGTTGGCAATTCGAATATGCCAAAGAGAAGTCATAAAGTGCCTCCTTTAAGTGAAAAGGTGAAAGTTCTTGAATTAATAAGGAAAGAAAAGAAATTGTATGCTGAGGTAAGATCTATAGTAAGAAGAAATCTTCTATCTGTGAAATTGTGAAGGAAAAAGACATACATGCTAGTTTTTTTTTTATATAATGTATTTTAATTAATAGCGTAGTACAGTTTTGTTTTTGTTTTTTTGTTTTGTTTTGCGGTACGCGGGCCTCTCACTGTTGTGGCCTCTCCCGTTGCGGAGCACAGGCTCCGGACGCGCAGGCTCAGTGGCCGTGGCTCACGGGCCCAGCCACTCCGCGGCATGTGGGATCTTCCTGGACCGGGGCACGAACCCTTGTCCCCTGTATCGGCAGGTGGACTCCCAACCACTGCGCCACCAGGGAAGCCCTATATGCTAGTTTTGCTGTTGCAGCTCAAACTGCAAAAGTTACAGTCACAGCATGTGATAAATGAATGCTTAGTTAGGATGGAAAAGGCATTAAATTTGTACAATGAAATATTTCGAGAGAAACAACATTCATATAACTTGTTACAGTATATTGTTATAATTTTTCTATTTTATTATTAGTTATTATTCTTAATCTCTTACTGTGACTAATTTATAAATTAAACTTTATCATAGGTATGTATGTATAAGAAAAAAACATAGTACATATAGGGCTCAGTACCATCCGTGGTTTCAGGCAACCATCCACTAGGGGTCTTAGAATGTACACCCTGTGGATATGGAGTGGGGGGAATACTTACTGTACATAACTTTATCCAGCTTTAAATACAAGAATGTCATTTGAACACCAACAAAAAATACTGTGTTCAAAAGCCTTCAGACAGGAAGACCAAGGGTTTTTTTTTTTTTTTTTTAAAGAATGATAATAACACTCTATAACATGTCCCACTTGAAGTGACTATTCGTTATTTCTAAAAGACTAAATACATCATTCTCCAAAAAGGCCCCAAGTGTTTCTCAAATAATCCCTGCTCAAAGCCTGGGACCAACTCCAGACATTAACATCACACACACTGAAGTGCAGCCATTTTATTATGCTGACTAGATACACTGAAGAATGCTATTTCTACTTGAGACCCTTGGGGAATTGGCAGAGATTTTGCAGTGGGCTGAATGCTCATTTGTTTTCTAAGGCAACTCAATGCTCCACTATAAGAGACATCCAAGAATTTTAATGGCAAACAATTTATATTCTGTGTGACTTCACATAAAAGCGCCAGTATAATTAAGCTCATCATAAAAATTCTATGGTTAAGTTTGTATGTTGCCCCAAAAGTCAGCAGTTTGGTTCAGTTCTTAATTACTGATCAAACTATGATTTACCAGTTAATAACAATAAAAAAACAATAAGAACAACAATGAAAAGCATCATATTCCTCTGCATTTTCTTCCAAGGCATAGGATACTCTTAGGACTTCTTTTATTCCTTCTTCAAAATTCTGAAATCTGTATTTTTATTTGAAAAATAAACCTAAACTTTACTTGAGAGTATTGTCTGATTCTAAGAATAAAGCTGAAAAACTCAGTAATAAAATTAGAACTAAATATAATAAAACAAATAATTAATCCTAAACCAACAAATCACTGATATGACAGAAATTTATACTGTCATAAACTGTTTTTACTAGGGGACAGCAAAAAATTTAAGCTTAAGTGTGTATACTACCTCATGAGAGATTCGCCGTTGTTCAATATATGCCATAAACTGTGAACTGAGGCTGTCTGAGTCCAGGCCCTTGGGTGGTCTCACTTCTTCCTCTTCTTCCTCTGCAGTACAGCTGTCAATATAGTCAATCTGATCCAGATCATGTTCCACTGTTCATACGACACATACACACACAGACATCAGAAAAAACATTCAAATTAGATAGCCAACAAAAACAATGAATTGCATTCTTTCCTTTTCTGTAACATTTTCTATTCTGAAACTGGGAGGAATAAGTTTAAATTTAATAAGCCTTTATTATTTAGTCCATGGCCACTCACAAAAATAGGCTAAAGAAAAAATCTTAGTCCTAATTCACTATAAAGAATGCAGTAATTGATGGTAATTATTGGAAAACAGACCTCTAATATTTCTCTTTTCTTTGGACAGCTCTTGACTATTTTAAACAAGACAGTTTGAGTTTGTGAGACAGATAAGAAGAATAATTTTTTAAAATCGGAAAATATATATTCTTTTAGTTTTTTTTTTTTTGCATGTTTTAGGTTTGGGGCTTAATCATACCTCTTTAAAGAGCTGGGAGGCAGAAAACCTAACACAATCAACTCAAAATAAAAGTGAAAAGACAGGAGGAAAGTGGACTTGGTGATAAAGAAGTAGATACTGACGACTGTTCCCTGTCCTGTAACTGTTGTCCATAACTAGAAAAAGATTTATTTTCCTATTTAGAAAATTATTTTCTAGAGGTCAGTATTGCAGATATTTTGTAGCAGTTTGTGGATGGAAGGAAATCATTTGAGGAATTTTTGCTTCTCAAAATGCTCTGGGGTGAGGAGAACATAAATAACATATAGCCACATCATTATTTCTTCTAACACAGTTGGGTGCACCCCATTAATTTGTTTTTAAGTTTAAAAAGTAACTATTTTTAAAAGCCACTTTAAATGGCACACTAGAAAAAAAAAAAACAAACTTACTACTAAGACGGTTTCTCCAGAGATGTATTAACTCCCAGCCATTATTGTATGGTGGTCTACAGGCTGCCTAAAAATTGCAGTTGCTGGGAATAGTAAATTTGAAGAAGTCTATTTCTTAATTTAGTTTTCTGACTCAATTATTTCTAAATAATTCCATAACAGCAGTTAATATAAAAATGAATTGACTTACCATAATTATGTAAATAGATAAAAGGCTGAAAAGGTTTTAAGTCTACATCCATGTTAGAAACCAGGTACATAAATGCATTTTTCGAATGTGCTGCAACTTGTGTGACTAAATCAACAGTTCATTTTATAACTATCTCCCAAGAAAGCAGCATCACTTTTTCATACTGTCTAGAGCAGTGCTATCCAAGAGAAATAGAATGTAAGCTATGAAAGTGAACCACACATGTAATTTTAAATTATATAGTAGCCACATAAAAAAGTCAAAAGAAAAGGTGACATTAATTTTAATAATATATTTTACTTTGTTCAATATATTTAAAATATTATTATAACATATAATCAATATAAAGTATTATTGATGTTTTACATTCTCTTTCTCATGCAATGGCTTCAAAATCTGATGTGTGTTTTACATTTATAGTATAGCTCAATTCAGAAAAACCACATTTCAAATGCTCAATAACCACATGTGGCTACTGGCACAGATCTAGAGATTATTTTAAGTCCGAAATGAACCAATGGGAAAGATATCTCATACAAAAGCAAGATTAAAATGAAAAGTACTGAAATGGTAAGTGACAGGAGTAAAAAAAGAATATAAGATGGTAAGGAAAAAAAGGCGGGGCAAACCATTTAATTGAACTCATCATTCAGAGATGAAAGGTCTTCTTAGATAATATAATAGATTTCTGGAAAATCAAAGTCATTTCTCCCTTATAGCTGGCCCTTAAAATTTAAACATTAGGATTTGGTAATTCAAACTAAAGCAATATTGAATGGAATGCTAAAATCAAGAGTCTGCTTCAGAAGCACAAGAAAGCAGAAAGAGCTCCGTTTGTTAATGAACTATAAAAATAAATTAAAAAAAATTTTTTTATTTAAATTACAAAATTTAAAATACCAGAATAAGGAAAACTTGGATTCAGATGCCCATGAAGAGCACAATTCCAGATGAAAGAAAAGGTAGACATCAAGGAATGCACTGAATTCCTAAAAGAGGACAAATAATGACCACAAAGAGAATCTTTAAAAAGGAGAATAGTAGGGCTTCCCTGGTGGCACAGTGGTTGAGAGTCCGCCTGCCGATGTAAGGGACACGGGTTCGTGCCCCGGTCCGGTAAGATCCCACATGCCGCGGAGCAGGTGGGCCCGTGAGCCATGGCCGCTGAGCCTGCGCGTGCGGAGCCTGTGCTCCGCAATGGGAGAGGCCACAACAGTGAGAGGCCCGCGTACCGCAAAAAAAAAAAAAAGAATAGTACTTCAAAGAAGATCATGGTTAAATCAAGATTAAAAAAGATCTATTCCAGGTAAACTGTCTTTAGTAAAGTTTCCTCCCAAAATAAGAATAAGGGAAAAACACTGTATTTTAATTGCAAGTCTGAAACAGAGAAACTGAAATTTAACCCTAATAGAAAACATTTTTTTTCTAATCAGATGGGAAGAGGAGGGAGGTCTTTAAAGAAAGACTGGAAGAAGCTACAGATACACAGATAAAAGGAGTGGATGTGAAAAGGCCACTTAAAAAGTCAGAGAGATTATAAAGACTTTGGATGTCGTCAGGAATCATGTTTACCTCCACCATTTGTTACTATTATACTGCTGCGATTCTCCTGGTACTGGCTTTCTCTTCGCAGTCTTTGTTCTTTAGTAATTTCTGCTACTCGAAGAGGCAGATCTGAAAATTCATCTGTAGGCTTAAATAAATAGCAGAAACATTAAAATAAATCATTTCAAGTTTTAAGACAACATGGTACTTAAAGCACAGATATAATATAAATTCATTAGAACTTACATTTAAGAAGAAATAGCAAAGTAGTTTTACAGATGCATCTAGAGATGCACATATCATCCAACAATATGAATGTACTTAATGCCACTGAAACCACTCTTAAAAATGGTTAAAATGGTAAATTTTATATGTATTTCACCACAATTTTAAAAAAGAATAGGGTATATATGACTCTATATACATACACATATGAATTTAAAGTATTGACATAAATGTATCTGTATTGATATAGCCACAATCATGTACACACCGACCCACGCACAAATACCCAAGCAATTACAAATAACAAATGGGCTGTATTCCAAAATTAATTTGCTTTAGACTCCCAATAAAACAATGTTACAAATGGTACATTACTAGTCTTGCTAAACAAAACCTTAATCATTTAACCTAATTTATAGCTAAAATATTATACCTTAGTAATTTAAAAAGAAGAGAGAAAACATAATGCTGATGATTAAAAGAGAAAAATGAGGGACTTCCCTGGTGGTGCAGTGGTTAAGAATCCACCTGCCAATGCAGGGGACACGGGTTCGATCCCTGGTCTGGGAAGATCCCACATGCTGAGGAGCAACTAAGCCCGTGCACCCTAAAGCCTGCATGTCACAACTACTGAGCCCACATGCTGCAACTACTGAAGCCTGCATGCTGTAGGGTCTGCACACTGCAACTACTGAGCCCGTGTGCTGCAACCACGGAAGCCCGCGCGCCTAGAGCCCGGGCTCTGCAACAAGAGAAGCCACCGCAATGAGAAGCCCATGCACCACAACGAAAACCCAAATACAGCCAAAAAAAAAAGAGAGAGAGAAAAATGATATAATTAGCTGAGAAAGTTACTTATTTATCTTGAGCATGTGGATACTCTTCATTAAGGTTCCCATCTCATTACCCATCAGCCTACAGTTCTACTTTCTCACCTTACAGTACCCTTTCTACCACCTCTGCTCAAGATTATACAGGCCCTCAACGTTCAGGTCTCAGTTGTAACTGGCTCAGTTCCCATTTGACCGTCCAGGATATAAAATTATTTATACAACACAATGAGGTAACAAACATGTAAAACACACATGGTAAAAGATGGTAAAGAAACATAATATCATTTCTGATGGTAGGACTATGTGGGATTTTTACTCCTCCCTTGGCTATTCTGTATTTTATATAACAAGAAATTGAGTCCAGTTAAGACACTTAACAATTTTCATCATTTTATTTTTCCTTAAGTTATAACATGCAGAATAGAAGAAACACTTACTTCATTCCCTGACCATCTCTTATCACCACTGTCCACACTATTGAAACCTGAATCAAGGGCTCCATAGGGGCGACCTGAGTATAATTCTTCATGGCTGCCAAAAAGAAACTTTAGTTGTTAATGTAAAGTTTGAGATTTTAAAAATTAACATTTGAAATAAATCAGATGCAATTTTACTAATAAACGTTTTCATGGCATTCAGGGACTTAACTATTCAGAATGAAATGAATATTCGTTTAACTTTTTAATATGAAAAATTCCAAATTCAAAGAAAGTAGATAGAATAGTATAATGAACTCCCATGTACTCATTATCCAGCTCTAAAAATATCCACATTCTGACTTCATCTATTCCTCCAGCCATTCCCAATGCCCCCCTCAATTATTTTTAACAGTACTCTTTTTCTTAAAGTGAAATTTACATACATTTAAATGCACAAACCTTTGACAAATGAAAACATCTTTGTAACATACATACCTATCATGATATAGGACATTTCTACGTTGCCAGAAAATTCCCACACATCCCTTCCCAGTCAACTTCCTTTACCTCACCACTATGTGCTCCTAAGAGGCAACTACCATTCAAATTTTTTTCACCTGAATTAGTATAGAACATCCTCAAAGCTGTCCAAGATCTAATTCCTGGAACCCATAAATATGTTACTTTACATTGCAAATGGGAATTAAGGTTGCAGATAGAAGTAAGGTTGCTAATCAGGGGACCTTAAATTAGGGAGATTTTCCTGAATTATCTGAATGGGCTCGATGTAATCACAAGGTTCCTTAAACATGGAAGAGGAAAATAGAAGAGGAGGATTCAATGCTGGCTTGAAGATGGAGGGAGGGGACCAAGAACCAAGGTAAGAAGACAGCCTCTAGAAGTTGAAAAAGGCAAGGAAATACATCCTACTCAAAACCTACAGAAAAGAATGCAGCTCTGCCATCATCTTAATTTTAGCTCAATGAGACCACGATTTAGACTTCTGACCTACACAACCATAAAATAATAAATCTGTGTTGTTTAGGCCTCTAAGTTTGGGGTGGTAACAATAGAAAAGTAATCCAATTAGTTCTGCTTATTCCAGAATGCATAAAAATGGTATATGTACTCTTTTTCTACTCAGCATCATGTCAGTGAAATTCTTGATGTTTTTAATACCTTGGAGTAGAATGGATGAATTGTATGGTAAGCATAGGTTTAACTTAAAAAACAAAAACAAAAAAACCCTGCCAACTTGTTTTTGAAAGTAGCTGTATCATTTTGCATCCCCACCAGCAATGTACTGGAGTTCCAGCTGCCAACACTGTATTCCCAGTCATTAATTTTAGTTATTATTCTGATGGGTATAAAATGTGGTGTTAATTTGTATTTCTCTGATGACTAGTGATAATTAACATCAGTGATATTTAATACCTTTGTATGTGCTTATTGGCCGTTCATTTATCTTCTTTTGAGAAATGTCTGTTCAAATCTTTTGCCCATTAAAAAATGCAACATCAATAACCTTAAAAATATTTTGCTAAGTAAAAGAGGCCAGACAAAATGCTACATAATGTTCGATTTCATTTCTATGAAATTCTAGAAAATGCAAAACTATACTGACAGAAAGCAGATCAGTGATTGCCTGGGGCTGAGGGTGATAAAAAAATATATATCGTGATTGTGTTGGTAGTTTTGTGACTGTATTCATGTACTAAAACTCACTGAATTGCACATTAAAATGGGTAAATTTTATTACTTGTAAATTTTATCTCAATAAAGCTGTTAAAAAAAATGTGCCAATCCATTTTTCCAAAATGGATGTTCCAGTTTTACTTTTTACATATTGTATTACATAAGCAATATGAGAGCACTGGTTGTTCCACATCCTAACATTTGGTGTTCTCAGTCTTAATTTTATTCCTTCTTGTAGATGTGCAGTGGTATCTCATTACATTTCGATGATGACTAGTGATAAGCACCTTTTTGTGTGCTTATTAGTTATTTATAGATCTTTCTTCGTAAAGTCTATTCAAGCCTTTTGTCCATTTTTCAACGGGGTTGTCTTTTTTTTAAATTAACATCTTTATTGGAATAATTGCTTTACAATGCTGTGTTTCTGCTTTATAACAAAGTGAATCCGTTATACATATACATATATTCCCATATCTTTTCCCTCTTGAGTCTCCCTCCCTCCCACCCTCCCTATCCCACCACTCTAGGTAGTCACAAACCACTGAGCTGATCTCCCTGTGCTATGTGGCTGCTTCTCACTAGCTATATATTTTACGTTTGGTAGTGTATATATGTGATGCCACTCTCTCACTTTGTCCCAGCTTACCCTTCCCCCTCCCCATACCCCCAAGTCCATGCTCTAGTAGGTCTGTGTCTTTATTCCCGTCTTACCCATAGGTTCTTCATGACCTTTTTTTTTTTCTTAGATTCCATATATATGTGTTATCATACGGTATTTGCTTTTCTTTCTGACTGACTTCATTCTGTATGACAGACTCTAGGTCCATCCATCACACTACAAATAACTCAATTTCATTTCTTTTTATGGCTTGAGTAATATTCCACTGTATATATGTGCCACATCTTCTTTATCCACTCTTCCGTCGATGGACACTTAGGTTGCTTCCATGTCCTGGCTATTGTAAATAGAGCTGCAAAGAATATTTTGGTACATGACTCTTTTTGAATTATGGTTTTCTCAGGGTATATGCCCAGTAGTGGGATTGCTGGGTCGTATGGTAGTTCTATTTTTAGGTTTTTAAGGAACCTCCATACTGTTCTCCATAGTGGCTGTATCAATTTGCATTCCCAACAACAGTGCAAGAGGGTTCCCTTTTCTCCATACCCTCTCCAGCATTTATTGTTTCTAGATTTTTTGATGATGGCCATTCTGACCGGTGTGAGATGATATCTCATTGTAGTTTTGATTTGCATTTCTCTAATGATTAATGATGTCGAGCATTCTTTCATGTGTTTGTTGGCAATCTGTATATCTTCACTGGAGAAATGTCTATTTAGGTCTTCTGCCCATTTTTGGATTGGGTTGTTTGTTTTTTTGTTATTGAGTTGCATGAGCTGCTTGTAAATTTTGGAGATTAATCCTTTGTCAGTTGCTTCATCTGCAAATATTTTCTGCCATTCTGAGGATTGTCTTTTGGTCTTGTTTATGGTTTCCTTTGCTGTGCAAAAGCTTTTAAGTTTCATTAGGTCCCATTTGTTTATTTTTGTTTTTATTTCCATTTCTCTAGGAGGTGGGTCAAAAAGGATCTTGCTGTGATTTATGTCATAGTGTTCTGCCTATGTTTTCCTCTAAAAGTGCGATAGTGTCTGACCTTACATTTAGGTCTTTAATCCATTTTGAGTTTATTTTTGTGTATGGTGTTAGGGAGTGTTCTAATTTCATACTTTTACAAGTACCTGTCCAGTTTTCCCAGCACCACTTATTGAAGAGGCTGTCTTTTCTCCATTGTATATTCTTGCCTCCGTTATCAAAGATAAGGTGTCCATATGTGCGTGGGTTTATCTCTGGGCTTTCTATCCTGTTCCATTGATCTATATTTGTTTTTGTGCCTGTACCATACTGCCTTGATTACTGTAGCTTTGTAGTATAGTCTGAAGTCAGAGAACCTGATTCCTCCAGCTCTGTTTTTCATTCTCAAGATTGCTTTGGCAATTCAGGTTCTTCTGTGTTGCCATACAAATTGTGAAATTTTTTGTTCTAGTTCTGTGAAAAATGCCAGTGGTAGTTTGACAGGGATTGCATTGAATCTGTAGATTGCTTTGGGTAGTGGAGTCATTTTCACAATGTTGATTCTTCCAATCCAAGAACATGGTATATCTCTCCATCTATTTGTATCATCTTTAATTTCTTTCATCAGTGTCTTAGAATTTTCTGCATACAGGTAGGTTTATTCCTAGATATTTTATTCTTTTTTTGCAATGGTAAATGGGAGTGTTTTCTTAATTTCACTTTCAGATTTTTCATCATTAGTGTATAGGATGCCAGAGATTTCTGTGCATTAATTTTGTATCCTGCTACTTTACCAAATTCATTAATTAGCTCTAGTAGTTTTCTGGTAGCATCTTTAGGATTCTCTATGTATAGTATCGTGTCATCTGCAAACAGTGACAGCTTTACTTCTTCTTTGCCGATTTGGATTCCTTTTATTTTTCTTCTCAGACTGCTGTGGCTAAAACTTCCAAAACTATGTGGAATACTAGTGGTAAGAGTGGGCAACCTTATCTTGTTCCTGATCTTAGTGGAAATGGTTACAATTTTTCAACATTGAGGACGATATTGGCTGTGGGTTTGTCATATATGGCCTTTATTATGTTGAGGAAAGTTCCCTCTATGCCTACTCTCTGCAGGGTTTTTATCATAAATGGGTGTTGAATTTTGTTGAAAGCTTTCTCTGCATCTATTGAGATGATCATATGGTTTTTCTCCTTCAATTTGTTATTATGGTGTATCACGCTGATTGATTTGCGTATATTGAAGATTCCTTGCATTCCTGGAATAAACCCCACTTGATCATGGTGTATGATCCTTTTAATGTGCTGTTGGATTCTGTTTGCTAGCATTTTGTTGAGGATTTTTGCATCTATGTTCATCAGTGATATTGGCCTGTAGTTTTCTTTCTTTGTGACATCTTTGTCTGGTTTTGGTATCAGGGTGATGGTGGCCTCATAGAATGAGTTTGGGAGTGTTCCTCCGTCTGCTATATTTTGGAAGAGTTTGAGAAGGATAGGTGTTAACTCTTCTCTAAATGTTTGATAGAATTCTCCTGTGAAGCCATCAGGTCCTGGGTTTTTGTTTGCTGGAAGACTTTTAACCACAGTTTCAATTTTAGTGTTTCTGATTGGCCTGTTCATATTTTCTATTTCTTCCTGGTTCAGTCTTGGCAGATTGTGCATTTCTAAGAATTTGTCCATTTTTTCCAGGTTGTACATTTTATTGGCATAGAGTTGTTTTTAGTAATCTCTCATGATCCTTTGTATTTCTGCAGTGTCAGTTGTTACTTCTCCTTTTTCATTTCTAATTCTATTGATTTGAGCCTTCTCTCTTTTTTTCCTGATGCGTCTGGCTAATGGTTTATCAATTTTGTTTATCTTCTCAAAGAACCAGCTGTTAGTTTTACTGATCTTTGCTATCGTTTCCTTCATTTCTTTTCCATTTATTTCTGATCTGATCTTTATGATTTCTTTCCTTCTGCTAACTTTGGGGTTTTTTTGTTCTTCTTTCTCTAATTGCTTTAGGTGCAAGGTTAGGTTGTTTATTTGAGATGTTTCCTGTTTCTTAAGGTAGGATTGTATTGCTATAAACTTCCCTCTTAGAACTGCTTTTGCTGCATCCCATAGGTTTTGGGTCATCGTGATTTCATTGTCATTTGTTTCTAGGTATTTTTTTATTTCCTCTTTGATTTCTTCAGTGATCTCTTGGTTATTAATGTATTGATTAGCCTCCATTTGTTTGTATTTTTTACAGATCTTTTCCTGTAATTGATGTCTAGTCTCATAGTGTTGTGGTCGGAAAGGATACTTGATACGATTTCAATTTTCTTAAATTTACCAAGGCTTGATTTGTAACCCAAGATACGATCTATCCCAGAGAATGTTCCATGAGCACTTGAGAAAAATGTGTATTCTGTTGTTTTTGGATGCAATGTCCTATAAATATCAATTAAGTCCATCTTGTTTAATGTATCATTTAAAGCTTGTGTTTCCTTATTTATTTTCATTTTGGATGATCTGTCCATTGGTGAAAGTGGGGTGTTAAAGTCCCCTACTATGATTGTGTTACTGTCTATTTCCCCTTTTATGGCTGTTAGTATTTTCCTTATGTATTGAGGTGCTCCTATGTTGGGTACATAAATATTTACAATTGTTATATCTTCTTCTTGGATCGATCTCTTGATCGTTATGTAGTGTCCTTCTTTGTCTCTTGTAATAGTGTTTATTTTAAAGTCTATTTCGTCTGATATGAGAATTGCTACTCCAGCTTTCTTTTGATTTCCATTTGCATGGAATATCTTTTTCCATCCCCTCACTTTCAGTCTGTATGTGTCCCTAGGTCTGAAGTGGGTCTCTTGTAGACAGCATATATACGGTCTTGTTTTTGTATCCGTTCAGCCAGTCTGTGTCTTTTGGTGGGAGCATTTAATCCATTTACATTTAAGGTAATTATCGATATGTATGTTCCTATTCCCATTTTCTTAATTGTTTTGGGTTTGTTATTGTAAGTCTTTTCCTTCTCTTGTGTTTCTTGCCTAGAGAAGTTCCTTTAGCATTTGTTGTAAAGCTGGTTTGGTGGTGCTGAACTCTCTCAGCTTTTGCTTGTTTGTAAAGGTTTTAATTTCTCCATCAAATCTGAATGAGATCCTTGCTGGGTAGAGTAATCTTGGTTGCAGGTTTTTCTCCTTCATCACTTTAAATATGTGCTGCCACTCCCTTCTGGCTTGCAGAGTTTCTGCTGGAAGATCAGCTGTTAACCTTATGGGGATTCCCTTGTGTGTTATGTGTTGTTTTTCCCTTGCTGCTTTTAATATATTTTCTTTGTATTTAATTTTTGATAGTTTGATTAATATGTGTCTTGGCGTGTTTTTCCTTGGATTTATCCTGTATGGGACTCTCTGTGCTTCCTGGACTTGATTAAGTATTTCCTTTCCCATATTAGGGAAGTTTTCAACTATAATCTCTTCAAATATTTTCTCAGTCCGTTTCTTTTTCTCTTCTTCTTCTGGGGCCCTTATAATTCGAATGTTGGTTAATGTTGTCCCAGAGGTTTCCGAGACTGTCCTCAGTTCTTTTCATTCTTTTTTCTTTATTCTGCTCTGCAGTAGTTATTTCCACTATTTTATCTTCCAGGTCACTTATCCGTTCTTCTGCCTCAGTTATTCTGCTATTGATCCCTTCTAGAGTATTTTTAATTTCATTTATTGTGTTGTTCATCATTGCTTGTTTCCTCTTTAGTTCTTCTAGGTCCTTGTTAAATGTTTCTTGCATCTTCTCTATTCTATTTCCAAGATTTTGGATCATCTTTACTATCATTATTCTAAGTTCTTTTTCAGGTAGACTGCCTACTTCCTCTTCATTTGTTATGTCTGGTGGGTTTTTATCTTGCTCCTTCATCTGCTGTGTGTTTTCTGTCTTCTCATTTTGCTTAATTTATTGGGTTTGGGGTCTCCTTTTCGCAGGCTGCAGGTTCGTAGTTCCCGTTGTTTTTGGTGTCTGTCCCCAGTGGCTAAGGTTCGTTCAGTGGGCTGTGTAGGCTTCCTGGTGGAGGGGACTAGTGCCTGTGTTCCGGTGGATGAGGCTGGATCTTGTCTTTCTGGTGGACAGGTCCACGTCTAGTGGTGTGTTTTCGGGTGTCTGTGGTCTTATTATGATTTTAGGCAGCCTCTCTCTAATGGATGGGGCTGTGTTCCTGTCTTGCTAGTTGTTTGGCATAGGGTGTCCAGCACTGTAGCTTGCTGGTCATTGAGGGAAGCTGGGTCTTGGTGTTGAGATGGAGATCTCTGGGAGATTTTCGCTGTTTGATATTACGTGGAGCTGGGAGGTCTCTTGTGGACCAGTGTCCTGAAGTTGGCTCTCCCACCTCAGAGGCACAGCACTGACTCCTGGCTGGAGCACCAAGAGCCTTTCATGCACACGGCTCAGAATAAAAGGGAGAAAAAATGGAAAGAAAGAAAGAGGATAAAATCAAATCAAATACAGTAGGATAAAATAAAATAAAGTTATTGAAATAAAAAATAATTATTATGAAAAAAAAATTAAAACTAAAAAAGTAAAAAAAAAAAAAAAAAAAAAACGGATGGACTGAATCCTGGACAAATGGTGAAAGCAAAGCTATACAGACAATATCTCACACAGAAGCACACACATACACACTCACAAAAAGAGGAAAAGGGGAAAGAATAATATATCTTGCTCCCAAAGTCCACCTCCTCAATTTGGGATGATTCGTTGTGTATTCAGGTATTCCACAGATGCAGGGTACAACAAATTGATTGTGGAGCTTTAATCCACTGCTTCTGAGGCTGCTGGGAGAGATTTCCCTTTCTCTTCTTTGTTTGCACAGCTCCCGGGGTTCAGCTTTGGATTTGGCCCCACCTCTGCATGTAGGTCGCCTGAGGGCGTCTGTTCTTCGCTCAGACAGGATGGGGTTAAAGGAGCAGTGGATTCAGGGGCTCTGGCTCACTCAGGCCGGGGGGTGGGAAGGGTACGGATGCGGGGTGAGCCTGTGGCGGCAGAGGCCAGTGTGATGTTTCACCAGCCTGAGGCGCGCCGTGCGTTCTCCCGTGGAAGTTGTCCCTGGATCCCTGGATCACGGGACCCTGGCAGTGGCGGGCTGCACAGGCTCCCGGGAGGGGAGGTGGGAACAGTGACCTATGCTCGCACACAGGCTTCTTGGTGGCTGCAGCAGCAGCCTTAGAATCTCATGCCCGTCTCTGGGGTCCATGCTGATAGCTGCGGCTCGTGCCCGTCTCTGGAGCTCCTTTAAACAGCGCTTTTAATCCCCTCTCCTCATGCACCAGGAAACAAAGAGGGAAGAAAAAGTCTCTTGCCTCTTCGGCAGGTCCAGACTTTTTCTCGGACTCCCTGCCAGCTAGCTGTGGTGCACTAGCCCCCTTCAGGCTGTGTTCACGCCACCAACCCCAGTCCTCTCCCTGCGATCCGAGCGAAGCCCAAGCCTCAGCTCCCAGTCCCCACCCGCCCCGGCGGGTGAGCAGAGAAGCCTCTCGAGCTGGTGAGTGCTGGTCGGCACCGATCCTCTTTGCAGGAATCTCTCTGCTTTGCCCTCCGCACCCCTGTTGCTGTGCTCTCCTCTGCGGCTCCGAAGCTCCCCACCCCGCCACCCACAGTCTCCGCCCGCGAAGGGGCTTCCTAGTGTGTGGAAACCTTTCCTCCTTCACAGCTCCCTCCCACTGGTGCAGGTCCCATCCCTATTCTTTTGTCTCTGTTTTTTCTTTTTTCTTTTGCCCTACCCAGGTACGTGGGGAGTTTCTTGCCTTTTGGGAGGTCTGAGGTCTTCTGCCAGTGCTCAGTATGTGTTCTATAGGAGCAGTTCCACGTGTAGATGTATTTCTAATATATCTGTGGGGAGGAAGGTGATCTCCGCGTCTTACTCTTCCGCCATCTTCTCCCAGATCTGGGTTGTTTGTCTTTTTAACATTAAGTATAAGCAGGTATTCTTTAGATATTCTGGATAGAAGTCTTTTGTCATATACGTATTTTGTAAATATCTTCCCCCAGTCTTTGGTTTGCCTATTTGTTTTCTTAATATTTTCTTTTCGTAAATAAATGTATTTAATTTTCATTAAATTTAGTTTATCATTTTTTTAATGGTTATTCGTTTCTGTGTCCTCAGAAGTCCTTGCCCACCCCAAGTCACAAAGATATTCTTCCATATTTTCCTCTAAAAGTTTTATAGCTTTAGTTTTTACTTGTTTATAGCTTTAGTTTTTACTTGTTTTTAAACATAGTTTTAAAAGTTAGCTTAATTTGAAGTCTAAAACATGATAAGGACTCTTGTTAAAAATTGGTCTATTAGCATTTCATTTAGTAAGACTGCCTAGGTTGAAAACAACTTTCAATGGTACAAATTTAAAATATGTAGTGTTCTTCTGGTATCGGATTTTTTATTCCATGTATTCTAAGTTTGTGTACATAACTTTAAAAAAATTATTGTGTCATGCTGTCACAATGAATCAGAACCTAAGGTACAGGGAAGGAGCAATGTATTTGGACTTCACAGATAATCCAACCAACTATTAGCTCAAAGAAGTCACTTAACCTTTGTAAAATGAGGTTAAACATTCTTACTCATATGCCTTCACATAAAGTAAAAGGTGTTAAGTAAAAACAAAAGAACAGAAACAAAACCCTATGTGAATGTAAGACATTTTTATAACTTGTCATTTATTTTTACTGATAAAGATCTTACTTTTTATGTATTTAGTAATATACAGACCTATTTGTCCAATGTGCTAAACATGCTCTGATTATAAAGATCCAAAAATATAGGTATTTTCCAGCTATCTAACTCATTTTCCTACCCTCCACTACAAAGATCATTTAGCAAAATAAGTGTCTCAGTATAATTCCAAAATTACTTCTCTCCAAAAAAAAGTAGTGAATTTCCCCCAACTTCTTATCTTGAAAACATTCATATCTACACAAGAGTTGGGAGAGTAATACAATGATATCTATTTGCCCTTCATCTAGATCTCCCAATTGTTAGCATTTAAGTAAAATGTTTTATGTGTACTGTCTACGTGACATGTCTGCTTTTATGCCTGTTTTAGAGTCCAGATCTTAAGGACAGGTACTGTGTGTGTTTTATCACAGCAAAGTCGGGCCAAGGTACCTAATTTTAAAAGCTTTCTGATGAAATATATATTTAAGTCATACTTAAAGAATTCTTTTTTGCAGATGCCAAAAGAAATACATGTATTTCAGGATTTACTGAACAGTACTTTTTAATATTATGTAAAATTTTCAAGTAAAGATTTTCAGATTTCTAGAGGATACTGTTCTATATAATGTATTTTCTGTGAAGTGACCAATCAAGGTAAGCCTAATTTTACTGTGCTATTTTATAAGTGGGCAACATAAAGAGAATAGAATCTTTGCCTTAAGCTATTATTTTATCTTCTTTATTCAGTTACCTTTAGCTTCTCCACATATTTGTTCTTTCTCAGAGATTAGACTGGTAAGATTAAAGTGAGACATAGGTTAACCAACCCTCCAGGTTTGTTCAGGATTTTCCTGGTTTTAGCACTAAAGTCCTATGTCCCAGAAAACTCCTTAGTCACAGGTAAACTAGGACAGATGGTCACCCTATGTATAAATATGGCCTTTGTGAGGCCAGGAAGAGTTGTGCCAGCCAGGCTCCAGCTATGTCCTATTAGAAAGTCCAGTCTCTTTAGTAAACTACCTAGCATAAAATGGATTCAAATGCTTATGTTACTCTGTGTGGCAGGGAGATGAACTGTGAATCAGTATAGTGCAGTAAGGAGTTTAAAATATGGCTTTTTTCAAATAATTTAACAGATCTGGACTGATAACTTGGCACCATCATTTCTTAGCTATGTGACTTTAATTAACCTGTTTTACCTCTTTCAACCTCTGTTTTCTCATAAGTTTAAAAAAAAAAAAATTAACAACACCTATCTCACAGAGTTGCTATAAAGATTACTTGAGAAAATATAAGCTAAGGACCTGCACAAAGCATTAAATAAAAGTTATCATTCTATGAAGAATGTGTTCTTAAGAGAGAGTCACCAAATCTGCTTCATTTGAGTTTAGTTCACCAAACATTTATTGAATGCCAGGCAGTTTTCCAGCTGCTTAGAATATAAATATGAATAAAGGATGGCCACTGCTTTCACAAGCTCAGGCTTGTTGTAGAGAATTAATTCCACTACCGGGGATACAGAGGCAGGACTTTTCTTACCAGTGGCTTAGTTGTTCCTTAGTTTTGGCTCACTGCCACGTCATCATAAATAAATATATTTAGTCTAAAGCTGCTTAAAATCATCACAGCAAAAAAGCATAGTTCACTTTAGATCACTATTTTAAAAAATGTGTGCCATTGTATAAAATAAGAAAGTTATCACAACAGTGTAAATTGCTAAAGGAGTTGGAAACATTTACAACTGAAAATGAGTAAAAACATTTGTGACCTTTATAAAATGATTTAAGAAAGACTGTGTGTTGTTTTTATGCTACACAAAAGTAGTTAGAAAGTTGCAACTAAGGATTGAAATTACCACAGCAGTAACTTGTACTGAATACCTGAAGAGCTACAGGATTAATAAAAATTCTCTTTAGCAAAACAGAACTCTTAGACTAAATTTCTCCAAGATCACAGTAGACAGCTAATAACTCTAATGCCTAATATTCATATAGGGCTTTATGGTCAGCAAAGCACTTTCAAACACAGATCATTTGATCCTCACAACTACTGTTAGAAATATAAACAGGGTTAAAGATCACATTGAAGAAACCAAGGGTCAGAGAGGTTAAGTGAACTGCCTAATAGTACAGAGATCCAGAGCTAGAACTAAGGCCTTCTGACTCCATGACTGCATTTTGAATAAATGCACTGCTAACTACAATGCAGTCTTACTAATCTGTACCTTAGTGAGAAAGACATGAAAGTATGATGTCTCATTTGCTGGTGCATGAGGAGTTGAAGGAAATATTTTTGTTTTATATATATATATATATATATATATATATATATATATATATAAAGTAACATAACTCTGGAAAAAATGGAAAATGCAGAAGACAGATTAACCTAGGGAGCATAATTAGGGATTATTATAGGGAATGGAATATATTAGATCTATAATTACTAATTCCTTTGGAGAAACATGACATGTTTATGCTATTTAGACTTCCTATTTAGGAAAGGTTTCTCTATTGACTCAAGCCTTCCTGTATCTCTTAGCAAATACACACAAGTCTCTTCCCAGGATTTCTTGATATGTTTTTAAAGTAAAATAATGAAGTTGCTATATTTAAAAAAAAATTAGGCCAAGACTAATTAGTCTTCAAAACGAAGGATAGAGTCACAGAGAGAAATAGGTTCTGCAATTAGCACTGCAGCCCTCAACCAAAGCTCACTGTTCATACAGGTAATGATGCTTCCTCCTTGGTTTCTTCAGGCATACCCTCATATACACATACCCAGTAATCATTATTCATATCTTACACACAAACCTCAAAGGCAACAGTAGCAGTTTAATGTTCCTACTCTGCTATTTCTGGAGAGGAATACTTTTCCTTCCCAAGGATTACTAACTCCAAGGGAGAAAATAAATTAGTATATATATAAAAGAAAACCTACTTTTATTTATTGTACATCTATTTTAAGAGTACAGGAGTAGAAACTTTTAGAAATATTTAAATAGGAAAAACAAAACTTTCTTCTATAAATAAGAAACAAGAGTTCCATATTATAAGTAATGAACTGAGGTAGGAGGAAAAAGAAATGAAAAGGAGATAATGGAGAAAATTTTAAATTCTTGGTATTAGTGGTCTGGGTCTCCTCATATCCACCCCCACTGCCAAAATCCTTCCTCTAAGAGAGGTCTAGATTAGCACATTGTGTAAGACCTAATCCCTACCATCTGGCAAAACCTTTTATGTCCTCCTTAACACCACATATGTGCTTTCAGTCCTCTCAGAGTTAAAAGGGTTTATCTATCTATCTATCTATCTATCGGCTGTGTTGGGTCTTCGTTGCTGTGCATGGGCTTTCTCCAGTTGCGGCTGAGCCCGAGCACTGCAACTACTGAAGCCTGTGTGCCTAGAGCACCTGCTGCGCAACAAGAGAAGCCACTCCAATGAGAAGCCCCCTTATGCCTCATTCACACAGAATCTTCCTCCCTTTCAGAGTTTATCACTAACTTGAATATGCATCTGCTTTTTTGTTTTGTTTTTGTTTTTTTTTGGCTGTGCCACACAGCTTGCAGGATCTCAGTTCCCTGACCAGGGATCAAACCCAGGCCCCCTGCACTAGAAGTGAGAAGTCCTAACTACTGGACCACCAAGGAATTCCCTATGCATCTGCTTTTTACAGTTTTTTTTTCCTTCAAATTATTTTTGTATTTTTAATGCCTGCTTTTAGAAACTCTACCAAAATAGAAGTTTGTTAACTTAACTCTACCAAAATAGAAGTTTGTTAATCTGTTTTAGACTAGGACACTGAGAAGGTTAGGACTGTGCTTTTACGTAAATGTGACAAGTTCCAAGAGAAGGCCTAAAGCGTTCTCTTTTGAGTAAAGTCTATGAATATTACCGCACCTTCACTGAGACATCAATTTTGCCTGTTAAAAGGCTTTTTGAATTTAATTCCTGCTACTTAAGATTGTTCCATTGGTTGGGAATGCCAAAAAGTAACTTTGTAAAAGTCAGGTGTTATATGTAGCTGAGGGATTCACAGACTTAAAAGATCGTGAAGTGACATTAAAGGTCATCAAATCCAACCCCTTCACTCCCTCTGGGAAAAATGAAGCCCAAAAAGTTTGAATGACTTGCCTTAAGTCACAGAGCTAGTTAACAGGAGAGCCAAAGTTAGTATTCAAGTCATTTAGACCAGTAGTTTTCAACTGGGGACCCCTCAGAGGATATTTGGCAATTACTGGAGACAGTTTTGTTTGTCACTTTGGAAGGTGCTACAGATGCCAGGGATGCTGTTAAACACCTTCCAATGTATAGGACAGCTCACCACAAAGAATTGTCTAGTTCAAAATATCAACAGTGCTGAGGCTGAGAAACCCTGACTTAGGACTACACTTTGTCACATCTATGTAATCAACTTTTACTTAATATAAGCATTCTGAGAAAAATTGTGTCAGACTAGGATATTTCCCTTTGGTCAAACAAAGAGTCAGGTAAATTTAAAGGTTCAGTTTATTTGATTCTCTGTGAGATGGAATATAATAATGAAAGAATACAACATACTCACCAGGAGCCAAAACCCATGGGTCTTCTATCATAATCTGGCAGATCTGGAGCAATCTTACAAGCCTGTATGTTCAGGTATTTAAATATGTGGATTTTGCCTTTTATACATATCTAAACAAAGTAACATATAAATACAACCAAATTATTACTCATCTGAAATATATGTGTCCCCTAGCATTTTAAAATAAAAACACATTTTTACTTAATGTATATTGGAAATAGAAGGCATTTCTATCAAGTATATACAGTAATATTAAAAAATGTACTGATTATAACATTATATCATTTGTTACTTTAGGCGTTTAAGTGATATAAATGTAGGTTTTTGTTTTCTAGTCACTAATAAGTTTCAGTAACATACAAAATAAATAATTTA